>NC_047113.1:20890095-21213220 GCF_902500255.1 Thalassophryne amazonica
CATAGCCTTAAGAGTGTGCATATCATGAATGCTTGGTCTTGTTGGATTTGTGAGAATCTACTGAATCTACTGGTACCTTTTTTTCCCATGTAACAATAAGAAATATACTCAAAACCTGGATTAATCTTTTTAGTCACATAGCACAACTATTATTCTGAACACTACTGTACACACAAATAGCTGAACACACAAAGTAGCCTATATTAATATTATTATTGAATATGGCTGCATGCAGTATCTGACACTTTCTCATTGCCGTTCATAAAAATAAACTGGTCAGTCGAACAACCTCTCTCTCCCTCTCACACAGTCACACACACATGCACACACAGACAGACAGTCATGCACACACAGACAAACACACACACGTTAATCAGTATTGTTTAACTTTGTGTGGAAAAAAAATGGCAAGAACGTTAGGTCATAAAAATAAATAAAAAAAAATTGAAAAAAATCACAGTTTGATCATAAAATTTTAAAAAAGAAAGTTGTGTTGAGTATGACAACTCTTGTTCATGCATACTTAGTAGTTTATATAATATCCTATGACACTGAATGTCAATTCTGAGGCTGTTCTGTTGTTCATTCATACACTGAAGCATATTGATGTTCTGAGTTCATTTAAAAAACTTGTTCTGCAAATAGTTCTCTTACTTTGGTGATCAAAAACATTGATTTGAATCTCAATTTTGAGGCTGTTCTGTAAATAGTTTTCAAATAAACAATAAATATAGCAACTTCTGATCAATCCATATCAATTTCAGACTTAAAATAATGTACTGATTTAAGCCCCAGCCATTTCGGGTTAAACTAGGTTAAACTACTCACTCATCCCTAGTGCAGTTTATGTGCCACGGAGGGAAATTCATCAAGTTGAGACTGTGGCCTGTTTCCGTAGATGTGTCCATAAAATTCATAGAGGGATGTGCTTTGCAAACTTAATACCCATTACTACACTGGATAACGCAGAAATTGAGGATGGTCCGTTAGCTGCAATATCAAATATTTCGTGTCTGCTACCTACAACCCTCGTGGAATGTCTCAAACCTAAACCAACTTACAGGCATCATATATATGTTACTCTGGAACCACCCCTAAATCCAAACAGTCCAACTGTCAACCCCACTGAGGTCCTTAGTCTGAGTCTTATTAATATAAGATCACTGTCCTCAAACCCATTGTTGATTAATGATCTAATTATGGATCATCACTTAGATATGATTGGTTTATGTGAAACCTGACTTAAACCGACAGCTGTACTCCCCTTAAATGAGGCCTGCCCACTGGCGTACACATTTAGTCACATCCCTTGTGATGCGAAGCAAGCCAGGATGTGTTATTCTTTTATATAACTCTAGGTTTAGTTGTATTAGCTGTTGGAGGTTACAAATATAATTTGTTTGAACATCTGATTCTCTGCTCTGCCCACAATGCTATGTATTGCCAAGGTCCGAAGAATAAAAATCAGCCGTATTTGTCATTGTATATAGGCCCCCTGGCCCATACTCTGAATTCTTAGATGAATTTGGTACATTCATCTCTAACTTATCGACGAGTGCAGATAACATTCTGATTATTGGTGACTTTAACATTCATATAAATAAGCCTTCTGATCCCCCAAATCATTTATGGAAATTGGGGATGCATTAGGATTTCAGCAATGCATGGTATTCCATCTCACTTGGCATGATGCTATCTTAGACTATAAGGATGCACTACTGGCTACAAAGCGGACCTATTACTTTGATATGATAAACAAAAAACATGCATAACTCAAAGTTCTTGTTTGACACGGTGGCAACACTTCGTCATGGACGACGACCTGTAAGCCGCTCTCCTTTTACAGCACACGATTTCCTGGATTATTTTGAGAAGAAAACAGACATTAGGTTAAACATATCCCAACATGCCTTAACCCAGCTACTACACCCTGCTATTGAGGTGTGTGCCATTACTAAGGTATTACCTAGATTTACAGAATTTGATAGTATCTCACTAGGTGTGCTGACGAAACTCGTAACGTCTACAAAAAGCACAACCCGCTTATTAGATCCTATACCAACAAAACTGTTTAAGGATCTGTGGCCCACTCTTGGGCCGACTGTGCTGGAAATGATTAATCTATCATTAACCTCTGGATCTGTTCCTAAATGTTTCAAATCTGCAGTGATTAAACCATTACTTAAGAAATCTAATCTTGACTCTATTGAAGTGCATCGAAAAAACTATAGGCTGATATCAAATCTATCATTTTTCCCTAAAATTCTGGAAAAAGGTGGTTTCACCGGCAGCTTGTGGATCATCTTACTGAGAGTAATCTTTTCGAGCCACTGTAGTCCTGCTTTTAGAAAATATCATTCCACAGAGACAGCTCTCACAAAAGTGGTGAATGATCTTCTGCTTGCAATGGATTCGGACACCACTACAATTCTGGTGCTGTTAGATCTTATTTCTGCGTTTTATACCATGGATCACCATATTCTACTCGATAGGCTGGAGAATCATTTTGGGATTACTGGGAGTGCTCTTGCATGGTTGACGTCATACCTGACCAGTCATTCTCACTGAGTCTTCTACAATAACACTACCTCTGACCTTAGTGACATGAAATTTGGGGTTCCACGGGAGTCTGTCTTAGGCCCCCTGCTTTTCTCCCTTTATATAGCACCTTGGGCACATATTGCGGTATTTTTGGGATTACCTTTCATTGCTATGCTGATGATACTCAGTTATACATGCCAATAATTGGGATTACCTTTCATTGCTATGCTGATGATACTCAGTTATATATGCCGATAACTGCTGGTAATCTCATACACATAAAATCCTGAGAAGATTGCCTTGCATCAGTGAAAAACAGGATGTCTAGCAACTTCCTAATTTTAAACTCTGATAAGACACCAATTTTAGCTGCAATGTTGTATTTTCTGGTTTCCCGCAGTCCAGCATTAGGGGTCTCCAATTGGTTCAAAATGCTGCTGCCAGTCTTTTGACACGAAGCAGAAAGTTTGACCATATACACCCATTTTTGGCATCTCTTCACTGGCTTCCTGTCCCAGTGAGATCAGATTTTAAGGTTCTGCTACTAATCTATAAAATTGTTCATGGACTGGCACCTCCCTACTTAGATGACCGAATTAAACCCTACATACCGGCCAGGGCTGTGCGTTCTCAGGGTGCAGGACTACTTTGAGTCACTAGGGAGAATAAAAAGTCTGCGGGTCACAGAGCTTTCTCTTATCGTGCCCCTCTTCTGTGGTATGATCTTGCTAGATCAATAAAACAGCCAGATTCTGTAGAGGGTTTCAAGTCCAGACTTAAGACACACTTATTTTCCCTTTCATATGGCTAGCATACTGGCATAGTATGATACTATGCTTTTTACTCTTTTAAATTTGTTTTATTAGGAAACGGAGTGGGCTGCAGCCTCAACTTTATCTAAATTCTGGGTCTTTTAGTGACGCTTAGGGCTAGTGGCCGGCAGTCACCTCAGTATTTCTTCTGTTTTCTTTTGTTTTTCTTGTTGCTTAATGCTGACAAATTATAATTTGCAAACCCCCTTTTGCCCTGTGCGCCGGCAAAATTTCCTGTATATTCGTTTTGTGAATTGTTTTGTAAATTGTGCTGGTCGCATGCCCCAGGCAGAGGGTCACCCCTTTGAGTCTGGTCTGCTTGAGGTTTCTTCCTCAAATCATTAGAGGGAGTTTTTCCTTACCACTGTCGCCTGTGTGCTTGCTCTGGAGGTTGGTAAGGTTTGATCTTACTTGTGTGAAGCACCTTGAGGCAACTTTTTTGTGATTTGGTGCTTTATAAATGAAAATAAATTGACATTGAGCAAGACTGTATAGTGTAATAATAATATTTTTTTATCAAATTAAATTATTTTTCCCTCCCGCTGAAGTGGTGTGAACATAAATTGACTCTCATGATGAACATCAGATGTTTCTTCACCTGCTTTGTTGCAGCTCATGGTCAATAACACATTGTGTGCTAATGTTTGAGCTTTGACTTTGAATATGTCCCACCTCTCAGGATTCAGTCCTGGGTTGAACAGCAGCAACATGAGATAGGAGAAAAACAAAGTGATAAAATGGTGGTCAACATGCAGATCAGGGTGGCCAAGTTCGGTCCTCGAGATCTACCTTCCTGACACTCTTAGTTGTCTCCCTGTTCCAGCACACCTGAATCCAATGAAAGACTTGTTAGCAGGGTTTTAACGAGTCTTTCATTGGATTCAGGTGTGTTGGAACAGGGAGGCAACTAAGAGTGTCAGGAAGGTAGATCTTGAGGACCGAACTTGGCCACCCCTGATGCAGATAGTCCGCACAGGAGCACGTTGGACATATATACCATCCTCAAGAGTGCAACCTGGGAAATGGCAGCCCAAGTGATGGCTCCCCACTCAGCAGTCTCAATAACAAACCAACCAAGAAACCCATGATGGAGCCATGGCCATTGGAGATGCGAAAGAAAAGGACATAGACGAGCTGAGGGAACATGATGGTGTAAGTGATGTCTGAGCCCAGGATCCAGAAAACCATAATGTTGTTGTGGAGGAAGGTGAGCGCTGTCCAGCCAAACCCACCAATACAGTCGTCACATAGATCACCCACTGCAACTCCCTTTGTGATGCCTGGAAGGATCACAGAGACAACAATAAGGGGTTGGTAAGGTTAGACCTTACTTGGGTGAAGTGCCTTGAGGCAACCTGGTTGTGATCTGGTGCTATATAAATTAAATGAAATGAAAACAACAGAACTAGAATACTGAATATTTTAATTTTTCATCACATTTGAGCTGTTTTCATTCTGGTAGAATATCTTCAAGATTTCTGTTGCCTCACTCTGGGGTCCAGGGACATACTGGCAACTTTATAACTGTCATAATGTAACACTAACAGGTGTAACATAGGCTACCTGTCTGTGTTTTTGAACAAGACACTGAGTTGAATTCAAACCCAGGTTTACGGATTAGCAGGTGAGCTCCATATCCGTATCACTTCCTGTTCCGGAGCACAGCGGTGTTTTTCTGTATCTGTTAGCTGTTTAATCTGCGCAGTTAGATTGATCTAGTTATCTAGATTACGATTTGTTTCCCAGTTGTAATCTTTACGTGCCTAACTAAAGCACTCCTTCTGCTGAATCACCTCTAAATTATTTACACATTATTCACTTTGCGTGTTTTTAGGAATCCGCTAGCTTAGCGTAGCTACTAGCTCTTAGCCGATTTAGCATGGCGGCTTCTCCTGTCTCTCCCGCACTTTTCTGCTCTGGGTGTGAAATGTTTAGTTATTCCTCGGCCTCCTTTAGCAGTAACGGTACTTGTAATAAGTGTAGCTTATTCGTAGCTTTGGAGGCCAGGCTGGGCGAATTGGAGACTCGGCTCCGCACCGTGGAAAATTCTACAGCTAGCCAGGCCCCTGTAGTTGGTGCGGACCAAGGTAGCTTAGCCGCCGTTAGTTACCCCCTGGCAGATCCCGAGCAGCCGGGAAAGCAGGCTGACTGGGTGACTGTGAGGAGGAAAGCGTAGTCCTAAACAGAAGCCCCGTGTACACCGCCAACCCGTTCACATCTCTAACCGTTTTTCCCCACTCGACGACACACCCGCCGAGGATCAAACTCTGGTTATTGGCGACTCTGTTTTGCGAAATGTGAAGTTAGCGACACCAGCAACCATAGTCAATTGTCTTCCGGGGGCCAGAGCAGGCGACATTGAAGGAAATTTGAAACTGCTGGCTAAGGCTAAGCGTAAATTTGGTAAGATTGTAATTCACGTCGGCAGTAGTGACACCCGGTTACGCCAATCGGAGGTCACTAAAATTAACATTAAATCGGTGTGTAACTTTGCAAAAACAATGTCGGACTCTGTAGTTTTCTCTGGGCCCCTCCCCAATTGGACCGGAGTGACATGTTTAGGCCGCATGTTCTCCTTGAATTGCTGGCTGTCTGAGTGGTGTCCAAAAAATGAGGTGGGCTTCATAGATAATTGGCAAAGCTTCTGGGGAAAACCTGGTCTTGTTAGGAGAGACGGCATCCATCCCACTTTGGATGGAGCAGCTCTCATTTCTAGAAATCTGGCCAATTTCTTAAATCCTCCAAACCGTGACTATCCAGGGTTGGGACCAGGAAGCAGAGTTGTAGTCTTACACACCTCTCTGCAGCTTCTCTCCCCCTGCCATCCCCTCATTACCCCATCCCCGTAGAGACGGTGCCTGCTCCCAGACCACCAATAACCAGCAAAAATCTATTTAAGCATAAAAATTCAAAAAGAAAAAATAATATAGCACCTTCACTGCACCACAGACTAAAACAGTTAAATGTGGTCTATTAAACATTAGGTCACTCTCTTCTAAGTCCCTGTTGGTAAATGATATAATAATTGATCAACATATTGATTTATTCTGCCTTACAGAAACCTGGTTACAGCAGGATGAATATGTTAGTTTAAATGAGTCAACACCCCCGAGTCACACTAACTGTCAGAATGCTCGTAGTACGGGCCGGGGCGGAGGATTAGCAGCAATCTTCCATTCCAGCTTATTAATTAATCAAAAACCCAGACAGAGCTTTAATTCATTTGAAAGCTTGACTCTTAGTCTTGTCCATCCAAATTGGAAGTCCCAAAAACCAGTTTTATTTGTTATTATCTATCGTCCACCTGGTCGTTACTGTGAGTTTCTCTGTGAATTTTCAGACCTTTTGTCTGACTTAGTGCTTAGCTCAGATAAGATAATTATAGTGGGCGATTTTAACATCCACACAGATGCTGAGAATGACAGCCCTCAACACTGCATTTAATCTATTATTAGACTCTATTGGCTTTGCTCAAAAAGTAAATGAGTCCACCCACCACTTTAATCATATCTTAGATCTTGTTCTGACTTATGGTATGGAAATAGAAGACTTAACAGTATTCCCTGAAAACTCCCTTCTGTCTGATCATTTCTTAATAACATTTACATTTACTCTGATGGGACTACCCAGCAGTGGGGAATAAGTTTCATTACACTAAAGTCTTTCAGAAAGCGCTGTAACTAGGTTTAAGGATATGATTCCTTCTTTATGTTCTCTAATGCCATATACCAACACAGTGCAGAGTAGCTACCTAAACTCTGTAAGTGAGATAGAGTATCTCGTCAATAGTTTTACATCCTCATTGAAGACAACTTTGGATGCTGTAGCTCCTCTAAAAAAGAGAGCTTTAAATCAGAAGTGCCTGACTCCGTGGTATAACTCACAAACTCATAGCTTAAAGCAGATAACCCGTAAGTTGGAGAGGAAATGGGCGTCTCACTAATTTAGAAGATCTTCACTTAGCCTGGAAAAGAGTCTGTTGCTCTATAAAAAAGCCCTCCGTAAAGCTAGGACATCTTTCTACTCATCACTAATTGAAGAAAATAAGAACAACCCAGGTTTCTTTCAGCACTGTAGCCAGGCTGACAAAGAGTCAGAGCTCTATTGAGCTGAGTATTCCATTAACTTTAACTAGTAATGACTTCATGACTTCTTTGCTAACAAAATTTTAACTATTAGAGAAAAATTACTCATAACCATCCCAAAGACGTATCGTTATCTTTGGCTGCTTTCAGTGATGCCGGTATTTGGTTAGACTCTTTCCTCTCCGATTGTTCTGTCTGAGTTATTTTCATTAGTTACTTCGTCCCAAACCATCAACATGTTATTAGACCCCATTCCTACCAGGCTGCTCAAGGAAGCCCTACCATTATTTAATGCTTCGATCTTAAATATGATCAATCTATCTTTGTTAGTTGGCTATGTACCACAGGCTTTTAAGGTGGCAGTAATTAAACCATTACTTAAAAAGCCATCACTTGACCCAGCTATCTTAGCTAATTATAGGCCAATCTCCAACCTTCCTTTTCTCTCAAAAATTCTTGAAAGGGTAGTTGTAAAACAGCTAACTGATCATCTGCAGAGGAATGGTCTATTTGAAGAGTTTCAGTCAGGTTTTAGAATTCATCATAGTACAGAAACAGCGTTAGTGAAGGTTACAAATGATCTTCTTATTGTTATGTGTCGGACGCAGCTCGGAGAACCGACCAACGTTTGAAGGACCCAGTATGAAATAAGCAGAGCACGGTACAAAGGCTAACTGAATTTAATACATAACAGTGATAATACAAAAAGGTGCGGTCTGGCGTGGTGCGCTCCCAGCAGCGCTAACGGTCCGGAGCCAGAAGCTGTTTCGGACCCAGGGACCCCGCCGACACCCCCCAGGTGGCCGCAACAACCGAGTCTGTGAAAGAAGGAACCATTATGTGAGTCCACACTCTACACACAGAACACTTAAAGGTGTACAAACAGCAAACACTTCCTGGCTTGATTGCTGATCAGCTTCCAACCTGCAGGCATGGAACATCCCGTTCACAAAACTCCACCGCAGTGGAAGCTGATACATGACTAACATACAGCTCAATACAATAAGGTGTGAGGGACACCACATTTACTGACTGTATAACTGTTAGCCACAAAATCCAACGTACCTCAGGAAGTGTGCTGACGAGCGTGAGACCTCACCCCTCCTCTTTCACAGACCGTGCATCAAACCTGGACGTTTCTCAGCATCCGCTGCTGATGAGATGGCTCCCGAGACGACGATCTCACCCGTCTGGTCACAAGGTCGAGTCTCTGGCAAATACACACTGTGCACTCCAGTCTTAAATGCCAACATGCTCCAATCCATCCAGATGCACCTCAGCTGTGAGTCCTGACGAGTCGCAGGTGATCAGGGTGAGGTCCTGACAGCCTCAGCAACACAGCCACTCAGTCCCAAATGCACGCCACCTGGGAGGAAAACAAACAGACAAACAAACCGCAGCCAGGCCCCCCCAGCCCATATAACAGTACCCCCACCCTCACGGGAAGCCTTCCCGGCGACCACACACACCTGGCCCAGGAGAAACACCCCCCTCCAGGGACCATGGCTGGAAACCGCGTCTGCGTTCGTCCTCCACAGACTGGTTGAACTGGCTGCATCTTTGCCCTTGTTTGACAGTCTCAGCACAGGTGTGGCCAGAGTTCCTACACCTGTGCGGTCAGCCTTTAACCAAACATGTGTGATTAGTCATAACACAAACCAACCAAAACACCCCCCCCCCCCCCGCCCCAGGGACCGTCCCATCAACCCCAGGGAAGGGGAGAAAAGAAAAACAACCCACATGTAAACTCACAAACAAAAATGCCAAATACCCCCCCTCCTCCCCCCCCAAACGACACGCAGGGACCAACACCCCCCAAGGGCCACCCGCCAGCTCCAGGAGTAATAACCACGGCCGAGGTCCCTCTGGGATCCACCGTCACCACGGGACTACCAGCGCCCCCCAGAGGACCACTCGTCAACCCCAGGAGACGCCTCCCCTCACGACCAATGGACCCAGCCCCGGCCGTCCACGGCTAGATGGACCCAACGCCTTTTCCCCCCCAGAGGACACCACAGGCAAACCCTGAGGGCGGAAACTGGGGGAGGGAAAACAAAAAAAAAAACCCAAACCCCCCCCCCCCCCCCCTCCCCTCCCGGGTGCAGAGGCCACCTGGGAAACGCCCAGCACAACCTAACTGCACCCCTCCAGCAATGCCGACACTACGGCACACCCGGCTGGAGTCAGAGGAGAAGAGAGGGCACAACAAAAAACAAAGAGAAAAAACAACCCAAATACCACCCCATCACCCCCCAGGGGACCGCTCCATCTAACCCTGGGGATGTGAAACAAAAAGAAACAAAAGAAAAAAAAAAACAGACCAACACACAGTTGTTTGGGTCCCCGTTTTCTTTTTTTTTTTTTTTTTGTTCTTGGTTAGCAAAGGCTACAGGGTCACACCCCCAGACAAATAGTGGACAACAAAAAAGAAAAACCCACACAAAAACCAACTCAAAAAAACACCCACACAAAATGAACTAACACAAAACAAATCAGTGAGTTATACCGTCAAGCTCAACCAAATGGAACACACCTGTTCCTACTCCAGAGCTTGACGGTACCGTGATTCAGTCACCACAAGGGGGAACCAGAGTGCTAAAAATGAAAACACCCCTTGGGCGACAGAAAAAAACAAACGAGCTGCTTTTGTGTGCGCAGCTGAGTGCAACACACAACCAAAATGTGCTCAACTAAATAACGCCGGAGCTGATACAACAGACGCAGTAGTTACTTTTCTCCGGGGAAACGGGGCTATGACTGTAACACAGGAAGCCCAGCGACCCGTGCTAACAGAGCTCCGCCGTGCGCGTGAACCCATTACAAACGCACTCTTGCAGCTCCCGTTGACACCTCCCATCCGGTCGGAGTGTGACGCGAAGCCGTCGCCAGTCACACTCCACCACGATCCACGGATGAGGCACAACACAGGAACACGGCTGCAAGAGAGCACAAATTAGTATCCAGTAATGGGTCTCAAACACGCACCTTCCGGGCGGAGAGCCCCGCAACTGATCCGGATAACCACTGAACGTCTGCTGCCGCCTTCCCGGCGCGTTACCGTCTCTGCTAACGCTGGGTCCGTGATGTTTGGCCAGAGACTACTGTTATGTGTCGGACGCAGCTCGGAGAACCGACCAGCGTTTGAAGGACCCAGTATGAAATAAGCAGAGCACGGTACAAAGGCTAACTGAATTTAATACATAACAGTGATAATACAAAAAGGTGCGGTCTGGCGTGGTGCGCTCCCAGCAGCGCTAACGGTCCGGAGCCAGAAGCTGTTTCGGACCCAAGGACCCCGCCGACACCCCCCAGGTGGCCGCAACAACCGAGTCTGTGAAAGAAGGAACCATTATGTGAGTCCACACTCTACACACAGAACACTTAAAGGTGTACAAACAGCAAACACTTCCTGGCTTGATTGCTGATCAGCTTCCAACCTGCAGGCATGGAACATCCCGTTCACAAAACTCCACCGCAGTGGAAGCTGATACATGACTAACATACAGCTCAATACAATAAGGTGTGAGGGACACCACATTTACTGACTGTATAACTGTTAGTCACAAAATCCAACGTACCTCAGGAAGTGTGCTGACGAGCGTGAGACCTCACCCCCTCCTCTTTCACAGACCGTGCATCAAACCTGGACGTTTCTCAGCATCCGCTGCTGATGAGATGGCTCCCGAGACGACGATCTCACCCGTCTGGTCACAGGTCGAGTCTCTGGCAAATACACACTGTGCACTCCAGTCTTAAATGCCAACATGCTCCAATCCATCCAGATGCACCTCAGCTGTGAGTCCTGACGAGTCGCAGGTGATCAGGGTGAGGTCCTGACAGCCTCAGCAACACAGCCACTCAGTCCCAAATGCACGCCACCTGGGAGGAAAACAAACAGACAAACAAACCGGCAGCCAGGCCCCCCCCAGCCATATAACACTTATGGCCTCGGACAGTGGACTCATCTCTGTGCTTGTTCTGTTAGACCTCAGTGCTGCTTTTGATACAGTTGACCATAAAATTTTATTACAGAGATTAGAGCATGCCATAGGTATTAAAGGCACTGCGCTGCGGTGGTTTGAATCATATTTGTCTAATAGATTACAATTTGTTCATGTAAATGGGAATCTTCTTCACAGACTAAAGTAATTATGGAGTTCCACAAGGTTCTGTGCTAGGACCAATTTTATTCACTTTATACATGCTTCCCTTAGGGAGTATTATTAGACGGTATTGTTTAAATTTTCATTGTTACGCAGATGATACCCAGCTTTATCTATCCATGAGCCAGAGGACACACACCAATTAGCTAAACTGCAAGATTGTCTTACAGACATAAAGACATGGATGACCTCTAATTTCCTGCTTTTAAACTCAGATAAAACTGAAGTTATTGTACTTGGCCCCACAAATCTTAGAAACATGGTGTCTAACCGGAATCCTTACTGTGGATGGCATTACCCTGACCTCTAGTAATACTGTGAGAAATCTTGGAGTCATTTTTGATCAGGATATGTCCTTCAAGCACATATTAAACAAATATGTAGGACTGCTTTTTTTGCATTTAAGCAATATCTCTAAAAATCAGAAGGTCTTGTCCTCAGAGTGATTGCTGAAAAGTAATTCATGCATTTATTCCTCTAGGCTGGACTATGTAATTCATTATTATCAGGTTGCCTAAAAGTCCCCTAAAAGCCTTCAGTTAATTCACAATGCTGCAGCTAGAGTACTGACGGGGACTAGAAGGAGAGAGCATATCTCACCCATATTGGCCTCTCTTCATTGGCTTCCTGTTAATTCTAGAATAGAATTTAAAATTCTTCTTCTTACTTATAAGGTTTTGAATAATCAGGTCCCATCTTATCTTAGGGACCTCGTAGTACCATATCACCCCAATAGAGCGCTTCGCTCTCAGACTGCAGGCTTACTTGTAGTTCCTAGGGTTTGTAAGAGTAGAATGGGAGGCAGAGCCTTCAGCTTTCAGGCTCCTCTCCTGTGGAACCAGCTCCCAATTCAGATCAGGGAGACAGACACCCTCTCTACTTTTAAGATTAGGCTTAAAACTTTCCTTTTTGCTAAAGCTTATAGTTAGGGCTGGATCAGGTGACCCTGAACCATCCCTTAGTTATGCTGCTATAGACGTAGACAGCTGGGGGGTTCCCATGATGCACTGTTTCTTTCTATTTTTGCTCTGTATGCACCACTCTGCATTTAATCATTAGTGATCGATCTCTGCTCCCCTCCACAGCATGTCTTTCCTGGTTCTCTCCCTCAGCCCCAACCAGTCCTAGCAGAAGACTGCCCCTCCCTGAGCCTGGTTCTGCTGGAGGTTTCTTCCTGTTAAAAGGGAGTTTTTCCTTCCCACTGTAGCCAAGTGCTTGCTCACAGGGGGTCGTTTTGACCGTTGGGGTTTTACATAATTATTGTATGGCCTTGCCTTACAATATAAAGCGCCTTGGGGCAACTGTTTGTTGTGATTTGGCGCTATATAAAAAAAATTGATTGATTGATTGACCAGAGGCCGAATGAACCCGAATGCCATCCGAATAGAAATTCGACCCACATTCGAACCGTATCAGCTGGCGACACAATATGTATTTCGAGGAATATATCGTGTTCAGATCCATATATGTGAGATGAGATCTATTGCACGTGCTCTCTCTCTCTCTGTGTCTCTCTCTCTCTCCAGGACATCAGCTGCTTAGCGGACATTCAGATGCTCCGCTATCAGATGATGTCATCACACACACATACAGATGAGCCATCATTTGATCCAGCTTCACGCACGTGGAGCATGGCAATCAGCTGTTATGTGCTCATGCACGGCACAGTGGTCATCCAGCCCACAGTGTTCAATCATCCAGCTGACATGACAGCCCACAGCGTGGCAGTTATTCAACTGACATGACAGCTCATGTCAGCTTCAGGCGGCATTTGGGCTTATTCGGCCTCTAATGTGACGGAGGTATAAATAAAGGAAAGTTAACATGATGGCTCAGTATTATTATGGTTCAGTATCAAGACCAAGATTCAGACTTTCAATAAATTTCTTGACTGAGCTATCACATCTTTATACAGTGAAACTGTAGAGCTTGTAGAGACATGTGCAGTTGTGCTCAAAGGTTTACATACCTTGGCAGAATTCTTGATTTTTTTTTTTTTTTTTTTTTTTTTTTGGCCATCTTTCAGAGAATATGAATGATAGCAAAAAAACTTTTTTTTCACTCAAGGTTAGTGGTTAGGTGAAGCCATTTAATGTCAAACAACTGTGTTTACTCTTTTTAAATCATAATGACAACAGAAACTATCCAAATGACAATGATCAAAAGTTTACATACACCAGAGATTTTGGCCTGGCATGTTGAGACAAACGGGTTTGAAAACAGGCACAAAAGGTAACCATCCTCACCTGTGATCTGGTTGCTTGTAAACAGTGTGTGTGTGTATAAAAGGTCAGTGAGTTTCTGGGCTCCTGACAGATCCTTGTGTAGAATCTGTCAGGAGCCCTTGAACCTTGGCTCACGCAAGCGGGCTTGATTCAAAACCATCAGGTTTTTGAAAAAAAAAAAATAAGGTCCGATACTTTTCTAACAGACCTCGTATGTCACTTTCATGCGTGAGGTTAAACAATCACGTTTGTTTCCTTTTCCTCTTTTCTTTTCTTTTTTCTTCTTACAACAGCAAAGTACACTTTTTTAACGGTGGTTGAACTTTATAATACTGCACAAGCTGGTCACATGCCCTTCCCCAATTCGTCCAACAGGGGTCACTCTTGTTCCATGGATTGGGTTTTGGATTTCATCACAAAATGTGAACTCGGTCAATATTGGGTCGATTTTGATCAGAAAAACTGGACTCTGATCCACAAGTTGACGGCAGTTCATCGGTGAGATGTTTTTACTTGAATTTTGTTCTAAAAATATATTTCTAGGACTTTTGGGGAGAAAGTATGTTCTTCTGGGGTCTGTGTTTTTTAGATGAGAAAGGAATTAGCACATCTGGTTTCGGGCTAATAAGGGAATTCACAGCTCCGTGAGGAATGCACTTTGGGGAGTCCTAAATCCTGGAAAGGGTGGGGGTTGATGACACCGAGCCATCCTGTGTTGGCTCGGAGGGGTCTCCCTTTGACACCTGGAGATATACCAGGCCTTGCTGTGTTAAGTTTCTCCTTTTTAAGAAATTTCATGACCTCTGCTTGATGCAAACTTAGGACGCTGAAGGTTGGCAGAGCTTTCCGCTACATTCCCCCTCTCGATTCGACTTTGGGTCTCAAAGGTTGAATTGCCAAGAAGAGGAAGGCTGTGAAGGTTGGTGGGTGATGTCTTCCACTGGCAGGGAGGCTGTGGAGGGTTAGTGTCAGACTAGCAGTGTGGCTTAGGGTGACTACTACATAACTAAAGTGGTCCAAGTATGGTACCACATCAGACATTTGCCTATTTATTTACACTATTCACAGCCGATTTGGCTAATCCAAATTCAGTAGCTCGGATGTCTGGTCGGGTTCGATTTCTTGGTTTAAATTTGGGTTAGCTTCGATGTCTTCGGACGGTTCGGCCGCATGTCTTTTCTACGGGCTAGCCTTGCGAGGGCTCGAGAACACCTGGTTATACCGTTTTGAAGGGTGTTGGCATATCTGCGCACCTACAGAGCTAAGCCGAGGGTAGTTAAGTAACCGACGATTGTGGCTACAAACAGCAAGGTGTCAGGAGTGGACCAAGCATATGATAAGGCTTGGTATGGTCTGAGATCTTGATTTCGAATCTCTTTCAAAACTTTATCTCATACTGGATTTCTCCAGTGTTTGTTGGTCTAGTTCGATAGCGGTTTGGTTATAAAAATCGGACACTTCAATGGCTCCTTTGTATTGGTCAGAATGCAGGTGGTAGAGGGATTCCTCAAAAATGCGGAGCAGGGCGTATTCAGGTACTGTGACCCACAAAGTCTTTCGAGGGAGTTCGATACGAGTCAATGTGTCATGACGGTCGTACACTAGTAGGGCTGATTTTTCAGGGGTGTTGACTAACCAGCGTTGTCCTACTATCTCTACCTGAGTGTCCGTGACTTGGCAGAATGGCATGATGGTCCTTGGACAGCGATTCGCCCGGGTAAGTGTTTTAAGACCACAGATGCCAGCGGTGTCATCTCGAATGAAAGGTTTGCTGGAACACAGATAATGGATATCTTTAGTGATGGTGCACATTTTGAGATTCTGTACTAAGTATAGCTCAGGATTAGCTTCGTTGAAAGCCACCACGGGTGGTGTGTGGATTTTGAGGTGATTGTATCCTTGCCAGAGACCTACGTTCACGACACTTTTGAGTCTGTAGATGTTTTCGGTAGTGACAATAGGGAAGTTAATTAGAAACGCCATTTCCAGATCCTCTGGATCTACATAGATTGGAATTGAGCTTCCCAGCGTGTACGCAAGGTGAGCTTGTAGCGGCGTGACTATCCTATGGGTTGCGGACTCTAGAAGTTGGTGGAACAGGGTTAAAGGGACAATGTAGGGTGGAATCCTACTGACAGTGAGGCTGTCAATTGAAGATCCGACGTCCCTGCTCATGTCTGCCACGAGCATACTCAACATCTGTGTGTGTGCATAGTCTTCCTGCAACACTGACGTTAGTTGGTCAAGTACGCCCACAGTCTTTTTAAGCACGTTGGTATGGGTGTTAAGGATTACCACGGTGTTTCGTACGGTTTGTCTGATAGTCTCAAGACCTTCTCTCTGTAAATTAAGCTGAACCTGTATTTCAGGGATTACCTCTTGAAGCTCGCTAACGTGTCTCTTTACTGCTGTCATTGTGATGGTGTTAACTGCTGATAAGCCAAAACTGAAGAGGGGCTGCCAGCTGAGGCTGCCATTAGCAGACATCCAATGAACCTCTTCTCTCTTTTGTTGTGTCTACTCAGGTCTGCTTGCGTTACCGTGAACTTCTCCATCTGGCGTAGCATGCGGACTAGTCTGCCTCAGCATGCTTCAGGACAGATTTGGTCCACTGCTACTCGCCCAGGAGACCAGGTTCACTGTACTACTGCTGAAGTTGGCCCTGTACACTTCTGTGGGGTCAAGCCTGACGAACACCCTCTGTGTGTGCAAGCGGCAGTTCGTTATCAGTAAGCCGGGCTGGTCCTTCAGGACGATGCCCGATTCTGGTCCGAATTCAACCACGCCTATGGAGATGTTGGCGACGGTTGCACCGAGGAGCAGCAGGGTCATGAGCCAGGTCATCCTGGCAAACACACAACATGTTTAGAAATTGTCTTAAAATGGTTAGAGATTTTCTTTTTGTTTTCTGGCTTATAGCACAGACTTTACGTTATCTGAACTGATTCTCAATTAGAGCGTTAGGCTGTCACCTCTTTTCTGTTCTTGTTGTTAAGGACGGAGCTTTTGAGGTTATGTGGTGTCTCACCCCCACTACAGTGGTGCTGGTGAGATCACCTTAGTTTTGTTTGTCTTGTTGAAAGGTAAAATTATTCTCTTAATTTGTCTCGATCGGTGTAACTCAATTGTTTGGGATGTCGATATTCCTTCTTTGCGTCCTCTCTACCTAATGAGTGGTTTTAGGTTCTATTGACGACTGTGACATCCCTGGCGAGTCCCATGGGGGGTTTGTGAGGCTTAATTTGGTTGCGGTGTACCCACTTGAAAACTGGTTCTCTTTGACCCTTGCTGACCTTGATTTGGTATACGACGGTGGAGTTTGTCAGTCACCAAATACGGTCCGGTCCATTGAGGTAGCAACTTGCAAGTCAACCTGGTTGTTTTCTGGCTGGGTTGCCCGAATGAGTAGTACCACACCTTGTCCCCCTCTTGTATCTCATGGTGGGATGCCTTCTGGTCATAGTAAGCTTTTCGACCTTCTGTGCTTTTGTTCAAGTGTTTTTGAGCAAAGGAGAAGGTGGCTTTCAGATGTTTAGTCAGGTCAGTCATGTATTGTAGAGCCATGTACGCTGTCACAATGTTTGCCTCCCCTGGCTGGTACAGCAGGTGGAAGGGGAGCGTCATCTGACAGCCTGTCATCATTTGAAAGGGGGAGAACCCCGTCGATTTGTGAGGGGTCGCCCGGATGGCCATGAGGACCAGTGGAAGTTTCCCATCCCAGTCTCTGTGGTTGTCTGCCACGTACTTGCACAGGATGGTTACCATAGTTTGGTTGGTCCTTTCCCCCTGTCCTGACGACTGAGGGTGGTGGCTGATGTGAAAGTTCACCTTTACCCCAGCACTTGCCAGAGTTGTTGCATGACTTCACTGGTGAAGCGGGTGGCTCTATCCGAGTTTATGCGGATAGGTGGTCCAAATCATGAGAAGATGTGATTCATCAACAAATAGGCCCTCGTCAAGGTTGTATCGTTCGGAGCCGGTAGACATTCCAGCTATTTGGTGAAGTCACATGTGAAAGTGAGGAAATATTTGTTTCCTCTTGCAGACTTCGTGAGGGGTCCTACCTAGTCAATTTGTAGATCTGACCAAGGGAAGGAAATACCTCTTTTCTGTAAGGGAGCTCTGTGAATCGGGTTCACAGGTTAAAATTGGCAGCCGACCAAGCAGCCTTTGATGTAATCGCTCACATCCTTCTGCATTTTTGGCCAATATGCCACCTGTCGAATCGCACTGTATGTTGCTTTCATTCCTCTGTGTCTTGCGCATGCTGAATCATGCCCGTGCATCAACATCACTCCCTGGTGGTTACGAGGAACTACTAACGCAGGTGAAGAGAGATCCTCGGAAGCATAGAACAAGATGCCACGGAGCACTTGTAGGTTATCTCGGGCGTGGTACAGCTGTTTCAAGTCAGGGACGGAAGCAAAATCATCCTCAGTGAGTGGGTGAACTTGAGGATCAGTGAGGTGTAGCACCATTTTGTTTATGGCGGGGTCCAGAGCCTGGAGTCAAGCCAGGTCGGAGTCGGAGAAAGCTGGAACGACCGAGGCTGTTGTGGGGACGGGGACTGTGGCAGGGTCTGCGGCAACAGTCCTGGCACGGGTCACCACGGACACAGCATGGGTTGGTGGGCGGGGCAAATGTGCCTCATTGAATGCCCACAGCATGCTGTCCAGAGCGCCTTGCTTGACTAGAGTGTCAACCAAGTCATTAAATTATTTGTCTTGGCCTGGTGTGCGGTAGTGACCTCTGACCTTTTTCCAGTATATCTGGAGGTCGTGTGTCGTTATGAGGTGGTCACAAGCTGCAAAAAGTTCTTTGTGTTTGACTGATCTCCTGTTGGAGGTCACAAAACCATTGCATTTCCAGCCGGGTAGATGGCACAAAAAGCTAAGGTGTACATAGTTAGCATCTGTGCACAACACGAATGTTCTGACATTTTGCGCCACAGCTAACTGGCATGTTATGAGCATGCCAGCAATTTCTGCATACTGAGAGGACTGTGGTCCCAGTTGAAAGTTTTGTAGCTCATGTGGTGTGTTGTCAATCCACGCAACCCCCACTCCTGCCCGGGCGACTGTTTCATGGTGAAATGAGCAGCCGTCCACATACGCAGTGATCATGCCTCGGCAGGCATTGTGGTAAAAGTAATGGTGATTAGGGGAGTTGGGTGGTGACATGTCTTCGTTCAACGGGGTTGCAGCCGGTGTGTCTTCGTAGCAGCGCTGGTAAGCAGCTAACCCTGTGCCTAGGGGAGTTTTGAGATCTTGTGCATACCGCACCTCCATGTCAAAACTTTGCAGTGCCATCAACCAAGAGGCAACTCATGAGTTTGTTACTACACCTTCTCGCAGTCTTTGACTGTTAAGGAATGTCACTGTTTGATGATTGGTTTCTACAATGACTTTTTGTCTGCCCAGATAGTTGGCGAAATGTTTCACAGCCCAGACTGTTGCTACTACGGCTTTTTTGCAGTCACTGAATTTAAGTTCCAGCGGATGTAGTGTTTTGCTCGCATATGTGACCACTTGCCTATCTTTGTCGTACATCTAGTACAGTCCCGCTCTTAGGCATTGATTGGAGAATCCCACCTCTAGGTGGAATTCTTTGCTACAATCGGGGTATGCTAGGCATGGGGCTGAGCAGAGTTTGTCTTTTAAAGCCTGCATGGCCTGTTCTTGGGGTTCACCCCATAGGAACGGCGTATCATTTTTGAGCAGGTCTGTCAGTGGGTTCGACAAATCTGCATAGTTTTCAATGAATTGGCGGGAGTAGTTGCACATTCCCAGAAAGCTGCGCAGTTCTGTTAGGTTCGTAGGCATTTTGATGTTGGTGATGCCTTGGACTCGTGCAACTTGTGGTTGCACTCTGTCTGGCTCAACAAGAAGGCCCACATAGTTGATCTTGGTCCAACACCATTGACACTTTGAGAGTGAGATTTTCGCACCAGCAGTTGTGAGTTGGCTCAGAATGTTGTCTATCTCATCCAAATGTGTGTCTAATGTGGGGTTTCGCATTAGGACGTCGTCAAAATAGATAAGGGTGCCTCGCTCGGTAGCAGTCACGCAATTATCACGTAGCCTGTAAAAACGACATTGGGAAAAACTCTGAGATCACACAAGAAGGGATCAGTTACCAAAGTGTTTGAGGATACTCACATGGGCGTGCACAAGACAGAAGCAAGACAATGTTTCAGCAAGAAATGATGGGACACCACGGCTTATGAAGGGGAGCTGTCAATCAACGCCGGAAACCACTGAGGAATACAGTCATTAGGCAATGCCAAAACAGAGGAACTACCAACAAGTTAAACAAAGTGTTGCAAAATGAAATGAGATGCACATGTCCCAGCTGTGTGCATCAACCATGACACCGCTCCTTTCTTGATCATGGCACCATCTCTACAGCTGGAGTTGACCCCTGGGTGCTGTAGTATGGTTGCCCATTGAAATTAGGGGTTGGATTGTGTCTAATTGTAATTAGGATGATGCAAATTATTTTGTATGTACAATGACAATAAATGCCCCTTCTTCATCTTCTTTGGTCTCAGTTTCAAGTGAGACATTCTGCTTTTTGTTCTTTCTTTCCTCAGCTTATGATGGATCCAACTCCGCATTCAGAATCACCACTCTCTGCCACTGAAGCTCTGCTTCATACCCACAGAACATCAGTAAACATCTTGACATCTCTTTAATGCACTCACTGGCAAACTTACCAATCCACCCTTTTCAGGTTTCAAATCCCCAAAACTTCGGAGAGGTCACTGCTCTGCGAGATCTCAGTAACATTGAGACTGCATTGAGACGCTCTCATCTGGCTGCACTTTAACCACTGCACACGGACAACACCATTAACATCGCAACATAAAACTATTTTTATATTTGTGCCTAAAGCTCTTAAAGATGTTGTTATTGCGTTTGTTTTATGTAACATGCGAGAATCACAGGCTGTTCTCCATATTTCAATGGGAGCTGCTGTGAGCTACGCTCGCTTCCTGATCATGTCATTCTGGGAGAAAGTGAAGTTTGCTCTTTAACGTCTTGATTATTGTTCTTTACAACACCGTTTGTCCTCTGTTCCAGACATGTCCGGTTTAGATGCAACGTATTGCAGAAAAGGACATCGGACCTTTGTTGGAAATAACTGTTCATGAACTGTTATGTGTTGCCCTGGGTTGTACAACAGCACACATTTCTGAAATATAATATGTCTGAAATTTTGTCCATTTATTAAATTCCACGCAGATTAAAAGTAGCAGACACAGTTATTCATTAGAATTGTTTTAGCAAGCTTTCAGGGTGTCATGCATGCAGTCTCTTATTAACATGATGAAAAGCATAAAAAAATTTACATTTTTTGTAGTATATATTCATTTACAATTGTCATCATGTGGATTCTCTATGTTGTTTTGACTGCAGCGACTCTCTGGTGCGCAAGGGATTATGGGATACATGAAAACCCTGAATAATGTCTTTGCAGAAACCCACTTCCCCTATCACTGGTGACCAACTCATCTCAAGTTTTCAGAAGAAATGAATCTTCTTCTTTTTAATTCAGTAACTGGTTAATGGTATGTTTTGGCATTAACCTTATGTATTGGGCTACTAATATGTTGGTGATGACATAACATTCCACCTTTGCATCTGGCCACACCGGGTTCTGTTCCTAGTCATCCAACCTGTTTGTTTCATACATAATCCGGGAGGCATTCTTGAAATTGAAGTGCTAATGGCTTTTTTGCATAAGTAGACCAAGCAGTACCATTGTATCACATTTGGGGTTTGTCTATTACAAAATGAAAGATTCTTATCATATATGCATTTATTTGCTGCACTATGAATTAAGCATATGAGGCTGAGCTGGCTGAAACTCCACAGCTATGGCCAGAAGACTTTGTGCAATCACATGTTCTCATGGTAATAAATAACTATTAAAATATCAGAACCCAATGTCCATCTTGATGGAATTACAAATTCAATATATGTTAAAAGCTTTTTTCTTCTTCTTTTTGAATATATATTTTGGTGGTTCAAAATACTTCAGTTTCTCTATCAGTAATAATTTAACTATAAAATACATCAGTGAGCGGTTTTTTAGTGCATATACACGGATAGACATAAAATCATGACTACTTGCTAACCAGGACATTATTGTACAATGTCCTTTAAATGATTAGTTTTGCAACTAGTTGAAGTCTGGAGTCAAAAAGGTGACCGACTCAGAAACAAGCTTCAAAGCTATGCTCAAATTCTCTCTGAAGGCTTCACGCACAGCTGACGTATCAGGTGCAAGGTTTTCAGCGAATCAATGCTCAGAGAATACTGCAGCAAGAATGTTGTCAGCAGATTTTAACAGCTGTTTGGGTGTGCACCTTAAAGTCTTCTCCTTTTCATTAAGAAACAATGTGCTGTGGTCTGGTCTGGTCTAATCTAGTCATCAACAGAAAATTAACGGGAGTAATTTTTATTCTGGCGTGACATCTGGCCCAACACATGGCCCAACAATGTTCAAAAAAATGGCAATTTAAAACACTCTGTTAAATGACACACATTTTATTTCTTATTTCCAAACTGAGTTCAGATATTTTATACTTATAATAATACACCAGAACTATCACTGTCCATTTTATGGGAGACATGTAAGGTATACTTACGTGGCTTATTTCCTATGTCTAGAGGAACAACGGAAGCTAGAACTACAACTCTCTGAATGTGAACGTGCATATAACCAAAGTGAGTGCTGTAGTATAACCAGCAGGACTCCACTGATGTGTGCAGTAATTGGTGACACCACACCTGAATTTATTGAATATTTTCTGCTCTCTTTCTTTTTGGCAAAGGCTATACGCCCAACCGTTGGGCAGATAAGTACATTGAACGTTACATGCACAACTGTTGGGCAGATAAATATAATGTCTTATCTTATTCGCCCAACCGTGATCCTGTATTTTACATTTTGTGCATCTAAACTACATTTTTTACAACCACTTTTTAAGGCTCTATTGTGGCGTATGTTTGACAGATTTAACGGTGTCATCTTTAATTACTGCGAAAACACCGCAATGGATCAAAACAGACAAACTTCATAAGCATTTTGAACGGAAGTCTGTTAACAACAACAAAACAGTTGTGAACAAAATGCTTCTTGTTGGCTGTAAGATGGTGTTAGTTTGACACAGTTCCCTGGGGTGATGAACCATACAGAACCGCTTTAGATCACAGCTCCTCCACGGGGTGCAAACCCTCCCGCAGCCGGCGAGAAATATCTGTCTTTTTCCCCCTGCGTTGAACCGGAAGTGAGCTTACAAGCGCGTATTGGTCGGTTGTGGTTGGGCGTATATGCTCGCGAATTTACTTTATTGACCCAACAGTTGGTGTATAGCCACTCCGTTTTTTTTGCACTCTGTAGATGGTCTCTATGCTTCCATTTCTCAGCCACCTGCTTGTTCAGATCAGTGTTATTTTCCAGCACAGAGGACGGCTCGTGGAAAAAAAAGGTTGTAGCTCGTCGTCTACCTCCCTGAGGTTAGAAACAAGTGTTGTTTTCTCTGTTTCTTATGAGATTTATTGAACTGTGAACTTCGAATCTGTGAATACTTTCTAACTTTAGGGCCCCTTCACACAGTGCAAAGTTTGGAGGAGGTGTACACTTACTGTGCATGACGCAGGAATCGTGTGCAAATCCTGTAATCTCGTCCCTGCCTCCAGCTGGACACCACGTACTGTGTTTGGACAGACATGGACAAACAACTGCCCACTGTGACGTGCGTGTCTGTTTGCTATTATCAAGGGACATAAATAAAAACATATATCACTGTAGTGACATGCTGCAGCCAGCGAGCGCACGCATATGGAAGGCTGCTCCCAGGTTGAAACGGATCGTCAGATCAGAACACGTAGCAGGTGATCTCACTGTCACGTCGCCCTGTGGCGCATCCTCCACAAGACACTCGTGGCCAGTTGGAGATGCGCCAGCAGATGAATGAGACGAGTGAACTGCTTCTCATTCATGTCATTTCATGACTGATGTCTGTGACCATGGGTCATTTACAGAGAAACAAACGGATCATATTTGTATTGCTTGCTTGATGAATGTGGTGTTTTACATGGTGTTGATTTAATTTTTTTTTGTAATACAACCCCTGGCACAGCTCTGTAGCTCAGTGGTAAAGTCACTGAATGGTAATTAGAGTTTTTGGACAGCACGGATTTTTCACTTTTTTTTTTTATTATTCCACATAAGCAACACAATGTGGTTCCACATGTATCGGTTGGCTTTTATTTTTTATTTATACCACATAAGCGGCGCCATCTGGGCACAATTTGGTGGGGGATGGGGGGACATGTCCCCCCCACCTTTCAACCAGGGGGGACAGAATATGGTATGTCCCCCCCCACCTTCTGACATAAATGTGTGTACTTGAATATGCTATGCCAGTTTATGTGCAAACCATGTCAGAATAGTTCTTTGTTTCTGCAAGTTTGTATTTTTAGCAGCATTGACTTGTTTACAACACCTGTTTCTTGTTGTCACATTCAGAATTTTCTGGGACTGCATTTGCCCAGATTTGAAACCAAAAATAGTTGCCTCTAGGGACTAGTGTCTACACATAAGTATCAATGGACCATATGATAATTACTAAATTCTGAAAGATCGAAAAGGAATCAGAAAAGCTATCTGGGACCTCAGAAAGCCCATCTGCAATTATTGCTTGATCTCCAAAATCAGTCTATGCAAGCGAAATTATGTTCAGTATGAGTGTTGTCATTAGTGCCACTTTGAAAATTAAATTCATGATAAGTAATTTATCCTAAACTTATGATCTGTGTTTTTTTCAACTTATGCAAAAACAAATCTTGAGAAAAAAAATACAGTATGCGATAGTTAATAATTATTAAGAGCCTGTTCTTTCATATTTATGAATACATTTTACCACATTGCAGTTGTTTTTTTAATGAAAACTCACCATAATCATTCATTGAATTCTACACATGTGGTGATACCTTATTACACCAGGATGTTAATAAAATCAATGCTGGCTATTCTCAGAATAAAGTACTTATATCCACAGTTTCAAATTGCATAAGTCAAATGGTGTCCACTTTATCGTCTTCTCAAAACATTAAATTACTGTTCTGGATGCTCAGAATGCATCTGAGCTTATCTAGAACCGTGGCTTCAGGGGCCTAAAGCCGCCCCAGACCCCCGGCCTGCGGGCTCGACTTTGTCTCCCCCCAATTTCTCGTTCTAAATTGCGCCCTTGGGCACCATGTGCTGCACCTGGCACTGTTCCTGCTCATAAGACACTGGCGTGTGCACGAACTCGCAGCGGGTTGGTGCATGCCTGCTCGTCGGCACAAGTTTCGTGTGCTAATTTGGAACTGTTTCGCACTGTTTTGCCGTTTTTGTCCAAACACCAGCCAAACTTCACACTATGTGTGAAGGGTAAAATCTATTAATGTGTGAAAATCTATTAATCTGTTTGTCTGTTTCACACACTTTTTTTTCCTCTTATTGCACATTTTATTTTACTTACATATTTCTTTTGCACATTTTTTTACTGTGAATTATTCAGCATAGTGTATTTATACGTGCTGTACAGAGAGAATGCAGCTCAAACCAAAGTCAAATTCCTCGGTGGATACTTGGCAAATAAAAGCTATTCTGATTTTGATTATTCCAGAGGTTTAAAAAGTACACCAAAAGACAAAAAAAAGCAAGTGGCTCCAATCCAGTCGGAGGCTACGAGAGGAGGAGTCAATGGACACAGCCGCTGTCACTCAAGAACCACACCCATAATTATACAGATTTTGTTTAATGTCTTAAACTAAGAAGTTCGAAAACAAATTCACCCACGGTACAGTTGTCACGGAGGAAGAAACTATCTACAGAGACCAAAATTTTTTTGTGCCACGCTGTATTTTGCTCTAAAGTTGAAAGTTTTTAAAATGGGCTCCTGTGAGAATGTGAATGAAGTGCACCACTTTGGAAACCTATGCACCACTGAAAGGATCACCATGTGACATTGTGGCAAACCAGTGACAAAATCTATGGATATAGTGGACCAGGGATGGCAGGGAACCTGGAGAGGCCGCAAGAGGTCAGCTGAAGGAGACTTGGAGACTTACATTTGGCAAAATGGAACAAAACCCAACAAACTCTCAAATGTCTTAGTCAAGGTGGGCCACAAAAATCTTTGCTAAAAATTTTGCGGTACAAACCTACCCCAGGATGGCAGACAAGATAAGAGAATTTTATCCACACATTATCACAACACTTAAAAGATGTGTTTGGCACTGAGGATAATCAGCAATGAAACGGTACACATCTTAAGTTGGGCATCAGTATGGAGTCGTTGTTAGATTTTTTTTCCATTTCAAAATTCTCCATACATTCTCCATTGGGGACAGGTCAAGACTGCAGGTGGGCCCTCTTCTTCTGCAACCATGACAGACTCTAGCTTTTGGACTTGTTGCTGATAACAGTCTGAATAGTTATTTTTGTCTTTGGTCTGGACCACAAGACGTCCATTTCTTCCAAAAAAGATATGGGCTACTAATTTGTCTCACTACAGTACACATTTCCACTGTGTGATGGTCCAACTCAGCTACTACAATATTGCAGAAGTCAAACATCAACATTAACTTAATGTCAGGTTTGGGACCCAATGAAGTGGAGTCAACTGTGGCAAGCAGTTAAGATGACAAAAGGTCTATTTACATGATGTAGGTGGTAAATGTGAGCACAGCCATAGAAGCACAGGAAGAGCAGACACCGGTTGTCAGGAGGCAAGCCAGGAGTGAAGAAGCCTGGACCAGGTGGAAACAGCGGGAGTGATGGTGGCAAGACACTGAGGGCAAAAGAGACACAAAGTTAATAAGAGTTCAACGAGTAACTAGACAAATCAAATCAAATCATTTATTTATATAGCGCCAATCACAACAAACAGTTGCCCCAAGGTGCTAATTACAGAAAAGACAAGACAAGAACAAACTGAGCATATAATCAACAACACTGAGTCCAAGTTACCGCAGGAGGAGCCGTAGACGCTGGTGAGTGGAGTGGAAAGTTTGGGTTCAAATGCAGCAGGGGTGATTTCTTGCAGCTGTTACAGCTTCCACAGGTTTGCCCAATAAACTCCATGCCAGACATGGGGAAGAGAGAGAGCACAGCAGCGGCACAGCAAAACAACACTTAAGTGACTTTTTTTGCACATATTAGTTTTACATGGTATTTGTGAATGTAACTTGAAGAGTGGCCAAGTGGCCTCTGTGTGGTGTGTCTATGACTTTGATATGGAGAAACTTCGGAGAGCTGACATTTGCCGTGTGGTATGCTTTGGGTCAAGAATGAGTGCTGCGAAAACAGAAAGGTGATAGGACTAATATTTTGGAGAAACTACAGATATTGAGGGTTCGGGGTTCTAAATGTTTGTGGTTTATGTAGTTTAACGTATTGTTAGTGTTATTGATTTATTGTGTTTTGTAGTTCAATTGGTTTAGTTAGTTTAGTTGCATGTCATGTTGCTGTTACCATGAGTGAGAAGTGTGGTGCGTCTGATGTTTTCCACCACCATCTCTGTTTGTAGGTGTGGAAAATGAAAGCACCTGCTCGATACAGAATGCAGAAAAGGCATAAAGCTCTGGCTTGGTTTTCAATCTTCTGTGCAGCTTACCACAATATCTTCAAAGAGAAGAGGCATCTGTGTACACGTGTGCATTTGTATAACTTCAATCATGGGCAAACTGGGAAGAGCTGACATTTGCCGTTTGGTATGCTTATGTAATTTGGATTAAACGGAACATTGATAGGACTATTTTTGGAGAAACTGCAGATATTAGCGAACACTGAACAATGGACGTTGATAATACATTTTGGACTGACAAGCCATTCCAGCAGGGGTGGTAAATCATCTATATATTAAGTGTGCATTTTATTAGTAAGTTCTATGTAAGTCCATAATATAATTGTATTCATTAAAAATACATGGATGACACAAGAAAGTAAAAACACTTATTTCCATTGTGGCACATTTCAATAATAAAATAGAAGTAACAACAACAACACAATAATAATGTGTATATGATAACAATAACCTAAACAAGTTATACATTAACCAGTAAATCAACATTAAGAAATTACATAATTAACAGAAAATAAAAACTGTTGAGGTCTGTGGTTCTTAAAACTTCTAGACTCACACTCCATTCCAACATATTACAGAAAGTTTGCATAACTTATTACCAGCCTTGAAAAAATGTCAGCTACCTATTTTAGAAACGCTACCATTAAGACAGAAATTCTCATAAATGGAACCGCTGTTGAATCAGTCAGTACTGTGCCGTTACATAAACATTTCTCACAATATGTAGCAATATTATAACTACAACCCCAATTCCAATGAATTTAGGATGTTGTGTAAAATGTAAATAAAAACAGAATACAATGATTTGCAAATCCTCGTCAACCTACTCAATTGAATACACCACAAAGACAAGATATTTAATGTTCAAACTGATAAACTTTATTGTTTTTGTGCAATATTTGCTCATTTTGAAATGGATACCTGCACACCATTTCAAAAAGTTGGGACAGGGGTATGTTACCACTGTGTTACATCACCTTTCCTTCTAAAACACTCAATAAGCGTTTGGGAACTGAGGACACTAATTGTGAGTATAAATGATCCTCATGATTGGGTATAAAAGGAGCATCTCCAAAAGGCTCAGCCATTCACAAGCAAGATGGGGTGAGGATCACGACTTTGTGAACAACTGTGTGAAAAAATAGTCCAACAGTTTAAGAACAATGTTTCTCAATGTTCAATTGCAAGGAATTTAGGGATTCCATCATCTACAGTCCATAATATAATCAGAAGATTCAGAGAATCTGGAGAACTTTCTACACGTAAGCGGCAAGGCTGAAAACCAACACTGAATGCCCGTCACCTTCGATCCCTCAGGCAGCACTGCATTAAAAACCAACATTGTGTAAAGGATCTTACCACGTGGGCTCAGGAACACTTCAGAAAACCACTGTCAGTTAACACAGTTCGTCACTACATCTACAAGTGCAAGTTAAACTCTACCATGCAAAGCGAAAGCCATACATCAACAACATCCAAAAAAGCTGCTGCCTTCTCTGGGCCCAAGCTCATTGAAATGGACAGATGCAAAGTGGAAAAGTGTGCTGTGATGAGTCCACATTTCAAATCGTTTTTGGAAATCATCGACGTCATGTCCTCCAGACAAAAGAGTAAAAAGGCCATCCAGACTGTACCAGCGCAAAGTTCTAAAGCCAGCATCTGGATGGTATGGGGGTATGCTATGCCCATGGCATGGGCAGCTTACACATCTGTGATGGCACCATCAGTGCTGAAAGGTACATCCGGGTTTTGGAGCAACACATGCTGCCATCCAAGCAATGTCTTTTTCAGGGACGTCCCAAGAGGTGGGCAATACCGGGAATTTTGGTATTGATCCGATACCAAGTAAATACAGGCCCAGTATCACCGATATCAATACTGATACCGATAATTTTCATATTTAAGCTTCATAGATCCAAAGGATCCAAAGATTCTTTGGATTATGTTTTAAGAGCAGAAGTTGTGCAAATCAAAGAATATTTGTGATCACTCTCTCTGCATTTGCAGGTATTGAAACAAATTTAACTCCATAGGAACTTAGCTTTGAGTTAGTGGAAGTTAGCATGCATGCTAACGTCTGCAAAATGTCAAATTACTCCAGAGGTGTTATCAGGTTACAAAAACAGAGTTTTAAGTTTTAGAAGTGTTATTTCTCATTAGCTTTTACATAATATATGACAAAAATGATACATTTACATACAAACGAAATGGAGTTTTGCAGCTAGCTACCAGCCTGTGATATCACCATGATAACATCCAGAAAATGTCTTGTAATTTAGTATAGAGTTGTTATTAGGTTCCCAAACAGGTTTTCAGTTTTAGAAGTGTTTATGTCTTCCTTTGTTTTACATTATATGAGAAATATGTATATAAACACACAAAATGAAGTGATTTTGCAGAGACCAGCCACTGATGTTACAGTGCAGCTCTACTCTGATTGGCTGTGATGCCCGCCACTCAAAAACACAACAGGCTGAAACAGAATGTGACTTTTAAACCTCTTAAAATACCTCATGAAATAGGTCAAGGTTAACCATCTTAGAACATGTCCAAGGTTTGTATCCCAAGAATGTTCCCTGTCAATTTGAAGACCCTGGCAGTAATAAGACTGGACTTGCGGTGAGCACAGACAGACGGATGGATAGACGGACAAAAAACTTTGCAATACCTGATGGCCATATTTGATGGCCTTGGGTAAAAATAAGTTGTATAGCCCCAGAATAATTATCTTTCCACCATTAAATCATCTTTCACTCCGGCTGAAGTGGTGTCAACATAAATTCACTCTCACAATGAACATCAGATTTTTCTCCACCTGTTTTGTTGGAACCTGTGCTTGTTAACACAGCACCACATGCTAGTTTTTGAGCTTTGACTTTGAAGATGTCCCACGACTCAGGAATCAGATCTTTGTTGAAGAGCAGCAACATGAGATAGGAGAAGAACAAAGTGACAAAAATGGTGGTCAACATGCAGATAGTCCGCACAGGAGCACGTTGGACATATATACCATCCTCAAGAGTGCAACCTGGGAAATGGAGGACAATTGGCAGCCCAATTGATGGCTCCCCACTCAACAGTCTCAACAACAAACCAACCAAAAAACCCATAATGGAGCCGTAGCCATTGGAGATGCGAAAGAAAAGGACACAGACGAGCTGAGGGAACATGATGGTGTATGTGATGTCTGAGCCCAGGATCCAGAAAACCATGATGCTGTTGTGGAGGAAGGTCAACGCTGTCCCAGCCAAACCACCAACACAGTTGTCACACGGATACCCACTGCAGCTCCCTTTGTGATGCCTGGAAGGATTGAAGAGACAACAACAGAACTGGAATACTGAATATTTTAATTTTTCCTCACATTTTGAGTTGTTTCATTCTTGTAGAATATCCTCAGGATTTCTGTGTCCTCACTCTGGGGTCCAGGGACTTGCTGGCAACTGTCTAAAGTAACACTAACAGTGTAACATAGTGTCTTGTCCAAAACACAGACAAGTAGCCTGAGTTGGAGTCAAACCCAGGTTTACAGATTAGCAGGTGAGCTCCTAACCCACTGAACTACAACCCCTGGCAAAAATTATGGAATCACCGGCCTCGGAGGATGTTCATTCAGTTGTTTAATTTTGTATAAAAAAAGCAGATCACAGACATGACACAAAACTAAAGTCATTTCAAATGGCAACTTTCTGGCTTTAAGAAACACTATAAGAAATCAGGAAAAAAAAATTGTGGCAGTCAGTAACGGTTACTTTTTTAGACCAAGCAGAGGGAAAAAAATATGGAATCACTCAATTCTGAGGAAAAAATTATGGAATCACCCTGTACATTTTCATCCCCAAAACTAACACCTGCATCAAATCAGATCTGCTCGTTAGTCTGCATCTAAAAAGGAGTGATCACACCTTGGAGAGCTGTTGCACCAAGTGGACTGACATGAATCATGGCTCCAACACGAGAGATGTCAATTGAAACAAAGGAGAGGATTATCAAACTCTTAAAAGAGGGTAAATCATCACGCAATGTTGCAAAAGATGTTAGTTGTTCACAGTCAGCTGTCTAAACTCTGGACCAAATACAACATGGGAAGGTTGTTAAAGGCAAACATACTGGTAGACCAAGGAAGACATCAAAGTGTCAAGACAGAAAACTTAAAGCAATATGTCTCAAAAATCGAAAATGCACAACAAAACAAATGAGGAATGAATGGGAGGAAACTGGAGTCAACGTCTGTGACCGAACTGTAAGAAACCGCCTGAAGGAAATAGGATTTACATACAGAAAAGCTAAACCAAAGCCATCATTAACACCTGAACAGAAAAAAACAAGGTTACAATGGGCTAAGGAAAAGCAATCGTGGACTGTGGATGACTGGATGAAAGTCATATTCAGCGATGAATCTCGAATCTGCTTTGGGCAAGGTGATGATGCTGGAACTTTTGTTTGGTGCCGTTCCAATGAGATTTATAAAGATGACTGCCTGAAGAGAACATGTAAATTTCCACAGTCATTGATGATATGGGGCTGCATGTCAGGTAAAGGCACTGGGGAGATGGCTGTCATTACATCATCAATAAATGCACAAGTTTACTTTGATATTTTGGACACTTTTCTTATCCCATCAATTGAAAGGATGTTTGGGGATGATGAAATCATTTTTCAAGATGATAATGCATCTTGCCATAGAGCGAAAACTGTGAAAACATTCCTTGCAAAAAGACACATAGGGTCAATGTCATGGCCTGCAAATAGTCCAGATCTTAATCCAATTGAAAATCTTTGGTGGAAGTTGAAGAAAATGGTCCATGACAAGGCTCCAACCTGCAAAGCTGATCTGGCAACAGCAATCAGAGAAAGTTGGAGCCAGATTGATGAAGAGTACTGTTTGTCACTCATTACGTCCATGCCTCAGAGACTGCAAGCTGTTATAAAAGCCAGAGGTGGTGCAACAAAATACTAGTGATGTGTTGGAGCGTTCTTTGTTTTTCATGATTCCATAATTTTTTCCTCAGAATTGAGTGATTCCATATTTTTTTCCCTCTGCTTGGTCTAAAAAGTAACCGTTACTGACTGCCACAATTTTCTTTCCTGATTTCTTATAGTGTTTCTTAAAGCCAGAAAGTTGCCATTTGAAATGACTTTAGTTTTGCGTCATGTCTGTGATCTGTTTTTTTTCTACAAAATTAAACAACTGAATGAACATCCTCCAAGGCCGGTGATTCCATAATTTTTGCCAGGGGTTGTACTAATGCTTGTTTGGATACAAGGTCAGACAGATTTGACAAAAATACAAGTTTGGATGTGAATGTATTACCTTCTAACTATGGGCAACAGTGCTACCTCTAGACCACTATAGAAATTTATTGTTCAAACTGCTTTTCCTCAAGTGATGGTTTGTCAATAGGGTGTTTGTCAGTATTTAGGGGTCAGAGGGGTGGAGCGCCACCCCTCTGAAATTTGAGGAAAATCTACATAACACAGCAATAATTGTCATAATGTTATATTCAAAAATGGAAATAAGCATTTACTTTTACCATAAAATGGTAGCTTGTCAGCACCTGTCATCATATAATTGAAGGGGTTTCACAATGTATTGATTAATAACTATGATGTTTTGAATACCTCGTTTATTAACACAGGAGCACCAGTCTAACAGCAGTCAACACCAAGCCTTGAACTTGTGCCCAGCACAACCTGGGCCTGATTTCATAAAGTAGTCTAACCTTTAGTCTGTTAAACTTACATAGTTTAGATTTGTCAAAGCTTTTGACTCTGTGAACCATATTTTACTCAAAGAGAGGTTGAACATTGGACTATCTAAAGAGGCGGTTGGGTGGATTTTGGATGGAGCAGCTCTCATTTCTAGAAATCTGGCCAATTTCTTAAATCCTCCAAACCGTGACTATCCAGGGTTGGGACCAGGAAGCAGAGTTGTAGTCTTACACACCTCTCTGCAGCTTCTCCCCCTGCCATCCCCTCAATACCCCATCCCCATAGAGACGGTGCCTGCTCCCAGACTACCAATAACCAGCAAAAATCTATTTAAGCATAAAAATTCAAAAGAAAAAATAATATAGCACCTTCAACTGCACCACAGACTAAAACAGTTAAATGTGGTCTATTAAACATTAGGTCTCTCTCTTCTAAGTCCCTGTTGGTAAATGATATAATAATTGATCACATATTGATTTATTCTGCCTTACAGAAACCTGGTTACAGCAGGATGAATATGTTAGTTTAAATGAGTCAACACCCCGAGTCACACTAACTGTCAGAATGCTCGTAGCACGGGGGGCAGAGGATTAGCAGCAATCTTCCATTCCAGCTTATTAATTAAAAAACCCAGACAGAGCTTTAATTCATTTGAAAGCTTGACTCTTGTCCATCCAAATTGGAAGTCCCAAAAACCAGTTTTATTTGTTATTATCTATCGTCCACCTGGTCGTTACTGTGAGTTTCTCTGTGAATTTTCAGACCTTTTGTCTGACTTAGTGCATAGCTCAGATAAGATAATTATAGTGGGCGATTTTAACATCCACACAGATGCCGAGAATGACAGCCTCAACACTGCATTTAATCTATTATTAGACTCTATTGGCTTTGCTCAAAAAGTAAATGAGTCCACCCACCACTTTAATCATATCTTAGATCTTGTTCTGACTTATGGTATGGAAATAGAAGACTTAACAGTATTCCCTGAAAACTCCCTTCTGTCTGATCATTTCTTAATAACATTTACATTTACTCTGATGGACTACCCAGCAGTGGGGAATAAGTTTCATTACACTAGAAGTCTTTCAGAAAGCGCTGTAACTAGGTTTAAGGATATGATTCCTTCTTTATGTTCTCTAATGCCATACGTACCAACACAGTGCAGAGTAGCTACCTAAACTCTGTAAGGGAGATAGGTATCTCGTCAATAGTTTTACATCCTCATTGAAGACAACTTTGGATGCTGTAGCTCCTCTGAAAAAGAGAGCTTTAAATCAGAAGTGTCTGACTCCATGGTATAACTCACAAACTCGTAGCTTAAAGCAGATAACCCGTAAGTTGGAGAGGAAATGGCGTCTCACTAATTTAGAAGATCTTCACTTAGCCTGGAAAAAGAGTCTGTTGCTCTATAAAAAAGCCCTCCGTAAAGCTAGGACATCTTTCTACTCATCACTAATTGAAGAAAATAAGAACAACCCCAGGTTTCTTTTCAGCACTGTAGCCAGGCTGAGTCAGAGCTCTATTGAGCTGAGTATTCCATTAACTTTAACTAGTAATGACTTCATGACTTTCTTTGCTAATAAAATTTTAACTATTAGAGAAAAAATTACTCATAACCATCCCAAAGACGTATCGTTATCTTTGGCTGCTTTCAGTGATGCCGGTATTTGGTTAGACTCTTTCTCTCCGATTGTTCTGTCTGAGTTATTTTCATTAGTTACTTCATCCAAACCATCAACATGTTTATTAAACCCCATTCCTACCAGGCTGCTCAAGGAAGCCCTACCATTATTTAATGCTTCGATCTTAAATATGATCAATCTATCTTTGTTAGTTGGCTATGTACCACAGGCTTTTAAGGTGGCAGTAATTAAACCATTACTTAAAAAGCCATCACTTGACCCAGCTATCTTAGCTAATTATAGGCCAATCTCCAACCTTCCTTTTCTCTCAAAAATTCTTGAAAGGGTAGTTGTAAAACAGCTAACTGATCATCTGCAGAGGAATGGTCTATTTGAAGAGTTTCAGTCAGGTTTTAGAATTCATCATAGTACAGAAACAGCATTAGTGAAGGTTACAAATGATCTTCTTATGGCCTCGGACAGTGGACTCATCTCTGTGCTTGTTCTGTTAGACCTCAGTGCTGCTTTTGATACTGTTGACCATAAAATTTTATTACAGAGATTAGAGCATGCCATAGGTATTAAAGGCACTGCGCTGCGGTGGTTTGAATCATATTTGTCAATAGATTACAATTTGTTCATGTAAATGGGGAATCTTCTTCACAGACTAAAGTTAATTATGGAGTTCCACAAGGTTCTGTGCTAGGACCAATTTTATTCACTTTATACATGCTTCCCTTAGGCAGTATTATTAGACGGTATTGCTTAAATTTTCATTGTTACGCAGATGATACCCAGCTTTATCTATCCATGAAGCCAGAGGACACACACCAATTAGCTAAACTGCAGGATTGTCTTACAGACATAAAGACATGGATGACCTCTAATTTCCTGCTTTTAAACTCAGATAAAACTGAAGTTATTGTACTTGGCCCCACAAATCTTAGAAACATGGTGTCTAACCAGATCCTTACTCTGGATGGCATTACCCTGACCTCTAGTAATACTGTGAGAAATCTTGGAGTCATTTTTGATCAGGATATGTCATTCAAAGCGCATATTAAACAAATATGTAGGACTGCTTTTTTGCATTTACGCAATATCTCTAAAATCAGAAAGGTCTTGTCTCAGAGTGATGCTGAAAAACTAATTCATGCATTTATTTCCTCTAGGCTGGACTATTGTAATTCATTATTATCAGGTTGTCCTAAAAGTTCCCTAAAAAGCCTTCAGTTAATTCAAAATGCTGCAGCTAGAGTACTGACGGGGACTAGAAGGAGAGAGCATATCTCACCCATATTGGCCTCTCTTCATTGGCTTCCTGTTAATTCTAGAATAGAATTTAAAATTCTTCTTCTTACTTATAAGGTTTTGAATAATCAGGTCCCATCTTATCTTAGGGACCTCGTAGTACCATATCACCCCAATAGAGCGCTTCGCTCTCAGACTGCAGGCTTACTTGTAGTTCCTAGGGTTTGTAAGAGTAGAATGGGAGGCAGAGCCTTCAGCTTTCAGGCTCCTCTCCTGTGGAACCAGCTCCCAATTCAGATCAGGGAGACAGACACCCTCTCTACTTTTAAGATTAGGCTTAAAACTTTCCTTTTTGCTAAAGCTTATAGTTAGGGCTGGATCAGGTGACCCTGAACCATCCCTTAGTTATGCTGCTATAGACGTAGACTGCTGGGGGGTTCCCATGATGCACTGTTTCTTTCTCTTTTTGCTCTGTATGCACCACTCTGCATTTAATCATTAGTGATCGATCTCTGCTCCCCTCCACAGCATGTCTTTTTCCTGGTCTCTCCCTCAGCCCCAACCAGTCCCAGCAGAAGACTGCCCCTCCCTGAGCCTGGTTCTGCTGGAGGTTTCTTCCTGTTAAAAGGGAGTTTTTCCTTCCCACTGTAGCCAAGTGCTTGCTCACAGGGGGTCGTTTTGACCATTGGGGTTTTACATAATTATTGTATGGCCTTGCCTTACAATATAAAGTGCCTTGGGGCAACTGTTTGTTGTGATTTGGCGCTATATAAAAAAATTGATTGATTGATTGATTTGTAATTATCTTACTGACCAATCCCAATGTACTAAATCTGATCAGATTTGTTCTAATATTTTACCATTAACGAAAGAAGTGCCCCAGGGCTCTGTTTTGGGGCCACTCCTATTCACCATCTATGTGAACAACGTTGGCCAGGATCTCATGGACACAAAATATCATTTTTATGCTGATGACATGGTCATCTATAGTTTTGCAAAAACTCTAAATGTTAGTGTCTCTATATTACAAAACGCTTTCAACATAGTTCAGGAAAAGTTTCTAAAGCTAGACCTCTCTTTAAATGCTAATAAGATCAAATTGATGCTGTTCTCAAAAACAAAAAATCTGCTGATGAGCCCTTCAATTGTCACTCTTCAAGGGGCAGAGATCAAAAGGGTCAAATCATTTAAATATCTAGGAATTTTAATTGATGACAACCTTAACTTTAAAGGACACGTTGAACAACTAATTGGGAAACTGAGACTGAAAATTGGTTTCTATTTCAGAAACAGGCTATGCTTTTCTTTTAATGCAAAAAGAAACTCGTAGCTGCAACATTTTTACCAATTTTGGATTATTGACCTAATTTATATGAATGCCCCAACTCAAGTATTGAAACTATTAGACTCAGTCTACCATGCCTCTCTGAGGTTCATCACAAACTGTAAGCCTCGCACACACCACTGCGAACTTTACACACGTGTGGGCTGGCCAGCCTTGGATTCATAGACTCACTCATTGGGGTATGTTCATTTATAAGGGTATTCTCCGTCTGCTCCCCTCATATCTCTCTGAATATATTCAACCAAAAGTGGCTAGATTGTATTCCTTATGCTCTCAAGAATCACTGCTCCTGTCTGTACCAAGTGTCCGCACAGAAACTGGGAAGGTGGCATTTCAGTTTTCTGCCCCCACAACATGGAACAATCTACAGAAAGACTGGAAACTAAAGGAACTGGTTCCAATTGGCAATTTTAAACTTTTGCTCAAATGAAATCCATGATTTGTAAATGCTTTTAAATAGCTGTATTTTGTATGAAAATGTCTTTTATGTCTTGAAATTGTTGTGATCTATGCCGCTGTCTTGGCCAGGACTCCCTTGAAAAAGAGATTAATAATCTCAATGGGACTTTCCTGGTTAAATAAAGGTTAAATAAAATAAAAATAGTCGATTACAGTTAGTTGCCCAACATTATTCGCCTAATCACCATTTCACATTGACTGCTAAACTTAGATTAGCCGTCCTACATTAGTCGACGATTTTCATGGGCATAGTGGCCTCACGAGTGCCGTTGCCAAGAAATGCCTCCAATGCCTGAAAGTTCTGTTTACTTCTGGTGTCGCAGACTGAACGGTCCCCCCTAAAAATCAGTCCGCCCTGCATTCTCTGCGCAAGTGTCATTTCTGAGCCTCACCAGCGAGTCACTGATTATTATCACCTTGTTTCTGCTTAAAACTGCACTCCAGTCGTCATCTGTCTAACGACAGATATCTTAAGCTTTTTGTACAACAATCATTTACACATAAATTCAGCATTATTTCATAATAAAAGATGGAGGTAGTGATCAGAGTGCCACAGCCAGACAAGCTGCTGCATTCACTGCACCTTCGTCATTTCAAAGCGTCACCAATTATTGCCTCATTTCTGCATAAAACGGCCTCGTTTCTACTGAAAAGTGACTTTAGAACGATTTAAGAGGTTTTACTTTGTCATCTGATGATTAATAATCCCATTAATCCATTTGATCGCTTTGGGTGAAGAGAATCAGTCTCAGATGAGCAGCTGTGGTCCCAAATGACATATGCACAGTGAAGGCAGGGCGGACCAATTTTTAGGGGGGTACCGTTTGGTCTGCAACACTGGTTGATCGTTGTCATGAACTATCCAGCCTTTGTTTCGTTAACTGGCTTTATCAACATTTATGGACGCATATGAACTGCAGAATAATGCTTAGCTCTTAACCTAGCAGTTTTCTTCTACACTTCTGTCAAGTTGTGCACACAAGACTGATCAGCATAACAGTGACACCCAGTGGCTAATGTAAGAACTGTCACAAACACATCATGATAGTTGACTGCTGCAACCATTGTCAAAAGCAGCAGAAGCTCCCAATTGGATGAATACACGGAAATGGGTGATATTTAAGTCTCGACTAAAATAAGATTAGCCTCCTCTGTACCAGGCTAAAAACTTTAGTCGGGTAACACAGAACTTTAGCCGACTAAGCACTTTGTGCAGCGACTAACGTCAAAAGATTAGTCAATTAAGTGAGTTTAGTTGACTAAACAAGATTAGAGTGCTTCATTAAAGCAGGCCCTGATACTTCTCTCTGATTGGCCGCCTTAATTTTGCCTTTGGGGCGCACAGATCTGCGACCCAGACGCTCCCATTTTTTATTGACAGCGAATTGTATTGTTTTAGTGTTTCTTTTCCTCATGTGACTGGACAACGCTGTCAATCACAGACATGTCATTGCAGCAGCAGGTAATTTACTCATGCGCAATGATCGCACGTGCCAGTTGGTGGCGGTAATGCACGTCTTGGTTTGCAAACCACCAACTGTCCCACTGACCTGGTCCCCCCTCGCATTTTTAAGGAGGTTTGGGAGACCATTGGCTCTTTTGTCAGAGAAATTAATAGTAGTCTATCTTGTGGAATTGTGCCTTCCTTTTGTAAAAAAGCTATTGTGGAGCCACTGATCAAAAAAACGGGTTTGGATCCCACGGCCTTTTCAATTATCGACCCATCTCTAAGTTACCGCTTGTGTCGAAAATTTTAGAGAAATGTGTCTTTGCACAGTTGCAGCCTTTTTTAGATAGAAATGGCACATTGGATCCATTTCAATCAGGGTACAAAGCATTTCACAGCACTGAGTCTGCACTTTTAAAGGTTTATAATGATCTCCTTTTAACAACTCATTCTGGCAGTTCAGCCATTTTAGTGCTTTTAGACCTCACTGCAGCTTTTGACAGTCGACCACACAATTCTTTTAAACCACCTGAGAGACTGTGTGGGTGTCAGGGGGACTGTTCTGGAGTGGTTTAGGTCCTACCTGTCGGAGAGGTCTTTCTCCGTCAGGCTGGGAGACTCCACCTCATCTTCAGCCCCTCTTCATTGTGGAGTCCTCCTGGGTTCTATCCTGGGACCCATCTTTGTTCTTTATCTCCTCCCACTCAGAGATTTTTAAAAAACATGACGTGGCCTACCACTTTTATGCTGAAGATTGTCAAATCTACATGCCTATCATTAAAAACAGCCTTTGCCCCCTGACACTACTCGACTGTCTGTGTGACGTCAGGGCTTGGTTGTCACAGAATTTTTTGAAACTTAATGAGGGCAAGACAGAGGTTTTGTTTGGAAGTACCCTCGTTGACTTGGGACCTCTCAAGGATTTTGTACGTCCCAAAGTCACCAGCCTTGGTGTCACCATAGACAGCGATTCTAAATTTGATAAACAAATCAATGGTGTTTTGAAATCGTGCTTTTATCATCTTCGTCTTTTATCAAAGGTAAAACCGTTTTTATCTTTTAACCTTTTTGAACAAGTTGTGCACTCTTTTATTTCAAGTCGAATGGACTACTGTAATGCACTTTATTTCAGCATCAGCCAACGGGCTCTTTCCCGTTTGCAGTTAGTCCAGAACGCTGCAGTGCGACTTTTAACAGGGGCCTGGAAGCATGAGCACATAACCCCAATTCTTGCATCTTTGCACCGGCTTCCTATTCATTTTAGATTTGATTTTTAAGATTTTATTGTTTGTTTTTAAAGCTTTGAATGGAATGGCCCCTCAATACATCGCTGACCTCCTACAAATTTACTCTCCGGCGCGTGCTCTGAGGTCTGAGGGCCATTTCCAGCTCGTGGTACCCAAGACGAGACTTAAAACCAGGGGTGACAGGGCTTTCTTTGTGGCTGACCCCAGACTTTGGAAAGCTCTGCCCCTCCATGTCCAAACAGCCCCCACAGTGGAGTGTTTTAAAGTGGATATGAAACCTAAAAAAATGACGTAAAACTGATGTAAATATCAAAATATACATACAGTATAGTAAGTTGAAAGTGGTTTTAATCATTATCACTGAGAAATAAAGTTTGTACAGCTTCTCAAAAATGTGTTTCTTGGAAAGCGAGCTGGCAGCGTTCCATCAGCGGTCACATAATGCCGTGACGTCAGTGTGTAGAGTCCCATCTTTGTCTGTTAGATTGACAACAGCAACAGATGGACCTCAGCATGGACAGTGATGAGATTGAGAACATTTCTGACTCCTCTTCAAGTGTGGATTATTTCTGTGAGGAAATCGAGACTGACTCGGATCCTGAGGCTGTCGCAGCAGTGATTAGACCCTACAGATTGGAGCCGTATCTTTCGGACGAACATTCAAACCAGGAGCATTCTGGCAGCGAAAGTAATGCCGACGGTGCTTATGGCTGAGCCAAAGCAGAGGCAAGAGAGGGTGCCAATTCCAATGGATTTTGAAAGGCTGCAGAATACGGAATGGTAAGGGAGGCTTTGATTTTGTTGCTGCTGTTTATAACACTACAATTATAGCATTTTCGATTCTAGCGTCTGTGTACTGCCTTTGTTTTTTTTCCGGAGCCGCGATAGTGTAGCTACTACTTGCGGACCACCGTCATTACCTTCAGGTTTTTGCCATTTTTGAGTGCCTGGCATTGCATTCATCCATGTTTAGTTACGTTATTTTCACGAAAGAATAGGAAATAAATGGCGAACGTTTCGAAAAAGATCGCCAAAAACAACAGTGAACATGCTGCCGCCATGTTTACTATGTATTGCACTGATATTTTTACAATTTCCTTGACCATTTCAAGATTATTGTCAACATATTATTTTGGGTTGACATTTTAGGTGTTTCTGTGAGCGGTGAGAACATGGAGACGGTAGAGGAAAGTGTCTGCTGTCGGGAGCGAATGCGGGTGTGCGAGCGGAGGGAGCAGCAGCCTGACATTTCGTGCATCACACAACACAGCGGCTTTCGATCAATCTGCCTGGAATTGAAAAGGCAAAAAAATTTCGCCCTTGTGTTTGTGCAATATGCTGCGACACACTGGTCAGGCATATCGACAAACAAGTCCCTGAGAGCTGTGTTTAATCAAAGTTTCTGCCGCTAAAAAAAGTGTAAACAACGGCCGCCAGGTGCGCAAGCCGATAGGTCTACACGCAGTGACGTATTTCAGGTTTGGTGCTCAGCGGGAAGCTGGTCACAGGGCATGCACATTTTTCAGTAGCTGGACGTTCAAATGTTGTATATAACGGGAGAACCGCGTCCATTTTCCCAAAATGCTTAGGTTGACCGAATTATATAACCTTTGTTACATGTAATAAGACTATGTTGTCTTTAAGTGTCATATCCACTTTAAGTCTCATCTGAAGACCCACTTTTATTCTCTGGTTTTAACACTGCATGAGTTGTGTGGTCCTCTGTTTTATTGTTTTTTTTTATTTTGGTAGATTGGTTTTATCTTTTGTATGCTGTATGTATGTATGTATTTATTTATTTATTTATCTTGCACATTCTACTTATTTTTATTGTTAATTTTTATTTTTTATTTATTTCTTGACTATTGGGGTTTTATCTATCGTGATTCTATGTGCAGCACTTTGGAATGTCTTTGTTGTTAAATGTGCTATATAAATAAAGTGGATTGGATTGGATTGAATAAGCTCAACAGAAGAAAAAGCCCTTTCGCTCTCTATGGATCCACCAGTGGATCCATAGAAAACTTGGTTATTTCATTACAAAATAAACAGTTCTCAAGGCATTTGCTGGAAGAGAAAAAGAGGATAAAGTGGACCTGACTGACCCGACTTACAGATACAGCAGCAGGCAAGTGATCGGTGGTGAGCTTACACCCGGGGCTTCTATGCTATGCTAAGCAGCAGAGGTGGGAGTAAGTCACCATCAAGTCACTCTCAAGTCATGAATCAGCAAGTCCCAAGTCAAGTCTCAAATCATAATGATGACCAACTGTATGCAAGCTGACTTGAGACTTGACTTGAGACTTGCAGATTGATGACTTGAGAATGACTTGACACTGACTTACTCCCACCTCTGCTAAGTGAAGCAGGCTAGCAGCAGCTCTTCTGCTATGGAACATCCATATCCTCCAGACTTGAAGTCCTTGCAAATTTTAAATCACATCATGCCACAGCTACAAAAGAATACCATTGATTCGGTCCATGTCAATGCCTGCAGTTTCATTTAACAGGATATCCAACTGACCAGGTTATTATTATTATTATTAATTTCTTATTATTACTATTATTTTTCACTTTCTGTCATTTATTAATCCTTGTTAGTCCTGAGTCCAGAGAACCATCAGAGGATCGCAGAAGAGGTGAAATTGTACTGAACAATAAAATCTGCATTCTCAGGCTGTGCCTTCTTGTAAATAGTTTTTGATTTCTTTGTTTTTGTTTTGTTTGAACTTTTTACTGTAAATCTATACAAAAAATGATTGCATAGTTTTACCATTACATTTAAAGCATCATTTTAATTGTTGATAAGATTATATTTATGCTTAGAATCTTAATCAATCAATCAATCAATCAATCAATCAATCAGTTTTATTTATATAGAGCCAAATCACAACAAACAGTTGCCCCAAGGCGCTTTATATTGTAAGGCAAGGCCATACAATAATTACGTAAAAACCCCAACGGTCAAAACGACCCCCTGTGAGCAAGCACTTGGCGACAGTGGGAAGGAAAAACTCCCTTTTAACAGGAAGAAACCTCCAGCAGAACCAGGCTCAGGGAGGGGCAGTCTTCTGCTGGGACTGGTTGGGGCTGAGGGAGAGAACCAGGAAAAAGACATGCTGTGGAGGGGAGCAGAGATCAATCACTAATGATTAAATGCAGAGTGGTGCATACAGAGCAAAAAAAGAAACACTCAGTGCATCATGGGAACCCCCAGCAGTCTACGTCTATAGCAGCATAACTAAGGGATGGTTCAGGGTCACCTGATCCAGCCCTAACTATAAGTTTAGCAAAAAGGAAAGTTTTAAGCCTAATCTTAAAAGTAGAGAGGGTGTCTGTCTCCTGATCTGAATTGGGAGCTGGTTCCACAGGAGAGGAGCCTGAAAGCTGAAGGCTCTGCCTCCCATTCTACTCTTACAAACCCTAGGAACTACAAGTAAGCCTGCAGTCTGACAGCGAAGCGATCTATTGGGGTGATATGGTACTACGAGGTCCCTAAGATAAGATGGGACCTGATTATTCAAAACCTTATAAGTAAGAAGAAGAATTTTAAATTCTATTCTAGAATTAACAGGAAGCCAATGAAGAGAGGCCAATATGGGTGAGATATGCTCTCTCCTTCTAGTCCCCGTTAGTACTCTAGCTGCAGCATTTTGAATTAACTGAAGGCTTTTCAGGGAACTTTTAGGACAACCTGATAATAATGAATTACAATAGTCCAGCCTAGAGGAAATAAATGCATGAATTAGTTTTTCAGCATCACTCTGAGACAAACCTTTCTAATTTTAGCGATATTGCGTAAATGCAAAAAAGCAGTCCTACATATTTGCTTAATATGCGCATTGAAGGACATATCCTGATCAAAAATGACTCCAAGATTTCTACAGTATTACTAGAGGTCAGGGTAATGCCATCCAGAGTAAGGATCTGGTTAGACACCATGTTTCTAAGATTTGTGGGGCCAAGTACAATAACTTCAGTTTTATCTGAGTTTAAAAGCAGGAAATTAGAGGTCATCCATGTCTTTACGTCTGTAAGATGATCCTGCAGTTTAGCTAATTGGTGTGTGTCCTCTGGCTTCATGGATAGATAAAGTTGGGTATCATCATCATCTCTAATAGTTAAAATTTATTAGCAAAGAAAGTCATGAAGTCATTACTAGTTAAGTTAAAGGAATACTCGGCTCAATAGAGCTCTGACTGTCAGCCTGGCTACAGTGCTGAAAAGAAACCTGGGGTTGTTCTTATTTTCTTCAATTAGTGATGAGTAGTAAGATGTCCTAGCTTTACGGAGGGCTTTTTTATAGAGCAACAGACTCTTTTTCCAGGCTAAGTGAAGATCTTCTAAATTAGTGAGACGCCATTTCCTCTCCAACTTACGGGTTATCTGCTTTAAGCTGCGAGTTTGTGAGTTATACCACGGAGTCAGGCACTTCTGATTTAAAGCTCTCTTTTTCAGAGGAGCTACAGCATCCAAACTTGTCTTCAATGAGGATGTAAAACTACTGACAAGACACTCTATCTCACTCACAGAGTTTAGGTAGCTACTCTGCACTGTGTTGGTATATGGCATTAGAGAACATAAAGAAGGAATCATATCCTTAAACCTAGTTACAGTGCTTTCTGAAAGACTTCTAGTGTAATGAAACTTATTCCCCACTGCTGGGTAGTCCATCAGAGTAAATGTAAATGTTATTAAAAAATGATCAGACAGAAGGGAGTTGTGTTGGAGTTGTGAGTTGATGTCTCATGTTAATCCATGAGACATCACGTATAAAACAGGACACTGTTCAGTTGACACAAGATTATTATTTTAAAATGGTGAAAATGACAAGTAAAGCTTTATTTATGGGAGCAGGTTAAACCTTGGTGTTTTGGTCCTAAAAGCTTCTTTTTAAATTCTTCTCTGTGTATGTCTGCTGCACCATATTAGGACACACAAGGGAACAATTCTCCTTCATGAACCATCTTATCAGTGCCACGTTGCTGCAGGGAGACAGGTTCACACAGTACCACACCAGGTTTCCTGAAGATGCCCTCAGCAGCACCTTGAACGTCTACCCAATGCTCAACTGAAGTAAGCTGAAGACAGAGCTCAGTCTGATCTACAGCAAGGAGGAGTTCAAGGCCTGCTGTCGTGCTATGGACCATTTCCAGCTATTCATGGAAAATAATAACTGGAGAGGTCTTTTCAGAGACTGTTACTCTCCTAAAGATCATCATCACCACACCCATGACCATGAGGTGCTTCTCCACCTTTGAAAAGAAACAGAAACACCATGAACCAGGACAGGCTGAATGTACTGGCCATGCTGTCAGTGGAAATAAACTGGTGACAGAGCTGATGGGCAGCAATGAAATAGGTTGTATTGTCATTTCGATTTGTCTTCAGTTTGTTCTGTTGTCGCTCCCATATGAAGTTTTGTTCTTGCATCCAAAAGTGAATCCCCCTTCAAATGTTTGCACCAGCCACCACTGCTATCAGGGGTTAAATAAAAAACACATAAGTATTCACGGCCTATAAAATCACAAAAAAACTAAGAAATCATGTATTCCCAGCTTTTGCCATGAAGTTCAAAACTGAGCTCAGGTGCATCCTGTTTACGCTGACCATCCTTGAGATGTTTCTATACCTAAAACAGACTCCACCTGGGGGGGGGGGGGCGTACAACGAAATTGGGAGTGCTCCTGTAGAGCTGCTGTACACCATAAAAATGGAAATGTACACACCTGTCTACATATAAGGTCCCACAGTTGACAGTGCATGTCAGAACACAAACCAAGCATGAAGTCAAAGGAATTGTCTGTAGACCTCTGAGACAGGATTGTCTCAAGGCACAATTGTGGGGAACCGTAGAAAAATATTTCTGCTGCTTTGAAGGTCCCAATGAGGACAGTGACCTCCATCATCCATAAATGGAAGAGGATGGGATCCGCCTGAACTCTTCCTAGAGCTGGTCGCACAGCTAAACTGAGTGACTGGGGGACAAGGGCCTTAATCAGGGAGGTGACCAAGAGCCCGATGGTCACTCTATTAGAGCTCCACACCGGCGCAAACGTAGAGTTGCGCATTGCGGCGTACCTACTATGCTGAGTGCAGCTCTACGCTGAGTTGAAGCAGCTCTACGCAGCTCAGTGCCAACGCAGCAATATGCAGAGGGGTACGTGAAGCTAGAAATTAAACATTTAATTTTTTTCTGCATAGACCAGTGGACACAGAAAGCGTGCCATTTTTAAGCAAGTTTGCACTATGCATGTAAGTCTGCACTACACTGAGCTACTGTATGCAAATCAACACAACATGCGCAACTGTACACTGTAGAAACTGAGTCAGTGGCTCCGAACATTGCATGGTAGAAACAGAAGCCAGTTTATGAGCGTTGCTGTGGAGGGACAGATGCAGCTGCTTCCTCCGTGGAAGGTGCTGGTGTGTGCCATGGGGCTTTTGCCACTACGTGTGAGGGCGAGTGCTGGCTGGCCAGGAAGAATTGTCTGCCTCCTCGTGGTGTTGGACGAGTTCATTTAAAAAACTTGTTCTGCAAATAGTTCTCTTACTTTGGTGATCAAAAACATTGATTTGAATCTCAATTTTGAGGCTGTTCTGTAAATAGTTTTCAAATAAACAATAAATATAGCAACTTCTGATCAATCCATATCAATTTCAGACTTAAAATAATGTACTGATTTAAGCCCCAGCCATTTCGGGTTAAACTAGGTTAAACTACTCACTCATCCCTAGTGCAGTTTATGTGCCACGGAGGGAAATTCATCAGTTGAGACTGTGGCCTGTTTCCGTAGATGTGTCCATAAAATTCATAGAGGGATGTGCTTTGCAAACTTAATACCCATTACTACACTGGATAACGCAGAAATTGAGGATGGTCCGTTAGCTGCAATATCAAATATTTCGTGTCTGCTACCTACAACCCTCGTGGAATGTCTCAAACCTAAACCAACTTACAGGCATCATATATGTTACTCTGGAACCCCCCTAAATCCAAACAGTCCAACTGTCAACCCCACTGAGGTCCTTAGTCTGAGTCTTATTAATATAAGATCACTGTCCTCAAAACCCATTGTTGATTAATGATCTAATTATGGATCATCACTTAGATATGATTGGTTTATGTGAAACCTGACTTAAACCGACAGCTGTACTCCCCTTAAATGAGGCCTGCCCACTGGCGTACACATTTAGTCACATCCCTTGTGATGCGAAGCAAGCCAGGATGTGTTATTTTTTTATATAACTCTAGGTTTAGTTGTATTAGCTGTTGGAGGTTACAAATATAATTTGTTTGAACATCTGATTCTCTGCTCTGCCCACAATGCTATGTATTGCCAAGGTCCGAAGAATAAAAATCAGCCGTATTTGTCATTGTATATAGGCCCCCTGGCCCATACTCTGAATTCTTAGATGAATTTGGTACATTCATCTCTAACTTATCGACGAGTGCAGATAACATTCTGATTATTGGTGACTTTAACATTCATATAAATAAGCCTTTGATCCCCCAAATCATTTATGGAAATTGGGGATGCATTAGGATTTCAGCAATGCATGGTATTCCATCTCACTTGGCATGATGCTATCTTAGACTATAAGGATGCACTACTGGCTACAAAGCGGACCTATTACTTTGATATGATAAACAAAAAACATGCATAACTCAAAGTTCTTGTTTGACACGGTGGCAACACTTCGTCATGGACGACGACCTGTAAGCCGCTCTCCTTTACAGCACACGATTTCCTGGATTATTTTGAGAAGAAAACAGACATTAGGTTAAACATATCCCAACATGCCTTAACCCAGCTACTACACCCTGCTATTGAGGTGTGTGCCATTACTAAGGTATTACCTAGATTTACAGAATTTGATAGTATCTCACTAGGTGTGCTGACGAAACTCGTAACGTCTACAAAAAGCACAACCCGCTTATTAGATCCTATACCAACAAAACTGTTTAAGGATCTGTGGCCCACTCTTGGGCCGACTGTGCTGGAAATGATTAATCTATCATTAACCTCTGGATCTGTTCCTAAATGTTTCAAATCTGCAGTGATTAAACCATTACTTAAGAAATCTAATCTTGACTCTATTGAAGTGCATCGAAAAACTATAGGCTGATATCAAATCTATCATTTTTCCCTAAAATTCTGGAAAAGGTGGTTTCACGGCAGCTTGTGGATCATCTTACTGAGAGTAATCTTTTCGAGCCACTGTAGTCTGCTTTTAGAAAATATCATTCCACAGAGACAGCTCTCACAAAAGTGGTGAATGATCTTCTGCTTGCAATGGATTCGGACACCACTACAATTCTGGTGCTGTTAAATCTTATTTCTGCGTTTTATACCATGGATCACCATATTCTACTCGATAGGCTGGAGAATCATTTTGGGATTACTGGGAGTGCTCTTGCATGGTTGACGTCATACCTGACCAGTCATTCTCACTGAGTCTTCTACAATAACACTACCTCTGACCTTAGTGACATGAAATTTGGGGTTCCACGGGAGTCTGTCTTAGGCCCCCTGCTTTTCTCCCTTTATATAGCACCTTGGGCACATATTGCGGTATTTTTGGGATTACCTTTCATTGCTATGCTGATGATACTCAGTTATACATGCCAATAATTGGGATTACCTTTCATTGCTATGCTGATGATACTCAGTTATATATGCCGATAACTGCTGGTAATCTCATACACATAAAATCCTGAGAAGATTGCCTTGCATCAGTGAAAAACAGGATGTCTAGCAACTTCCTAATTTTAAACTCTGATAAGACACCAATTTTAGCTGCAATGTTGTATTTTCTGGTTTCCCGCAGTCCAGCATTAGGGGTCTCCAATTGGTTCAAAATGCTGCTGCCAGTCTTTTGACACGAAGCAGAAAGTTTGACCATATTACACCCATTTTTGGCATCTCTTCACTGGCTTCCTGTCCCAGTGAGATCAGATTTTAAGGTTCTGCTACTAATCTATAAAATTGTTCATGGACTGGCACCTCCCTACTTAGATGACCGAATTAAACCCTACATACCGGCCAGGGCTGTGCGTTCTCAGGGTGCAGGACTACTTTGAGTCACTAGGGAGAATAAAAAGTCTGCGGGTCACAGAGCTTTCTTATCGTGCCCCTCTTCTGTGGTATGATCTTGCTAGATCAATAAAACAGCCAGATTCTGTAGAGGGTTTCAAGTCCAGACTTAAGACACACTTATTTTCCCTTTCATATGGCTAGCATACTGGCATAGTATGATACTATGCTTTTTACTCTTTTAAATTTGTTTTATTAGGAAACGGAGTGGGCTGCAGCCTCAACTTTATCTAAATTCTGGGTCTTTTAGTGACGCTTAGGGCTAGTGGCCGGCAGTCACCTCAGTATTTCTTCTGTTTTCTTTTGTTTTTCTTGTTGCTTAATGCTGACAAATTATAATTTGCAAACCCCCTTTTGCCCTGTGCGCCGGCAAAATTTCCTGTATATTCGTTTTGTGAATTGTTTTGTAAATTGTGCTGGTCGCATGCCCAGGCAGAGGGTCACCCCTTTGAGTCTGGTCTGCTTGAGGTTCTTCCTCAAATCATTAGAGGGAGTTTTTCCTTACCACTGTCGCCTGTGTGCTTGCTCTGGAGGTTGGTAAGGTTTGATCTTACTTGTGTGAGCACCTTGAGGCAAACTTTTTTGTGATTTGGTGCTTTATAAATGAAAATAAATTGAACATTGAGCAAGACCTGTATAGTGTAATAATAATATTTTTTTATCAAATTAAATTATTTTTCCCTCCCGCTGAAGTGGTGTGAACATAATTGACTCTCATGATGAACATCAGATGTTTCTTCACCTGCTTTGTTGCAGCTCATGGTCAATAACACATTGTGTGCTAATGTTTGAGCTTTGACTTTGAATATGTCCCACCTCTCAGGATTCAGTCCTGGGTTGAACAAGCGCAACATGAGATAGGAGAAAAAACAAGTGATAAAATGGTGGTCCAACATGCAGATCAGGGGTGGCCAAGTTCGGTCCTCAAGATCTACCTTCCTGACACTCTTAGTTGTCTCCCTGTTCCAGCACACCTGAATCCAATGAAAGACTTGTTAGCAGGGTTTTAACGAGTCTTTCATTGGATTCAGGTGTGTTGGAACAGGGAGGCAACTAAGAGTGTCAGGAAGGTAGATCTTGAGGACCGAACTTGGCCACCCCTGATGCAGATAGTCCGCACAGGAGCATGTTGGACATATATACCATCCTCAAGAGTGCAACCTGGGAAATGGCAGCCCAAGTGATGGCTCCCCACTCAGCAGTCTCAATAACAAACCAACCAAGAAACCCATGATGGAGCCATGGCCATTGGAGATGCGAAAGAAAAGGACATAGACGAGCTGAGGGAACATGATGGTGTAAGTGATGTCTGAGCCCAGGATCCAGAAAACCATAATGTTGTTGTGGAGGAAGGTGAGCGCTGTCCAGCCAAACCCACCAATACAGTCGTCACATAGATCACCACTGCAACTCCCTTTGTGATGCTGGAAGGATCACAGAGACAACAATAAGGGGTTGGTAAGGTTAGACCTTACTTGGGTGAAGTGCCTTGAGGCAACCTGGTTGTGATCTGGTGCTATATAAATTAAATGAAATGAAAACAACAGAACTAGAATACTGAATATTTTAATTTTTCATCACATTTTGAGCTGTTTCATTCTGGTAGAATATCTTCAAGATTTCTGTTGCCTCACTCTGGGGTCCAGGGACATACTGGCAACTTTATAACTGTCATAATGTAACACTAACAGGTGTAACATAGGCTACCTGTCTGTGTTTTTGAACAAGACACTGAGTTGAATTCAAACCCCAGGTTTACGGATTAGCAGGTGAGCTCCATATCCGTATCACTTCCTGTTCCGTGAGCACAGCGGTGTTTTTCTGTATCTGTTAGCTGTTTAATCTGCGCAGTTAGATTGATCTAGTTATCTAGAATTACGATTTGTTTCCCAGTGTAATCTTTACGTGCCTTAACTAAGCACTCCTTCTGCTGAATCACCTCTAAATTATTTACACATATTCACTTTGCGTGTTTTAGGAATCCGCTAGCTTAGCGTAAGCTACTAGCTCTTAGCCGATTTAGCATGGCGGCTTCTCCTGTCTCTCCCGCACTTTTCTGCTCTGGGTGTGAAATGTTTAGTTATTCCTCGGCCTCCTTTAGCAGTAACGGTACTTGTAATAAGTGTAGCTTATCGTAGCTTTGGAGGCCAGGCTGGGCGAATTGGAGACTCGGCTCCGCACCGTGGAAAATTCTACAGCTAGCCAGGCCCCTGTAGTTGGTGCGGACCAAGGTAGCTTAGCCGCCGTTAGTTACCCCTGGCAGATCCCGAGCAGCCGGGAAAGCAGGCTGACTGGGTGACTGTGAGGAGGAAGCGTAGTCCTAAACAGAAGCCCCGTGTACACCGCCAACCCGTTCACATCTCTAACCGGTTTTTCCCCACTCGACGACACACCCGCCGAGGATCAAACTCTGGTTATTGGCGACTCTGTTTTGCGAAATGTGAAGTTAGCGACACCAGCAACCATAGTCAATTGTCTTCCGGGGCAGAGCAGGCGACATTGAAGGAAATTTGAAACTGCTGGCTAAGGCTAAGCGTAAATTTGGTAAGATTGTAATTCACATCGGCAGTAGTGACACCCGGTTAGCCAACGGAGGTCACTAAAATTAACATTAAATCGGTGTGTAACTTTGCAAAAACAATGTCGGACTCTGTAGTTTTCTCTGGGCCCCTCCCCAATGGACCGGGAGTGACATGTTTAGCCGCATGTTCTCCTTGAATTGCTGGCTGTCTGAGTGGTGTCCAAAAAATGAGGTGGGCTTCATAGATAATTGGCAAAGCTTCTGGGGAAAACCTGGTCTTGTTAGGAGAGACGGCATCCATCCCACTTTGGATGGAGCAGCTCTCATTTCTAGAAATCTGGCCAATTTTCTTAAATCCTCCAAACCGTGACTATCCAGGGTTGGGACCAGGAAGCAGAGTTGTAGTCTTACACACCTCTCTGCAGCTTCTCTCCCCCTGCCATCCCCTCATTACCCCATCCCCGTAGAGAGGTGCCTGCTCCCAGACCACCATAACCAGCAAAAATCTATTTAAGCATAAAAATTCAAAAAGAAAAAATAATATAGCACCTTCAACTGCACCACAGACTAAAACAGTTAAATGTGGTCTATTAAACATTAGGTCACTCTCTTCTAAGTCCCTGTTGGTAAATGATATAATAATTGATCAACATATTGATTATTCTGCCTTACAGAAACCTGGTTACAGCAGGATGAATATGTTAGTTTAAATGAGTCAACACCCCGAGTCACACTAACTGTCAGAATGCTCGTAGTACGGGCCGGGGCGGAGGATTAGCAGCAATCTTCCATTCCAGCTTATTAATTAATCAAAAACCCAGACAGAGCTTTAATTCATTTGAAAGCTTGACTCTTAGTCTTGTCCATCCAATTGGAAGTCCCAAAAACCAGTTTTATTTGTTATTATCTATCGTCCACTGGTCGTTACTGTGAGTTTCTCTGTGAATTTTCAGACCTTTTGTCTGACTTAGTGCTTAGCTCAGATAAGATAATTATAGTGGGCGATTTTAACATCCACACAGATGCTGAGAATGACAGCCTCAACACTGCATTTAATCTATTATTAGACTCTATTGGCTTTGCTCAAAAAGTAAATGAGTCCACCCACCACTTTAATCATATCTTAGATCTTGTTCTGACTTATGGTATGGAAATAGAAGACTTAACAGTATTCCCTGAAAACTCCCTTCTGTCTGATCATTTTAATAACATTTACATTTACTCTGATGGACTACCCAGCAGTGGGGAATAAGTTTCATTACACTAGAAGTCTTTCAGAAAGCGCTGTAACTAGGTTTAAGGATATGATTCCTTCTTTATTTCTCTAATGCCATATACCAACACAGTGCAGAGTAGCTACCTAAACTCTGTAAGTGAGATAGAGTATCTCGTCAATAGTTTTACATCCTCATTGAAGACAACTTTGGATGCTGTAGCTCCTCAAAAAAGAGAGCTTTAAATCAGAAGTGCCTGACTCCGTGGTATAACTCAAACTCATAGCTTAAAGCAGATAACCCGTAAGTTGGAGAGGAAATGGGTCTCACTAATTTAGAAGATCTTCACTTAGCCTGGAAAAGAGTCTGTTGCTCTAAAAAAGCCCTCCGTAAAGCTAGGACATCTTTCTACTCATCACTAATTGAAGAAAATAAGAACAACCCCAGGTTTCTTTTCAGCACTGTAGCCAGGCTGACAAAGAGTCAGAGCTCTATTGAGCTGAGTATTCCATTAACTTTAACTAGTAATGACTTCATGACTTTCTTTGCTAACAAAATTTTAACTATTAGAGAAAAAATTACTCATAACCATCCCAAAGACGTATCGTTATCTTGGCTGCTTTCAGTGATGCGGATTTGGTTAGACTCTTCTCTCCGATTGTTCTGTCTGAGTTATTTTCATTAGTTACTTCGTCCAAACCATCAACATGTTTATTAGACCCCATTCCTACCAGGCTGCTCAAGGAAGCCCTACCATTATTTAATGCTTCGATCTTAAATATGATCAATCTATCTTTGTTAGTTGGCTATGTACCACAGGCTTTTAAGGTGGCAGTAATTAAACCATTACTTAAAAAGCCATCACTTGACCCAGCTATCTTAGCTAATTATAGGCCAATCTCCAACCTTCCTTTTCTCTCAAAAATTCTTGAAAGGGTAGTTGTAAAACAGCTAACTGATCATCTGCAGAGGAATGGTCTATTTGAAGAGTTTCAGTCAGGTTTTAGAATTCATCATAGTACAGAAACAGCGTTAGTGAAGGTTACAAATGATCTCTTATTGTTATGTGTCGGACGCAGCTCGGAGAACCGACCAACGTTTGAAGGACCCAGTATGAAATAAGCAGAGCACGGTACAAAGGCTAACTGAATTTAATACATAACAGTGATAATACAAAAAGGTGCGGTCTGGCGTGGTGCGCTCCCAGCAGCGCTAACGGTCCGGAGCCAGAAGCTGTTTCGGACCCAGGGACCCCGCCGACACCCCCCAGGTGGCCGCAACAACCGAGTCTGTGAAAGAAGGAACCATTATGTGAGTCCACACTACACACAGAACACTTAAAGGTGTACAAACAGCAAACACTTCCTGGCTTGATTGCTGATCAGCTTCCAACCTGCAGGCATGGAACATCCCGTTCACAAAACTCCACCGCAGTGGAAGCTGATACATGACATACAGCTCAATACAATAAGGTGTGAGGGACACCACATTACTGACTGTATAACTGTTAGTCACAAAATCCAACGTACCTCAGGAAGTGTGCTGACGAGCGTGAGACCTCACCCCTCCTCTTTCACAGACCGTGCATCAAACCTGGACGTTTCTCAGCATCCGCTGCTGATGAGATGGCTCCCGAGACGACGATCTCACCGTCTGGTCACAAGGTCGAGTCTCTGGCAAATACACACTGTGCACTCCAGTCTTAAATGCCAACATGCTCCAATCCATCCAGATGCACCTCAGCTGTGATCCTGACGAGTCGCAGGTGATCAGGGTGAGGTCCTGACAGCCTCAGCAACACAGCCACTCAGTCCCAAATGCACGCCAGGGAGGAAAACAACAGACAAACAAAAACCGGCAGCCAGGCCCCCCCAGCCATATAACAGTACCCCACCCTCACGGGAAGCCTCCCGGCGACCACACACACCTGGCCCAGGAGAAACACCCCCCTCCAGGGACCATGGCTGGAAACGCGTCTGCGTTCGTCCTCCAACAGACTGGTTGAACTGGCTGCATCTTTGCCCTTGTTTGACAGTCTCAGCACAGGTGTGGCCAGGAGTTCCTACACCTGTGCGGTCAGCCTTTAACCAAACATGTGTGATTAGTCATAAACAAAAAACCAAAACACCCCCCCCCCCCGCCCCAGGGGACCGTCCCATCAAACCCCAGGGAAGGGGAGAAAAGAAAAACAACCCACATGTAAACCCACAAACAAAAATGCCAAAATACCCCCCCTCCCCCCAAACGACACGCAGGGACCAACACCCCCCAGAGGGCCACCCGCCAGCTCCAGGAGTAATAACACGGCCGAGGTCCCTCTGGGATCCACCGTCACCCACGGGGACTACCAGCGCCCCCCAGAGGACCACTCGTCAACCCAGGAGACGCCTCCCCTCACGACCAATGGACCCAGCCCCGGCCGTCCACGGCTAGATGGACCCAACGCCTTTTCCCCCCCAGAGGACACCACAGGCAAACCCTGAGGGCGGAAACTGGGGGAGGGAAAACAAAAAAAAAAACCCAAACCCCCCCCCCCCCCCCCCCGGGTGCAGAGGCCACCTGGGAAACGCCCAGCACAACCTAACTGCACCCCTCCAGCAATGCGACACTACGGCACACCCGGTGGAGTCAGAGGAAGAGAGGGCACAACAAAAAACAAAGAGAAAAAACAACCCAAATACCCCCATCACCCCCCAGGGGACCGCTCCATCTAACCCTGGGGATGTGAAACAAAAAGAAACAAAAGAAAAAAAAAACAGACCAACACACAGTTGTTTGGGTCCCCGTTTTTCTTTTTTTTTTTTTTTTTGTTCTTGGTTAGCAAAGGCTACAGGGTCACACCCCCAGACAAATAGGGACAACAAAAAAGAAAAACCCACACAAAAACCAACTCAAAAAACACCACACAAAATGAAACTAACACAAAACAAATCAGTGAGTTATACCGTCAAGCTCAACCAAATGGAACACACCTGTTCCTACTCCAGAGCTTGACGGTACCGTGATTCAGTCACCACAAGGGGGAACCAGAGTGCTAAAAATGAAAACACCCCTTGGGCGACAGAAAAAAACAAACGAGCTGCTTTGTGTGCGCAGCTGAGTGCAACACACAACCAAAATGTGCTCAACTAAATAACGCCGGAGCTGATACAACAGACGCAGTAGTTACTTTTCTCCGGGAAACGGGGCTATGACTGTAACACAGGAAGCCCAGCGACCCGTGCTAACAGAGCTCCGCCGTGCGCGTGAACCCATTACAAACGCACTCTTGCAGCTCCCGTTGACACCTCCATCCGGTCGGAGTGTGACGCGAAGCCGTCGCCAGTCACACTCCACACGATCCACGGATGAGGCACAACACAGGAACACGGCTGCAAGAGAGCACAAATTAGTATCCAGTAATGGGTCTCAAACACGCACCTTCCGGGCGGAGAGCCCCGCAACTGATCCGGATAACCACTGAACGTCTGCTGCCGCCTTCCCGGCGCGTTACCGTCTCTGCTAACGCTGGGTCCGTGATGTTTGGCCAGAGACTACTGTTATGTGTCGGACGCAGCTCGGAGAACCGACCAGCGTTTGAAGGACCCAGTATGAAATAAGCAGAGCACGGTACAAAGGCTAACTGAATTTTAATACATAACAGTGAACTTAATAACAAAAAGGTGCGGTCCTGGCGTGGTGCGCTCCCAGCAGCGCTAACGGTCCGGAGCCAGAAGCTGTTTCGGACCCAAGGACCCCGCCGACACCCCCCCAGGTGGCCGCAACACCGAGTCTGTGAAAGAAGGAACCATTATGTGAGTCCACACTCTACACACAGAACACTTAAAGGTGTAACAAACAGCAAACACTTCCTGGCTTGCTTGACTGATCAGCTTCCCAACCTGCAGGCATGGAACATCCCGTTCACAAAACTCCACCGCAGTGGAAGCTGATACATGACTAACACATACAGCTCAATACAATAAGGTGTGAGGGACACCACATTTACTGACTGTCTAACTGTTAGTCACAAAATCAACGTACCTCAGGAAGTGTGCTGACGAGCGTGAGACCTCACCCCTCCTCTTTCACAGACCGTGCATCAAACCTGGACATTCTCAGCGTCCGCTGCTGATGAGATGGCTCCCAGAGACGACGTATCTCACCAGTCTGGTCACAAGGTCGGTCTCTGGCAAATACACACTGTGCACTCAGTCTTAAATGCCAACATGTCCAATCCATCCAGATGCACTCAGCTGTGAGTCCTGACGAGTCGCAGGTGATCAGGGTGAGGTCCTGACCGCCTCAGCAACACAGCCACTCAGTCCCAAATGCACGCCACGGGAGGAAACAAAAGGACAAACAAACCGGCAGCCAGGCCCCCCCAGCCATATAACACTTATGGCCTCGGACAGTGGACTCATCTCTGTGCTTGTTCTGTTAGACCTCAGTGCTGCTTTGATACAGTTGACCATAAAATTTTATTACAGAGATTAGAGCATGCATAGGTATTAAAGGCACTGCGCTGCGGTGGTTGAATCATATTTGTCTAATAGATTACAATTTGTTCATGTAAATGGGAATCTTCTTCACAGACTAAAGTTAATATGGAGTTCCACAAGGTTCTGTGCTAGGACCCAATTTTATTCACTTTATACATGCTTCCTTAGGGAGTATATTAGACGGTATTGTTTAAATTTTCATTGTTACGCAGATGATACCCAGCTTTATCTATCCATGAAGCCAGAGGACACACACCAATTAGCTAAACTGCAGGATTGTCTTACAGACATAAGACCTGGATGACCTCTAATTCTGCTTTTAAACTCAGATAAAACTGAAGTTATTGACTTGGCCCCACAAATCTTAGAACATGGTGTCTAACCAGATCCTTTACTCTGGATGGCATTACCCTGACCTCTAGTAATACTGTGAGAAATCTTGGAGTCATTTTTGATCAGGATCTGTCATTCAAAGCGCATATTAAACAAATATGTAGGACGGCTTTTTTGCATTTAACGCAATATCTCTAAAATCAGAAAGGTCTTGTATCAGAGTGATGCTGAAAAACTAATTCATTCATTTATTTCCTCTAGGCTGGACTATTGTACTTCATTATTATCAGGTTGTCCTAAAAGTTCCCTAAAAGCCTTCAGTTAATTCAAAATGCTGCAGCTAGAGTACTGACGGGGACTAGAAGTGAGAGAATATCTCACCCATATTGGGCCTCTCTTCATTGGCTTCCTGTTAATTCTAGAATAGAATTTAAAATTCTTCTTCTTACTTATAAGGTTTTGAATAATCAGGTCCAATCTTATATTAGGGACCTCGTAGTACCATATCACCCCAATAGAGCGCTTCGCTCTCAGACTGCAGGCTTACTTGTAGTTCTAGGGTTTGTAAGAGTAGAATGGGGGCAGAGCCTTCAGCTTTCAGGCTCCTCTCCTGTGGAACCAGCTCCCAATTCAGATCAGGGAGGACAGACCACCCTCTCTACTTTTAAGATTAGGCTTAAAACTTTCCTTTTTGATAAAGCTTATAGTTAGGGCTGGATCAGGTGACCCTGAACCATCCCTAGTTATGCTGCTATAGACGTAGACTGCTGGGGGGTTCCCATGATGCACTGTTTCTTTCTCTTTTTGCTCTGTATGCACACTCTGCATTTAATCATTAGTGATCGATCTCTGCTCCCCTCCACAGCATGTCTTTTTCCTGGTTTCTCTCCCTCAGCCCCAACCAGTCCCAGCAGAAGACTGCCCCTCCCTGAGCCTGGTTCTGCTGGAGGTTCTTCCTGTTAAAAGGGAGTTTTTCCTTCCCACTGTAGCCAAGTGCTTGGCTCACAGGGGGTCGTTTTGACCGTTGGGGTTTTTACATAATTATTGTATGGCCTTGCCTTACAATATAAAGGCCTTGGGGCAACTGTTTGTTGTGATTTGGCGTATATAAAAAATTGATTGATTGATGACCAGAGGCCGAATGAACCCGAATGCCATCCGAATAGAAATTCGACCCACATTAGAACCGTATCAGCTGGCGACACAATATGTATTCGAGGAATATTCGTGTTCAGATCCATATGTGAGATGAGATCTATTGCACGTGCTCTCTCTCTCTCTGTGTCTCTCTCTCTCTCCAGGACATCAGCTGCTTAGCGGACATTCAGATGCTCGCTATCAGATGAGGTCATAACACACACATACAGATGAGCCATCATTTGATCCAGCTTCACGCACGTGGAGCATGGCAATCAGCTGTTATGTGCTCATGCACGGCACAGTGGTCCAGCCCACAGTGTCAATCATCCAGCTGACATGAAGCCCAGCGTGGCAGTTATTCAACGACATGACAGCTCATGTCAGCTTCAGGCGGCATTTGGGCTTATTCGGCCTCTAATGTGACGGAGGTATAAATAAAGGAAAGTTAACATGATGGCTCAGTATTATTATGGTTCAGTATCAAGACCAAGATTCAGACTTTCAATAAATTTGACTGAGCTATCACATTTATACAGTGAAACTGTAGAGCTTGTAGGACATGTGCAGTTGTGCTCAAAGGTTTACATACCTTGGCAGAATTCTTGATTTTTTTTTTTTTTTTTTTTTTTTTTGGCCATCTTTCAGAGAATATGAATGATAGCAAAAAAACTTTTTTTTTCACTCAAGGTTAGTGGTTAGGTGAAGCCATTTATGTCAAACAACTGTGTTTACTCTTTTTAAATCATAATGACAACAGAACTATCCAAATGACAATGATCAAAAGTTTACATACACCAGAGATTTTGGCCTGGCATTGAACAAACGGGTTTGAAAACAGGCACAAAAGGTAACATCCTCACCTGTGATCTGGTTGCTTGTAAACAGTGTGTGTGTGTATAAAAGGTCAGTGAGTTTTGGGCTCTGACAGATCCTTGTGTAGAATCTGTCAGGAGCCCTTGACCTTGGCTCACGCAAGCGGGCTTGATTCAAAACCATCAGGTTTTGAAAAAAAAAAATAAGGTCCGATACTTTCTAACGACCCGTATGTCACTTTCATGCGTGAGGTTAAACATAACGTTGTTTCCTTTCCTCTTTCTTTCTTTTTCTTCTACAACAGCAAAGTACACTTTTTAACGGTGGTTGAACTTATAATACTGCACAGCTGGTCACATGCCCTTCCCCAATTCGTCCAACAGGGGTCACTCTTGTTCCATGGATGGGTTTTTGGATTTCATCACAAATGTGAACTCGGTCAATATTGGGTCGATTTTGATCAGAAAAACTGGACTCTGATCCACAAGTTGACGGCAGTTCATCGGTGAGTTTTTTACTTGAATTTTGTTTAAAAATATATTCTAGGACTTTTGGGGAGAAAGTATGTTCTTCGGGGTCTGTGTTTTTTAGATGGAAAGGAATTAGCACATCTGGTTTCGGGCTAATAAGGGAATCACAAGCTCCGTGAGGAATGCACTTTGGGGAGCCTAAATCCTGGAAAGGGTGGGGTTGATGACACCGAGCCATCCTGTGTGGCTCGGAGGGTCTCCCTTTGACACTGGAGATATACCAGGCCTTGCTGTGTTAAGTTTCTCCTTTTTAAGAAATTTCATGACCTTGCTTGATGCAAACTTAGGACGCTGAAGGTTGGCAGAGCTTTCCGCTACATTCCCCCTCTCGATTCGACTTGGGTCTCAAAGGTTGAATTGCCAAGAAGAGGAAGGCTGTGAAGGTTGGTGGGTGATGCTTCCACTGGCAGGGAGGCTGTGGAGGGTTAGTGTCAGACTAGCAGTGTGGCTTAGGGTGACTACTACATAACTAAAGTGGTCCAAGTATGGACCACATCAGACATTTGCCTATTTATTTCACTATTCACAGCCGATTTGGCTAATCCAAATTCAGTAGCTCGGATGTTGGTCGGGTTCGATTTCTTGGTTTAAATTTGGGTTGCTTCGATGTCTTCGGACGGTTCGGCCGCATGTCTTTTTCTAGGGCTAGCCTTGCGAGGGCTCGAGAACACCTGGTTATACCGTTTTGAAGGGTGTTGGCATATCTGCGCACCTACAGAGCTAAGCCGAGGTAGTTAAGTAACCGACGATTGTGGCTACAAACGCAAGGTGTCAGGAGTGGACCAAGCATATGATAAGGCTTGGTATGGTCTGAGATCTTGATTCGAATCTCTTTCAAAACTTTATCTCATACTGGATTTCTCCAGTGTTTGTTGGTCTAGTTCGATAGCGGTTTGGTTATAAAAATCGGACACTTCAATGGCTCCTTTGTATTGGTCAGAATGCAGGTGGTAGAGGGATTCCTCAAAATGCGGAGCAGGGCGTATTCAGGTACTGTGACCCACAAAGTCTTTCGAGGGAGTTCGACGAGTCAATGTGTCATGACGGTCGTACACTAGTAGGGCTGATTTTTCAGGGGTGTTGACTAACCAGCGTTGTCTACTATCTCTACCTGAGTGTCCTGACTTGGCAGAATGCATGATGGTCCTTGGACAGCGATTCGCCCGGGTAAGTGTTTTAAGACCACAGATGCCAGCGGTGTCATCTCGAATGAAAGGTTTGCTGGAACACAGATAATGGATATCTTTAGTGATGGTGCACATTTTGAGATTCTGTACTAAGTATAGCTCAGGATTAGCTTCGTTGAAAGCCACCACGGGTGGTGTGTGGATTTTGAGGTGATTGTATCCTTGCCAGAGACCTTCACGACACTTTGAGTCTGTAGATGTTTTCGGTAGTGACAATAGGGAAGTTAATTAGAAACGCCATTTCCAGATCCTTGGATCTACATAGATTGGAATTGAGCTTCCCAGCGTGTACGCAAGGTGAGCTTGTAGGCGTGACTATCCTATGGGTTGCGGACTCTAGAAGTTGGTGGAACAGGGTTAAAGGGACAATGTAGGTGGAATCCTACTGACAGTGAGCTGTCAATTGAAGATCCGACGTCCCTGCTCATGTCTGCCACGAGCATACTCAAACATCTGTGTGTGTGCATAGTCTTCCTGCAACACTGACGTTAGTTGGTCAAGTACGCCCACAGTCTTTTTAAGCCGTTGGTATGGGTGTTAAGGATACCACGGTGTTTCGTACGGTTTGTCTGATAGTCTCAAGACCTCTCTCTGTAAATTAAGCTGAACCTGTATTTCAGGGATTACCTCTTGAAGCTCGCTAACGTGTCTCTTTACTGCTGTCATGTGATGGTGTTAACTGCGATAAGCCAAAATGAAGAGGGGCTGCCAGCTGAGGCTGCCATTAGCAGCATCCAATGAACCTCTTCTCTTTTGTTGTGTCTACTCAGGTTGCTTGCGTTACCGTGAACTTCTCCATCTGGCGTAGCATGCGGACTATGTCTGCCTCAGCATGCTTCAGGACAGATTTGGTCCACTGGCTACTCGCCCAGGAGACCAGGTTCACTGTACTACTGCTGAAGTTGGCCCTGTACACTTCTGTGGGTCAAGCCTGACGAACACCTTGGTGTGCAAGCGGCAGTTCGTTATCAGTAAGCCGGGCTGGTCCTTCAGGACGATGCCGATTCTGGTCCGAATTCAACCACGCCTATGGAGATGTTGGCGACGGTTGCACCGAGGAGCAGCAGGGTCATGAGCCAGGTCATCCTGGCAAACAAACAAAATGTTTAGAAATTTGTCTTAAAATGGTTAGAGATTTTCTTTTGTTTCTGGCTTATAGCACAGACTTTACTCTGAACTGATTCTCATTAGAGCGTTAGGCTGTCACCTCTTTTCTGTTCTTGTTGTTAAGGACGGAGCTTTTGAGGTTATGTGGTGTCTCACCCCCACTACACGGGTGCTGGTGAGATCACCTAGTTTTGTTTGTCTTGTTGAAAGGTAAAATTATCTCTTAATTGTCTCGATCGGTGTAACTCAATTGTTTGGGATGTCGATATTCCTTCTTGCGTCTCTCTACCTAATGAGTGGTTTTAGGTTCTATTGACGACTGTGACATCCCTGGCGAGTCCCATGGGGGTTTGTGAGGCTTAATTTGGTTGCGGTGTACCCACTTGAAAACTGGTTCTCTTTGACCCTTGCTGACCTTGATTTGGTATACGACGGTGGAGTTTGTCAGTCACCAAATACGGTCCGGTCCATTGAGGTAGCAACTTGCAAGTCAACCTGGTTGTTTTCTGGCTGGGTTGCCCGAATGAGTAGTACCACACCTTGTCCCCCTCTTGTATCTCATGGTGGGATGCCTTCTGGTCATAGTAAGCTTTTCGACCTTCTGTGCTTTTGTTCAAGTGTTTTTGAGCAAGGAGAAGGTGGCTTTCAGATGTTTAGTCAGGTCAGTCATGTATTGTAGAGCCATGTACGCTGTCACTGTTTGCCTCCCCTGGCTGGTACAGCAGGTGGAAGGGGAGCGTCATCTGACAGCCTGTCATCATTTGAAAGGGGGAGAACCCCGTCGATTTCGTGAGGGGTCGCCCGGATGGCCATGAGGACCAGTGGAAGTTTCCATCCCAGTCTCTGTGGTTGTCTGCCACGTACTGCACAGGATGGTTACCATAGTTTGGTTGGTCCTTTCCCCTGTCCTGACGACTGAGGGTGGTGGCTGATGTGAAAGTTCACCTTTACCCCAGCATTGCCAGAGTTGTTGCATGACTTCACTGGTGAAGGGTGGCTCTATCCGAGTTTATGCGGATAGGTGGTCCAAATCATGAGAAGATGTGATTCATCAACAATAGGCCCTCGTCAAGGTTGTATCGTTCGGAGCCGGTAGACATTCCAGCTATTTGGTGAAGACATGTGAAAGTGAGGAATATTTGTTTCCTTGCAGACTTCGTGAGGGGTCCTACCTAGTCAATTTGTAGATCTGACCAAGGAAGGAAATACTCTTTTCTGTAGGGAGCTCTGTGAATCGGGTTCACAGGTTAAAATTGGCAGCCGACCAAGCAGCCTTTGATGTAATCGCTCACATCCTTCTGCATTTTTGGCCAATATGCCACTGTCGAATCGCACTGTATGTTGCTTTCATTCCTCTGTGTCTTGCGCATGCTGAATCATGCCCGTGCATCAACATCACTCCCTGGTGGTTACGAGGAACTACTAACGCAGGTGAAGAGAGATCCTCGGAAGCATAGAACAAGAGCCACGGAGCACTTGTAGGTTATCTCGGGCGTGGTACAGCTGTTTCAAGTCAGGGACGGAAGCAAAATCATCCTCAGTGAGTGGGTGAACTTGAGGATCAGTGAGGTGTAGCACCATTTTGTTTATGGCGGGGTCCAGAGCCTGGAGTCAGCCAGGTCGGAGTCGGAGAAAGCTGGAAACGACCGAGGCTGTTGTGGGGACGGGACTGTGGCAGGGTCTGCGGCAACAGTCCTGGCACGGGTCACCACGGACACAGCATGGGTGGGGGCGGGGCAAATGTGCCTCATTGAATGCCCACAGCATGCTGTCCAGAGCGCCTTGCTTGACTAGAGTGTCAACCAAGTCATTAATTATTTGTCTTGGCCTGGTGTGCGGTAGTGACCTCTGACCTTTTTCCAGTATATCTGGAGGTCGTGTGTCGTTATGAGGTGGTCACAAGCTGCAAAAAGTTCTTTGTGTTTGACTGATCTCCTGTTGGAGGTCACAAAACCATTGCATTTCCAGCCGGGTAATGGCACAAAAGCTAAGGTGTACATAGTTAGCATCTGTGCACACACGAATGTTCTGACATTTTGCGCCACAGCTAACTGGCATGTTTGAGCATGCCAGCAATTTCTGCATACTGAGAGGACTGTGTCCCAGTTGAAAGTTTTGTAGCTCATGTGGTGTGTTGTCAATCCACGCAACCCCCACTCCTGCCGGGCGACTGTTTCATGGTGAATGAGCAGCCGTCCACATACGCAGTGATCGCCTCGGCAGGCATTGTGGTAAAAGTAATGGTGATTAGGGGAGTTGGGTGGTGACATGTCTTCGTTCAACGGGGTTGCAGCCGGTGTGTCTTCGTAGCAGCGCTGGTAAGCAGCTAACCCTGTGCCTAGGGGAGTTTTGAGATCTTGTGCATACCGCACCTCCATGTCAAAACTTTGCAGTGCCATCAACCAAGAGGCAACTCATGAGTTTGTTACTACACCTCTCGCAGTCTTGATGTTAAGAATGTCACTGTTTGATGATTGGTTCTACAATGACTTTTTGTCTGCCCAGATAGTTGGCGAAATGTTTCACAGCCCAGACTGTTGCTACTACGGCTTTTTTGCAGTCACTGAATTTAAGTTCCAGCGGATGTAGTGTTTTGCTCGCTATGTGACCACTTGCCTATCTTTGTCGTACATCTAGTACAGTCCCGCTTAGGCATTGATTGGAGAATCCCACCTCTAGGTGGAATTCTTTGCTACAATCGGGGTATGCTAGGCATGGGGCTGAGCAGAGTTTGTTTTAAAGCCTGCATGGCCTGTTCTTGGGGTTCACCCCATAGGAACGGCGTATCATTTTTGAGCAGGTCTGTCAGTGGGTTCGACAAATCTGCATAGTTTTCAATGAATTGGCGGGAGTAGTTGCACATTCCCAGAAGCTGCGCAGTTCTGTTAGGTTCGTAGGCATTTTGATGTTGGTGATGCCTTGGACTCGTGCAACTTGTGGTGCACTCTGTCTGGCTCAACAAGAAGGCCCCATAGTTGATCTCTTGGTCCAACACACAGACATTTGAGAGTGAGATTTTCGCACAGCAGTTGTGAGTTGGCTCAGAATGTTGTCTATCTCATCCAAATGTGTGTCTAATGTGGGGTTTCGCATTAGGACGTCGTCAAAATAGATAAGGGTGCCTCGCTCGGTAGCCAGTCACGCAATTATCACGTAGCCTGTAAAAACGACATTGGGAAAACTCTGAGATCACACAAGAAGGGATCAGTTACCAAAGTGTTTGAGGATACTCACATGGGCGTGCACAAGACAGAAGCAAGACAATGTTTCAGCAAGAATGATGGGACACCACGCTTATGAAGGGGAGCTGTCAATCACGCCGGAAACCACTGAGGAATACAGTCATTAGGCAATGCCAAAACAGAACTACCAAAAGTTAAACAAAGTGTTGCAAAATGAAATGAGATGCACATGTCCCAGCTGGTGCATCACCATGACACCGCTCTTTCTTGATCATGGCACCATCTCTACAGCTGGAGTTGACCCCTGGGTGCTGTAGTATGGTTGCCCATTGAAATTAGGGGTTGGATTGTGTCTAATTGTAATTAGGATGATGCAAATTATTTTGTATGTACAATGACAATAAATGCCCCTTCTTCATCTTCTTTGGTCTCAGTTTCAAGTGAGACATTCTGCTTTTTGTTCTTTCTTTCCTCAGCTTATGATGGATCCAACTCCGCATTCAGAATCACCACTCTCTGCCACTGAAGCTTGCTTCATACCCACAGAACATCAGTAAACATCTGACATCTCTTTTAATGCACTCACTGGCAAACTTACCAATCCACCCTTTTCAGGTTTCAAATCCCCAAAACTTCGGAGAGGTCACTGCTCTGCGAGATCTCAGTAACATTGAGACTGCATTGAGACGCTCTCATCTGGCTGCACTTTAACCACTGCACACGGACAACACCATTAACATCGCAACATAAAACTATTTTTATATTTGTGCCTAAAGCTCTTAAAGATGTTGTTATTGCGTTTGTTTTATGTAACATGCGAGAATCACAGGCTGTTCTCCATATTTCAATGGGAGCTGCTGTGAGCTACGCTCGCTTCCTGATCATGTCATTCTGGGAGAAAGTGAAGTTTGCTCTTTAACGTCTTGATTATTGTTCTTTACAACACCGTTTGTCCTCTGTTCCAGACATGTCCGGTTTAGATGCAACGTATTGCAGAAAAGGACATCGGACCTTTGTTGGAAATAACTGTTCATGAACTGTTATGTGTTGCCCTGGGTTGTACAACAGCACACATTTCTGAAATATAATATGTCTGAAATTTTGTCCATTTATTAAATTCCACGCAGATTAAAAGTAGCAGACACAGTTATTCATTAGAATTGTTTTAGCAAGCTTTCAGGGTGTCATGCATGCAGTCTCTTATTAACATGATGAAAAGCATAAAAAAAATTACATTTTTTGTAGTATATATTCATTTACAATTGTCATCATGTGGATTCTCTATGTTGTTTTGACTGCAGCGACTCTCTGGTGCGCAAGGGATTATGGGATACATGAAAACCCTGAATAATGTCTTTGCAGAAACCCACTTCCCCTATCACTGGTGACCAACTCATCTCAAGTTTTCAGAAGAAATGAATCTTCTTCTTTTTAATTCAGTAACTGGTTAATGGTATGTTTTGGCATTAACCTTATGTATTGGGCTACTAATATGTTGGTGATGACATAACATTCCACCTTTGCATCTGGCCACACCGGGTTCTGTTCCTAGTCATCCAACCTGTTTGTTTCATACATAATCCGGGAGGCATTCTTGAAATTGAAGTGCTAATGGCTTTTTTGCATAAGTAGACCAAGCAGTACCATTGTATCACATTTGGGGTTTGTCTATTACAAAATGAAAGATTCTTATCATATATGCATTTATTTGCTGCACTATGAATTAAGCATATGAGGCTGAGCTGGCTGAAACTCCACAGCTATGGCCAGAAGACTTTGTGCAATCACATGTTCTCATGGTAATAAAATACTATTAAAATATCAGAACCCAATGTCCATCTTGATGGAATTACAAATTCAATATATGTTAAAAGCTTTTTTCTTCTTCTTTTTGAATATATATTTTGGTGGTTCAAAATACTTCAGTTTCTCTATCAGTAATAATTTAACTATAAAATACATCAGTGAGCGGTTTTTTAGTGCATATACACGGATAGACATAAAATCATGACTACTTGCTAACCAGGACATTATTGTACAATGTCCTTTAAATGATTAGTTTTGCAACTAGTTGAAGTCTGGAGTCAAAAAGGTGACCGACTCAGAAACAAGCTTCAAAGCTATGCTCAAATTCTCTCTGAAGGCTTCACGCACAGCTGACGTATCAGGTGCAAGGTTTTCAGCGAATCAATGCTCAGAGAATACTGCAGCAAGAATGTTGTCAGCAGATTTTAACAGCTGTTTGGGTGTGCACCTTAAAGTCTTCTCCTTTTCATTAAGAAACAATGTGCTGTGGTCTGGTCTGGTCTAATCTAGTCATCAACAGAAAATTAACGGGAGTAATTTTTATTCTGGCGTGACATCTGGCCCAACACATGGCCCAACAATGTTCAAAAAAATGGCAATTTAAAACACTCTGTTAAATGACACACATTTTATTTCTTATTTCCAAACTGAGTTCAGATATTTTATACTTATAATAATACACCAGAACTATCACTGTCCATTTTATGGGAGACATGTAAGGTATACTTACGTGGCTTATTTCCTATGTCTAGAGGAACAACGGAAGCTAGAACTACAACTCTCTGAATGTGAACGTGCATATAACCAAAGTGAGTGCTGTAGTATAACCAGCAGGACTCCACTGATGTGTGCAGTAATTGGTGACACCACACCTGAATTTATTGAATATTTTCTGCTCTCTTTCTTTTTGGCAAAGGCTATACGCCCAACCGTTGGGCAGATAAGTACATTGAACGTTACATGCACAACTGTTGGGCAGATAAATATAATGTCTTATCTTATTCGCCCAACCGTGATCCTGTATTTTACATTTTGTGCATCTAAACTACATTTTTTACAACCACTTTTTAAGGCTCTATTGTGGCGTATGTTTGACAGATTTAACGGTGTCATCTTTAATTACTGCGAAAACACCGCAATGGATCAAAACAGACAAACTTCATAAGCATTTTGAACGGAAGTCTGTTAACAACAACAAAACAGTTGTGAACAAAATGCTTCTTGTTGGCTGTAAGATGGTGTTAGTTTGACACAGTTCCCTGGGGTGATGAACCATACAGAACCGCTTTAGATCACAGCTCCTCCACGGGGTGCAAACCCTCCCGCAGCCGGCGAGAAATATCTGTCTTTTTCCCCCTGCGTTGAACCGGAAGTGAGCTTACAAGCGCGTATTGGTCGGTTGTGGTTGGGCGTATATGCTCGCGAATTTACTTTATTGACCCAACAGTTGGTGTATAGCCACTCCGTTTTTTTTGCACTCTGTAGATGGTCTCTATGCTTCCATTTCTCAGCCACCTGCTTGTTCAGATCAGTGTTATTTTCCAGCACAGAGGACGGCTCGTGGAAAAAAAAGGTTGTAGCTCGTCGTCTACCTCCCTGAGGTTAGAAACAAGTGTTGTTTTCTCTGTTTCTTATGAGATTTATTGAACTGTGAACTTCGAATCTGTGAATACTTTCTAACTTTAGGGCCCCTTCACACAGTGCAAAGTTTGGAGGAGGTGTACACTTACTGTGCATGACGCAGGAATCGTGTGCAAATCCTGTAATCTCGTCCCTGCCTCCAGCTGGACACCACGTACTGTGTTTGGACAGACATGGACAAACAACTGCCCACTGTGACGTGCGTGTCTGTTTGCTATTATCAAGGGACATAAATAAAAACATATATCACTGTAGTGACATGCTGCAGCCAGCGAGCGCACGCATATGGAAGGCTGCTCCCAGGTTGAAACGGATCGTCAGATCAGAACACGTAGCAGGTGATCTCACTGTCACGTCGCCCTGTGGCGCATCCTCCACAAGACACTCGTGGCCAGTTGGAGATGCGCCAGCAGATGAATGAGACGAGTGAACTGCTTCTCATTCATGTCATTTCATGACTGATGTCTGTGACCATGGGTCATTTACAGAGAAACAAACGGATCATATTTGTATTGCTTGCTTGATGAATGTGGTGTTTTACATGGTGTTGATTTAATTTTTTTTTGTAATACAACCCCTGGCACAGCTCTGTAGCTCAGTGGTAAAGTCACTGAATGGTAATTAGAGTTTTTGGACAGCACGGATTTTTCATTTTTTTTTTTTATTATTCCACATAGCAACACAATGTGGTTCCACATGTATCGGTTGGCTTTTATTTTTTATTTATACCACATAAGCGGCGCCATCTGGGCACAATTTGGTGGGGGATGGGGGGACATGTCCCCCCCACCTTTCAACCAGGGGGGACAGAATATGGTATGTCCCCCCCCACCTTCTGACATAAATGTGTGTACTTGAATATGCTATGCCAGTTTATGTGCAAACCATGTCAGAATAGTTCTTTGTTTCTGCAAGTTTGTATTTTTAGCAGCATTGACTTGTTTACAACACCTGTTTCTTGTTGTCACATTCAGAATTTTCTGGGACTGCATTTGCCCAGATTTGAAACCAAAAATAGTTGCCTCTAGGGACTAGTGTCTACACATAAGTATCAATGGACCATATGATAATTACTAAATTCTGAAAGATCGAAAAGGAATCAGAAAAGCTATCTGGGACCTCAGAAAGCCCATCTGCAATTATTGCTTGATCTCCAAAATCAGTCTATGCAAGCGAAATTATGTTCAGTATGAGTGTTGTCATTAGTGCCACTTTGAAAATTAAATTCATGATAAGTAATTTATCCTAAACTTATGATCTGTGTTTTTTTCAACTTATGCAAAAACAAATCTTGAGAAAAAAAATACAGTATGCGATAGTTAATAATTATTAAGAGCCTGTTCTTTCATATTTATGAATACATTTTACCACATTGCAGTTGTTTTTTTAATGAAAACTCACCATAATCATTCATTGAATTCTACACATGTGGTGATACCTTATTACACCAGGATGTTAATAAAATCAATGCTGGCTATTCTCAGAATAAAGTACTTATATCCACAGTTTCAAATTGCATAAGTCAAATGGTGTCCACTTTATCGTCTTCTCAAAACATTAAATTACTGTTCTGGATGCTCAGAATGCATCTGAGCTTATCTAGAACCGTGGCTTCAGGGGCCTAAAGCCGCCCCAGACCCCCGGCCTGCGGGCTCGACTTTGTCTCCCCCCAATTTCTCGTTCTAAATTGCGCCCTTGGGCACCATGTGCTGCACCTGGCACTGTTCCTGCTCATAAGACACTGGCGTGTGCACGAACTCGCAGCGGGTTGGTGCATGCCTGCTCGTCGGCACAAGTTTCGTGTGCTAATTTGGAACTGTTTCGCACTGTTTTGCCGTTTTTGTCCAAACACCAGCCAAACTTCACACTATGTGTGAAGGGTAAAATCTATTAATGTGTGAAAATCTATTAATCTGTTTGTCTGTTTCACACACTTTTTTTTCCTCTTATTGCACATTTTATTTTACTTACATATTTCTTTTGCACATTTTTTTACTGTGAATTATTCAGCATAGTGTATTTATACGTGCTGTACAGAGAGAATGCAGCTCAAACCAAAGTCAAATTCCTCGGTGGATACTTGGCAAATAAAAGCTATTCTGATTTTGATTATTCCAGAGGTTTAAAAAGTACACCAAAAGACAAAAAAAAGCAAGTGGCTCCAATCCAGTCGGAGGCTACGAGAGGAGGAGTCAATGGACACAGCCGCTGTCACTCAAGAACCACACCCATAATTATACAGATTTTGTTTAATGTCTTAAACTAAGAAGTTCGAAAACAAATTCACCCACGGTACAGTTGTCACGGAGGAAGAAACTATCTACAGAGACCAAAATTTTTTTGTGCCACGCTGTATTTTGCTCTAAAGTTGAAAGTTTTTAAAATGGGCTCCTGTGAGAATGTGAATGAAGTGCACCACTTTGGAAACCTATGCACCACTGAAAGGATCACCATGTGACATTGTGGCAAACCAGTGACAAAATCTATGGATATAGTGGACCAGGGATGGCAGGGAACCTGGAGAGGCCGCAAGAGGTCAGCTGAAGGAGACTTGGAGACTTACATTTGGCAAAATGGAACAAAACCCAACAAACTCTCAAATGTCTTAGTCAAGGTGGGCCACAAAAATCTTTGCTAAAAATTTTGCGGTACAAACCTACCCCAGGATGGCAGACAAGATAAGAGAATTTTATCCACACATTATCACAACACTTAAAAGATGTGTTTGGCACTGAGGATAATCAGCAATGAAACGGTACACATCTTAAGTTGGGCATCAGTATGGAGTCGTTGTTAGATTTTTTTTCCATTTCAAAATTCTCCATACATTCTCCATTGGGGACAGGTCAAGACTGCAGGTGGGCCCTCTTCTTCTGCAACCATGACAGACTCTAGCTTTTGGACTTGTTGCTGATAACAGTCTGAATAGTTATTTTTGTCTTTGGTCTGGACCACAAGACGTCCATTTCTTCCAAAAAAGATATGGGCTACTAATTTGTCTCACTACAGTATACATTTCCACTGTGTGATGGTCCAACTCAGCTACTACAATATTGCAGAAGTCAAACATCAACATTAACTTAATGTCAGGTTTGGGACCCAATGAATGGAGTCAACTGTGGCAAGCAGTTTAGATGACAAAAGGTCTATTTACATGATGTAGGTGGTAAATGTGAGCACAGCCATAGAAGCACAGGAAGAGCAGACACCGGTTGTCAGGAGGCAAGCCAGGAGTGAAGAAGCCTGGACCAGGTGGAAACAGCGGGAGTGATGGTGGCAAGACACTGAGGGCAAAAGAGACACAAAGTTAATAAGAGTTCAACGAGTAACTAGAAAATCAAATCAAATCATTTATTTATATAGCGCCAATCACAACAAACAGTTGCCCCAAGGTGCTAATTACAGAAAAGACAAGACAAGAACAAACTGAGCATATAATCAACAACACTGAGTCCAAGTTACCGCAGGAGGAGCCGTAGACGCTGGTGAGTGGAGTGGAAAGTTTGGGTTCAAATGCAGCAGGGGTGATTTCTTGCAGCTGTTACAGCTTCCACAGGTTTGCCCAATAAACTCCATGCCAGACATGGGGAAGAGAGAGAGCACAGCAGCGGCACAGCAAAACAACACTTAAGTGACTTTTTTTGCACATATTAGTTTTACATGGTATTTGTGAATGTAACTTGAAGAGTGGCCAAGTGGCCTCTGTGTGGTGTGTCTATGACTTTGATATGGAGAAACTTCGGAGAGCTGACATTTGCCGTGTGGTATGCTTTGGGTCAAGAATGAGTGCTGCGAAAACAGAAAGGTGATAGGACTAATATTTTGGAGAAACTACAGATATTGAGGGTTCGGGGTTCTAAATGTTTGTGGTTTATGTAGTTTAACGTATTGTTAGTGTTATTGATTTATTGTGTTTTGTAGTTCAATTGGTTTAGTTAGTTTAGTTGCATGTCATGTTGCTGTTACCATGAGTGAGAAGTGTGGTGCGTCTGATGTTTTCCACCACCATCTCTGTTTGTAGGTGTGGAAAATGAAAGCACCTGCTCGATACAGAATGCAGAAAAGGCATAAAGCTCTGGCTTGGTTTTCAATCTTCTGTGCAGCTTACCACAATATCTTCAAAGAGAAGAGGCATCTGTGTACACGTGTGCATTTGTATAACTTCAATCATGGGCAAACTGGGAAGAGCTGACATTTGCCGTTTGGTATGCTTATGTAATTTGGATTAAACGGAACATTGATAGGACTATTTTTGGAGAAACTGCAGATATTAGCGAACACTGAACAATGGACGTTGATAATACATTTTGGACTGACAAGCCATTCCAGCAGGGGTGGTAAATCATCTATATATTAAGTGTGCATTTTATTAGTAAGTTCTATGTAAGTCCATAATATAATTGTATTCATTAAAAATACATGGATGACACAAGAAAGTAAAAACACTTATTTCCATTGTGGCACATTTCAATAATAAAATAGAAGTAACAACAACAACACAATAATAATGTGTATATGATAACAATAACCTAAACAAGTTATACATTAACCAGTAAATCAACATTAAGAAATTACATAATTAACAGAAAATAAAAACTGTTGAGGTCTGTGGTTCTTAAAACTTCTAGACTCACACTCCATTCCAACATATTACAGAAAGTTTGCATAACTTATTACCAGCCTTGAAAAAATGTCAGCTACCTATTTTAGAAACGCTACCATTAAGACAGAAATTCTCATAAATGGAACCGCTGTTGAATCAGTCAGTACTGTGCCGTTACATAAACATTTCTCACAATATGTAGCAATATTATAACTACAACCCCAATTCCAATGAATTTAGGATGTTGTGTAAAATGTAAATAAAAACAGAATACAATGATTTGCAAATCCTCGTCAACCTACTCAATTGAATACACCACAAAGACAAGATATTTAATGTTCAAACTGATAAACTTTATTGTTTTTGTGCAATATTTGCTCATTTTGAAATGGATACCTGCACACCATTTCAAAAAGTTGGGACAGGGGTATGTTACCACTGTGTTACATCACCTTTCCTTCTAAAACACTCAATAAGCGTTTGGGAACTGAGGACACTAATTGTGAGTATAAATGATCCTCATGATTGGGTATAAAAGGAGCATCTCCAAAAGGCTCAGCCATTCACAAGCAAGATGGGGTGAGGATCACGACTTTGTGAACAACTGTGTGAAAAAATAGTCCAACAGTTTAAGAACAATGTTTCTCAATGTTCAATTGCAAGGAATTTAGGGATTCCATCATCTACAGTCCATAATATAATCAGAAGATTCAGAGAATCTGGAGAACTTTCTACACGTAAGCGGCAAGGCTGAAAACCAACACTGAATGCCCGTCACCTTCGATCCCTCAGGCAGCACTGCATTAAAAACCAACATTGTGTAAAGGATCTTACCACGTGGGCTCAGGAACACTTCAGAAAACCACTGTCAGTTAACACAGTTCGTCACTACATCTACAAGTGCAAGTTAAACTCTACCATGCAAAGCGAAAGCCATACATCAACAACATCCAAAAAAGCTGCTGCCTTCTCTGGGCCCAAGCTCATTGAAATGGACAGATGCAAAGTGGAAAAGTGTGCTGTGATGAGTCCACATTTCAAATCGTTTTTGGAAATCATCGACGTCATGTCCTCCAGACAAAAGAGTAAAAAGGCCATCCAGACTGTACCAGCGCAAAGTTCTAAAGCCAGCATCTGGATGGTATGGGGGTATGCTATGCCCATGGCATGGGCAGCTTACACATCTGTGATGGCACCATCAGTGCTGAAAGGTACATCCGGGTTTTGGAGCAACACATGCTGCCATCCAAGCAATGTCTTTTTCAGGGACGTCCCTAGAGGTGGGCAATACCGGGAATTTTGGTATTGATCCGATACCAAGTAAATACAGGCCCAGTATCACCGATATCAATACTGATACCGATAATTTTCATATTTAAGCTTCATAGATCCAAAGGATCCAAAAGATCTTTGGATTATGTTTTAAGAGCAGAAGTTGTGCAAATCAAAGAATATTTGTTGATCACTCTCTCTGCATTTGCAGGTATTGAAACAAATTTAACTCCATAGGAACTTAGCTTTGAGTTAGTGGAAGTTAGCATGCATGCTAACGTCTGCAAAATGTCAAATTACTCCAGAGGTGTTATCAGGTTACAAAAACAGAGTTTTAAGTTTAGAAGTGTTATTTCTCATTAGCTTTTACATAATATATGACAAAAATGATACATTTACATACAACGAAATGGAGTTTTGCAGCTAGCTACCAGCCTGTGATATCACCATGATACCATCCAGAAAATGTCTTGTAATTAGTATAGAGTTGTTATTAGGTTCCCAAAAACAGTGTTTTCAGTTTTAGAAGTGTTTATGTCTTCCTTTGTTTTACATATTATATGAGAAATATGTATATAAACACACAAATGAAGTGATTTTGCAGAGACCAGCCACTGATGTTACAGTGCAGCTCTACTCTGATTGGCTGTGATGCCCGCCACTCAAAAACACAACAGGCTGAAACAGAATGTGACTTTTAAACCTCTTAAAATACCTCATGAAATAGGTCAAGGTTAACCATCTTAGAACATGTCCCAAGGTTTGTATCCCAGAATGTTCCCTGTCAATTTGAAGACCCTGGCAGTAATAAGACTGGACTTGCGGTGAGCACAGACAGACGGATGGATAGACGGACAAAAAACTTTGCAATACCTGATGGCCATATTTGATGGCCTTGGGTAAAAATAACTTGTATAGCCCCAGAATAATTATCTTTCCACCATTAAATCATCTTTCACTCCGGCTGAAGTGGTGTCAACATAAATTCACTCTCACAATGAACATCAGATTTTTTCTCCACCTGTTTTGTTGGAACCTGTGCTTGTTAACACAGCACCACATGCTAGTTTTTGAGCTTGACTTTGAAGATGTCCCACGACTCAGGAATCAGATCTGTGTTGAAGAGCAGCAACATGAGATAGGAGAAGAACAAAGTGACAAAAATGGTGGTCAAAATGCAGATAGTCCCGCACAGGAGCACGTTGGACATATATACCATCCTCAAGAGTGCAAACCTGGGAAATGGAGGACAATTGGCAGCCCAATTGATGGCTCCCCCTCAACAGTCTCAACAACAAACCAACCAAAAAACCCATATGGAGCCGTAGCCATTGGAGATGCGAAAGAAAAGGACACAGACGAGCTGAGGGAACATGATGGTGTATGTGATGTCTGAGCCCAGGATCCAGAAAACCATGATGCTGTTGTGGAGGAAGGTTCAACGCTGTCCCAGCCAAACCCACCAACACAGTTGTCACACGGATCACCCACTGCAGCTCCCTTTGTGATGCCTGGAAGGATTGAAGAGACAACAACAGAACTGGAATACTGAATATTTTAATTTTTTTCCCCTCACATTTTGAGTTGTTTCATTCTTGTAGAATATCCTCAGGATTTCTGTGTCCTCACTCTGGGGTTCCAGGGACTTGCTGGCAACTGTCATAAGTAACACTAACAGGTGTACATAGTGTCTTGTCCAAAACACAGACAGTAGCCTGAGTTGGAGTCAAACCCAGGTTTACAGATTACAGGTGAGCTCCTAACCACTGAACTACAACCCCTGGCAAAAATTATGGAATCAACGGCCTCGGAGGATGTTCATTCAGTTGTGTAATTTTGTAGAAAAAAAGCAGATCACAGACATGACACAAAACTAAAGTCATTTCAAATGGCAACTTTCTGGCTTTAAGAAAACACTATAAGAAATCAGGAAAAAAAATTGTGGCAGTCAGTAACGGTTACTTTTTTAGACCAAGCCGAGGGAAAAAAAATATGGAATCACTCAATTCTGAGGAAAAAATTATGGAATCACCCCTGTACATTTTCATCCCCAAACTAACACCTGCATCAAATCAGATCTGCTCGTTAGTCTGCATCTAAAAGGAGTGATCACACCTTGGAGAGCTGTTGCACCAAGTGGACTGACATGAATCATGGCTCCAACACGAGAGATGTCAATTGAAACAAAGGAGAGGATTATCAAACTCTAAAAGAGGGTAAATCATCACGCAATGTTTGCAAAAGATGTTAGTTGTTCACAGTCAGCTGTCTAAACTCTGGACCAAATACAACATGGGAAGGTTGTTAAAGGCAACATACTGGTAGACCAAGGAGACATCAAAGTGTCAAGACAGAAAACTTAAAGCAATATGTCTCAAAAATCGAAAATGCACAACAAAACAAATGAGGACTGAATGGGAGGAAACTGGAGTCAACGTCTGTGACCGAACTGTAAGAAACCGCCTGAAGGAAATAGGATTTACATACAGAAAAGCTAAACCAAAGCCATCATTAAACACCTGAACAGAAAAACAAGGTTACAATGGGCTAAGGAAAAGCAATCGTGGACTGTGGATGACTGATGAAAGTCATATTCAGCGATGAATCTCGAATCTGCTTTGGGCAAGGTGATGATGCTGGAACTTTTGTTTGGTGCCGTTCCAATGAGATTTATAAAGATGACTGCCTGAAGAGAACATGTAAATTTCCACAGTCATTGATGATATGGGGCTGCATGTCAGGTAAAGGCACTGGGGAGATGGCTGTCATTACATCATCAATAAATGCACAAGTTTACTTTGATATTTTGGACACTTTTCTTATCCCATCAATTGAAAGGATGTTTGGGGATGATTGAAATCATTTTCAAGATGATAATGCATCTTGCCATAGAGCGAAAACTGTGAAAACATTCCTTGCAAAAAGACACATAGGTCAATGTCATGGCCTGCAAATAGTCCAGATCTTAATCCAATTGAAAATCTTTGGTGGAAGTTGAAGAAAATGGTCCATGACAAGGCTCCAACCCTGCAAAGCTGATCTGGCAACAGCAATCAGAGAAAGTTGGAGCCAGATTGATGAAGAGTACTGTTTGTCACTCATTAAGTCCATGCCTCAGAGACTGCAAGCTGTTATAAAAGCCAGAGGTGGTGCAACAAAATACTAGTGATGTGTTGGAGCGTTCTTTTGTTTTTTCATGATTCCATAATTTTTTTCCTCAGAATTGAGTGATTCCATATTTTTTTCCCTCTGCTTGGTCTAAAAAAGTAACCGTTACTGACTGCCACAATTTTCTTTCCTGATTTCTTATAGTGTTTCTTAAAGCCAGAAAGTTGCCATTTGAAATGACTTTAGTTTTGCGTCATGTCTGTGATCTGTTTTTTTTCTACAAAATTAAACAACTGAATGAACATCCTCCGAGGCCGGTGATTCCATAATTTTTGCCAGGGTTGTACTAATGCTTGTTTGGATACAAGGTCAGACAGATTTGACAAAAATACAAGTTTGGATGTGAATGTATTACCTTCTAACTATGGGCAACAGTGCTACCTCTAGACCACTATAGAAATTTATTGTTCAAACTGCTTTTCCTCAAGTGATGGTTTGTCAATAGGGTGTTTGTCAGTATTTAGGGGTCAGAGGGGTGGAGCGCCACCCCTCTGAAATTTGAGGAAAATCTACATAACACAGCAATAATTGTCATAATGTTATATTCAAAATGGAAATAAGCATTTACTTTTTACCATAAAATGGTAGCTTGTCAGCACCTGTCATCATATAATTGAAGGGGTTTCACAATGTATTGATTAATAACTATGATGTTTTGAATACCTCGTTTATTAACACAGGAGCACCAGTCTAACAGCAGTCAACACCAAGCCTTGAACTTGTGCCCAGCACAACCTGGGCCTGATTTCATAAAGTAGTCTAACCTTTAGTCTGTTAAACTTACATAGTTTAGATTTGTCAAAAGCTTTTGACTCTGTGAACCATATTTTACTCAAAGAGAGGTTGACCCACATTGGACTATCTAAAGAGGCGGTTGGGTGGATTTTGGATGGAGCAGCTCTCATTTCTAGAAATCTGGCCATTTTCTTAAATCCTCCAAACCGTGACTATCCAGGGTTGGGACCAGGAAGCAGAGTTGTAGTCTTACACACCTCTCTGCAGCTTCTCTCCCCCTGCCATCCCCTCATTACCCCATCCCCATAGAGACGGTGCCTGCTCCCAGACTACCAATAACCAGCAAAAATCTATTTAAGCATAAAAATTCAAAAAGAAAAAATAATATAGCACCTTCACTGCACCACAGACTAAAACAGTTAAATGTGGTCTATTAAACATTAGGTCTCTCTCTTCTAAGTCCCTGTTGGTAAATGATATAATAATTGATCAACATATTGATTTATTCTGCCTTACAGAAACCTGGTTACAGCAGGATGAATATGTTAGTTTAAATGAGTCAACACCCCCGAGTCACACTAACTGTCAGAATGCTCGTAGCACGGGCCGGGGCAGAGGATTAGCAGCAATCTTCCATTCCAGCTTATTAATTAATCAAAAACCCAGACAGAGCTTTAATTCATTTGAAAGCTTGACTCTTAGTCTTGTCCATCCAAATTGGAAGTCCCAAAAACCAGTTTTATTTGTTATTATCTATCGTCCACCTGGTCGTTACTGTGAGTTTCTCTGTGAATTTTCAGACCTTTTGTCTGACTTAGTGCATAGCTCAGATAAGATAATTATAGTGGGCGATTTTAACATCCACACAGATGCCGAGAATGACAGCCTCAACACTGCATTTAATCTATTATTAGACTCTATTGGCTTTGCTCAAAAAGTAAATGAGTCCACCCACCACTTTAATCATATCTTAGATCTTGTTCTGACTTATGGTATGGAAATAGAAGACTTAACAGTATTCCCTGAAAACTCCCTTCTGTCTGATCATTTCTTAATAACATTTACATTTACTCTGATGGACTACCCAGCAGTGGGGAATAAGTTTCATTACACTAGAAGTCTTTCAGAAAGCGCTGTAACTAGGTTTAAGGATATGATTCCTTCTTTATGTTCTCTAATGCCATATACGTACCAACACAGTGCAGAGTAGCTACCTAAACTCTGTAAGGGAGGTAGAGTATCTCGTCAATAGTTTTACATCCTCATTGAAGACAACTTTGGATGCTGTAGCTCCTCTGAAAAAGAGAGCTTTAAATCAGAAGTGTCTGACTCCATGGTATAACTCACAAACTCGTAGCTTAAAGCAGATAACCCGTAAGTTGGAGAGGAAATGGCGTCTCACTAATTTAGAAGATCTTCACTTAGCCTGGAAAAAGAGTCTGTTGCTCTATAAAAAAGCCCTCCGTAAAGCTAGGACATCTTTCTACTCATCACTAATTGAAGAAAATAAGAACAACCCCAGGTTTCTTTTCAGCACTGTAGCCAGGCTGAGTCAGAGCTCTATTGAGCTGAGTATTCCATTAACTTTAACTAGCTAATGACTTCATGACTTTCTTTGCTAATAAAATTTTAACTATTAGAGAAAAAATTACTCATAACCATCCCAAAGACGTATCGTTATCTTTGGCTGCTTTCAGTGATGCCGGTATTTGGTTAGACTCTTTCTCTCCGCTTGTTCTGTCTGAGTTATTTTCATTAGTTACTTCATCCAAACCATCAACATGTTTATTAAACCCCATTCCTACCAGGCTGCTCAAGGAAGCCCTACCATTATTTAATGCTTCGATCTTAAATATGATCAATCTATCTTTGTTAGTTGGCTATGTACCACAGGCTTTTAAGGTGGCAGTAATTAAACCATTACTTAAAAAGCCATCACTTGACCCAGCTATCTTAGCTAATTATAGGCCAATCTCCAACCTTCCTTTTCTCTCAAAAATTCTTGAAAGGGTAGTTGTAAAACAGCTAACTGATCATCTGCAGAGGAATGGTCTATTTGAAGAGTTTCAGTCAGGTTTTAGAATTCATCATAGTACAGAAACAGCATTAGTGAAGGTTACAAATGATCTTCTTATGGCCTCGGACAGTGGACTCATCTCTGTGCTTGTTCTGTTAGACCTCAGTGCTGCTTTTGATACTGTTGACCATAAAATTTTATTACAGAGATTAGAGCATGCCATAGGTATTAAGGCACTGCGCTGCGGTGGTTTGAATCATATTTGTCTAATAGATTACAATTTGTTCATGTAAATGGGGAATCTTCTTCACAGACTAAAGTTAATTATGGAGTTCCACAAGGTTCTGTGCTAGGACCAATTTTATTCACTTTATACATGCTTCCCTTAGGCAGTATTATTAGACGGTATTGCTTAAATTTTCATTGTTACGCAGATGATACCCAGCTTTATCTATCCATGAAGCCAGAGGACACACACCAATTAGCTAAACTGCAGGATTGTCTTACAGACATAAAGACATGGATGACCTCTAATTTCCTGCTTTTAAACTCAGATAAAACTGAAGTTATTGTACTTGGCCCCACAAATCTTAGAAACATGGTGTCTAACCAGATCCTTACTCTGGATGGCATTACCCTGACCTCTAGTAATACTGTGAGAAATCTTGGAGTCATTTTTGATCAGGATATGTCATTCAAAGCGCATATTAAACAAATATGTAGGACTGCTTTTTTGCATTTACGCAATATCTCTAAAATCAGAAAGGTCTTGTCTCAGAGTGATGCTGAAAAACTAATTCATGCATTTATTTCCTCTAGGCTGGACTATTGTAATTCATTATTATCAGGTTGTCCTAAAAGTTCCCTAAAAAGCCTTCAGTTAATTCAAAATGCTGCAGCTAGAGTACTGACGGGGACTAGAAGGAGAGAGCATATCTCACCCATATTGGCCTCTCTTCATTGGCTTCCTGTTGATTCTAGAATAGAATTTAAAATTCTTCTTCTTACTTATAAGGTTTTGAATAATCAGGTCCCATCTTATCTTAGGGACCTCGTAGTACCATATCACCCCAATAGAGCGCTTCGCTCTCAGACTGCAGGCTTACTTGTAGTTCCTAGGGTTTGTAAGAGTAGAATGGGAGGCAGAGCCTTCAGCTTTCAGGCTCCTCTCCTGTGGAACCAGCTCCCAATTCAGATCAGGGAGACAGACACCCTCCTCTACTTTTAAGATTAGGCTTAAAACTTTCCTTTTTGCTAAAGCTTATAGTTAGGGCTGGATCAGGTGACCCTGAACCATCCCTTAGTTATGCTGCTATAGACGTAGACTGCTGGGGGGTTCCCATGATGCACTGTTTCTTTCTCTTTTTGCTCTGTATGCACCACTCTGCATTTAATCATTAGTGATCGATCTCTGCTCCCCTCCACAGCATGTCTTTTTTCCTGGTTCTCTCCCTCAGCCCCAACCAGTCCCAGCAGAAGACTGCCCCTCCCTGAGCCTGGTTCTGCTGGAGGTTTCTTCCTGTTAAAAGGGAGTTTTTCCTTCCCACTGTAGCCAAGTGCTTGCTCACAGGGGGTCGTTTTGACCGTTGGGGTTTTACATAATTATTGTATGGCCTTGCCTTACAATATAAAGTGCCTTGGGGCAACTGTTTGTTGTGATTTGGCGCTATATAAAAAAATTGATTGATTGATTGATTTGTAATTATCTTACTGACCAATCCCAATGTACTAAATCTGATCAGATTTGTTCTAATATTTACCATTAACGAAAGAAGTGCCCCAGGGCTCTGTTTTGGGGCCACTCCTATTCACCATCTATGTGAACAACGTTGGCCAGGATCTCATGGACACAAAATATCATTTTTATGCTGATGACATGGTCATCTATAGTTTTGCAAAAACTCTAAATGTTAGTGTCTCTATATTACAAAACGCTTTCAACATAGTTCAGGAAAAGTTTCTAAAGCTAGACCTCTCTTTAAATGCTAATAAGATCAAATTGATGCTGTTCTCAAAAACAAAAAATCTGCTGATGAGCCCTTCAATTGTAACTCTTCAAGGGGCAGAGATCAAAAGGGTCAAATCATTTAAATATCTAGGAATTTTAATTGATGACAACCATAACTTTAAAGGACACGTTGAACAACTAATTGGGAAACTGAGACTGAAAATTGGTTTCTATTTCAGAAACAGGCTATGCTTTTCTTTTAATGCAAAAAGAAACTCGTAGCTGCAACATTTTTACCAATTTTGGACCTCATTTGACCTAATTTATATGAATGCCCCAACTCAAGTATTGAAACTATTAGACTCAGTCTACCATGCCTCTCTGAGGTTCATCACAAACTGTAAGCCTCGCACACACCACTGCGAACTTTACACACGTGTGGGCTGGCCAGCCTTGGATTCTCATAGACTCACTCATTGGGGTATGTTCATTTATAAGGGTATTCTCCGTCTGCTCCCCTCATATCTCTCTGAATATATTCAACCAAAAGTGGCTAGATTGTATTCCTTATGCTCTCAAGAATCACTGCTCCTGTCTGTACCAAGTGTCCGCACAGAAACTGGGAAGGTGGCATTTCAGTTTTCTGCCCCCACAACATGGAACAATCTACAGAAAGACTGGAAACTAAAGGAACTGGTTCCAATTGGCAATTTTAAACTTTTGCTCAATGAAATCCATGATTTGTAAATGCTTTTAAAATAGCTGTATTTTGTATGAAAATGTCTTTTATGTCTTGAAATTGTTGTGATCTATGCCGCTGTCTTGGCCAGGACTCCCTTGAAAAAGAGATTAATAATCTCAATGGGACTTTCCTGGTTAAATAAAGGTTAAATAAAATTAAAAATAGTCGATTACAGTTAGTTGCCCAACATTATTCGCCTAATCACCATTTCACATTGACTGCTAAACTTAGATTAGCCGTCCTACATTAGTCGACGATTTTCATGGGCATAGTGGCCTCACGAGTGCCGTTGCCAAGAAATGCCTCCAATGCCTGAAAGTTCTGTTTACTTCTGGTGTCGCAGACTGAACGGTCCCCCCTAAAAATCAGTCCGCCCTGCATTCTCTGCGCAAGTGTCATTTCTGAGCCTCACCAGCGAGTCACTGATTATTATCACCTTGTTTCTGCTTAAAACTGCACTCCAGTCGTCATCTGTCTAACGACAGATATCTTAAGCTTTTTGTACAACAATCATTTACACATAAATTCAGCATTATTTCATAATAAAAGATGGAGGTAGTGATCAGAGTGCCACAGCCAGACAAGCTGCTGCATTCACTGCACCTTCGTCATTTCAAAGCGTCACCAATTATTGCCTCATTTCTGCATAAAACGGCCTCGTTTCTACTGAAAAGTGACTTTAGAACGATTTAAGAGGTTTTACTTTGTCATCTGATGATTAATAATCCCATTAATCCATTTGATCGCTTTGGGTGAAGAGAATCAGTCTCAGATGAGCAGCTGTGGTCCCAAATGACATATGCACAGTGAAGGCAGGGCGGACCAATTTTTAGGGGGGTACCGTTTGGTCTGCAACACTGGTTGATCGTTGTCATGAACTATCCAGCCTTTGTTTCGTTAACTGGCTTTATCAACATTTATGGACGCATATGAACTGCAGAATAATGCTTAGCTCTTAACCTAGCAGTTCTTCTTCTACACTTCTGTCAAGTTGTGCACACAAGACTGATCAGCATAACAGTGACACCCAGTGGCTAATGTAAGAACTGTCACAAACACATCATGATAGTTGACTGCTGCAACCATTGTCAAAAGCAGCAGAAGCTCCCAATTGGATGAATACACGGAAATGGGTGATATTTAAGTCTCGACTAAAATAAGATTAGCCTCCTCTGTACCAGGCTAAAAACTTTAGTCGGGTAACACAGAACTTTAGCCGACTAAGCGCTTTGTGCAGCGACTAACGTCAAAAGATTAGTCAATTAAGTGAGTTTAGTTGACTAAACAAGATTAGAGTGCTTCATTAAAGCAGGCCCTGATACTTCTCTCTGATTGGCCGCCTTAATTTTGCCTTTGGGGCGCACAGATCTGCGACCCAGACGCTCCCATTTTTTTATTGACAGCGAATTGTATTGTTTTAGTGTTTCTTTTCCTCATGTGACTGGACAACGCTGTCAATCACAGACATGTCATTGCAGCAGCAGGTAATTTACTCATGCGCAATGATCGCACGTGCCAGTTGGTGGCGGTAATGCACGTCTTGGTTTGCAAACCACCAACTGTCCCACTGACCTGGTCCCCCCTCGCATTTTTAAGGAGGTTTGGGAGACCATTGGCTCTTTTGTCAGAGAAATTATTAATAGTAGTCTATCTTGTGGAATTGTGCCTTCCTTTTGTAAAAAAGCTATTGTGGAGCCACTGATCAAAAAAACGGGTTTGGATCCCACGGCCTTTTCAATTTATCGACCCATCTCTAAGTTACCGCTTGTGTCGAAAATTTTAGAGAAATGTGTCTTTGCACAGTTGCAGCCTTTTTTAGATAGAAATGGCACATTGGATCCATTTCAATCAGGGTACAAAGCATTTCACAGCACTGAGTCTGCACTTTTAAAGGTTTATAATGATCTCCTTTTAACAACTCATTCTGGCAGTTCAGCCATTTTAGTGCTTTTAGACCTCACTGCAGCTTTTGACAGTCGACCACACAATTCTTTTAAACCACCTGAGAGACTGTGTGGGTGTCAGGGGGACTGTTCTGGAGTGGTTTAGGTCCTACCTGTCGGAGAGGTCTTTCTCCGTCAGGCTGGGAGACTCCACCTCATCTTCAGCCCCTCTTCATTGTGGAGTCCTCCTGGGTTCTATCCTGGGACCCATCCTCTTTGTTCTTTATCTCCTCCCACTCAGAGATTTTTAAAAAACATGACGTGGCCTACCACTTTTATGCTGAAGATTGTCAAATCTACATGCCTATCATTAAAAACAGCCTTTGCCCCCTGACACCCCTACTCGACTGTCTGTGTGACGTCAGGGCTTGGTTGTCACAGAATTTTTTGAAACTTAATGAGGGCAAGACAGAGGTTTTGTTTGGAAGTACCCTCGTTGACTTGGGACCTCTCAAGGATTTTGTACGTCCCAAAGTCACCAGCCTTGGTGTCACCATAGACAGCGATTCTAAATTTGATAAACAAATCAATGGTGTTTTGAAATCGTGCTTTTATCATCTTCGTCTTTTATCAAAGGTAAAACCGTTTTTATCTTTTAACCTTTTTGAACAAGTTGTGCACTCTTTTATTTCAAGTCGAATGGACTACTGTAATGCACTTTATTTCAGCATCAGCCAACGGGCTCTTTCCCGTTTGCAGTTAGTCCAGAACGCTGCAGTGCGACTTTTAACAGGGGCCTGGAAGCATGAGCACATAACCCCAATTCTTGCATCTTTGCACCGGCTTCCTATTCATTTTAGATTTGATTTTTAAGATTTTATTGTTTGTTTTTAAAGCTTTGAATGGAATGGCCCCTCAATACATTGCTGACCTCCTACAAATTTACTCTCCGGCGCGTGCTCTGAGGTCTGAGGGCCATTTCCAGCTCGTGGTACCCAAGACGAGACTTAAAACCAGGGGTGACAGGGCTTTCTTTGTGGCTGACCCCAGACTTTGGAAAGCTCTGCCCCTCCATGTCCAAACAGCCCCCACAGTGGAGTGTTTTAAAGTGGATATGAAACCTAAAAAAATGACGTAAAACTGATGTAAATATCAAAATATACATACAGTATAGTAAGTTGAAAGTGGTTTTAATCATTATCACTGAGAAATAAAGTTTGTACAGCTTCTCAAAAATGTGTTTCTTGGAAAGCGAGCTGGCAGCGTTCCATCAGCGGTCACATAATGCCGTGACGTCAGTGTGTAGAGTCCCATCTTTGTCTGTTAGATTGACAACAGCAACAGATGGACCTCAGCATGGACAGTGATGAGATTGAGAACATTTCTGACTCCTCTTCAAGTGTGGATTATTTCTGTGAGGAAATCGAGACTGACTCGGATCCTGAGGCTGTCGCAGCAGTGATTAGACCCTACAGATTGGAGCCGTATCTTTCGGACGAACATTCAAACCAGGAGCATTCTGGCAGCGAAAGTAATGCCGACGGTGCTTATGGCTGAGCCAAAGCAGAGGCAAGAGAGGGTGCCAATTCCAATGGATTTTGAAAGGCTGCAGAATACGGAATGGTAAGGGAGGCTTTGATTTTTGTTGCTGCTGTTTATAACACTACAATTATAGCATTTTCGATTCTAGCGTCTGTTTACTGCCTTTGTTTTTTTTTCCGGAGCCGCGATAGTGTAGCTACTACTTGCGGACCACCGTCATTACCTTCAGGTTTTTGCCATTTTTGAGTGCCTGGCATTGCATTCATCCATGTTTAGTTACGTTATTTTCACGAAAGAATAGGAAATAAATGGCGAACGTTTCGAAAAAGATCGCCAAAAACAACAGTGAACATGCTGCCGCCATGTTTACTATGTATTGCACTGATATTTTTACAATTTCCTTGACCATTTCAAGATTATTGTCAACATATTATTTTGGGTTGACATTTTAGGTGTTTCTGTGAGCGGTGAGAACATGGAGACGGTAGAGGAAAGTGTCTGCTGTCGGGAGCGAATGCGGGTGTGCGAGCGGAGGGAGCAGCAGCCTGACATTTCGTGCATCACACAACACAGCGGCTTTCGATCAATCTGCCTGGAATTGAAAAGGCAAAAAAATTTCGCCCTTGTGTTTGTGCAATATGCTGCGACACACTGGTCAGGCATATCGACAAACAAGTCCCTGAGAGCTGTGTTTAATCAAAGTTTCTGCCGCTAAAAAAAGTGTAAACAACGGCCGCCAGGTGCGCAAGCCGATAGGTCTACACGCAGTGACGTATTTCAGGTTTGGTGCTCAGCGGGAAGCTGGTCACAGGGCATGCACATTTTTCAGTAGCTGGACGTTCAAATGTTGTATATAACGGGAGAACCGCGTCCATTTTCCCAAAATGCTTAGGTTGACCGAATTATATAACCTTTGTTACATGTAATAAGACTATGTTGTCTTTAAGTGTCATATCCACTTTAAGTCTCATCTGAAGACCCACTTTTATTCTCTGGTTTTAACACTGCATGAGTTGTGTGGTCCTCTGTTTTATTGGTTTTTTTTATTTTGGTAGATTGGTTTTATCTTTTGTATGCTGTATGTATGTATGTATTTATTTATTTATTTATCTTGCACATTCTACTTATTTTTATTGTTAATTTTCTTATTTTTTATTTATTTCTTGACTATTGGGGTTTTATCTATCGTGATTCTATGTGCAGCACTTTGGAATGTCTTTGTTGTTAAATGTGCTATATAAATAAAGTGGATTGGATTGGATTGAATAAGCTCAACAGAAGAAAAAGCCCTTTCGCTCTCTATGGATCCACCAGTGGATCCATAGAAAACTTGGTTATTTCATTACAAAATAAACAGTTCTCAAGGCATTTGCTGGAAGAGAAAAAGAGGATAAAGTGGACCTGACTGACCCGACTTACAGATACAGCAGCAGGCAAGTGATCGGTGGTGAGCTTACACCCGGGGCTTCTATGCTATGCTAAGCAGCAGAGGTGGGAGTAAGTCACCATCAAGTCACTCTCAAGTCATGAATCAGCAAGTCCCAAGTCAAGTCTCAAATCATAATGATGACCAACTGTATGCAAGCTGACTTGAGACTTGACTTGAGACTTGCAGATTGATGACTTGAGAATGACTTGACACTGACTTACTCCCACCTCTGCTAAGTGAAGCAGGCTAGCAGCAGCTCTTCTGCTATGGAACATCCATATCCTCCAGACTTGAAGTCCTTGCAAATTTTAAATCACATCATGCCACAGCTACAAAAGAATACCATTGATTCGGTCCATGTCAATGCCTGCAGTTTCATTTAACAGGATATCCAACTGACCAGGTTATTATTATTATTATTAATTTTCTTATTATTACTATTATTTTTCACTTTCTGTCATTATTATTAATCCTTGTTAGTCCTGAGTCCAGAGAACCATCAGAGGATCGCAGAAGAGGTGAAATTGTACTGAACAATAAAATCTGCATTCTCAGGCTGTGCCTTCTTGTAAATAGTTTTTGATTTCTTTGTTTTTGTTTTGTTTGAACTTTTTACTGTAAATCTATACAAAAAATGATTGCATAGTTTTACCATTACATTTAAAGCATCATTTTAATTGTTGATAAGATTATATTTATGCTTAGAATCTTAATCAATCAATCAATCAATCAGTTTTATTTATATAGAGCCAAATCACAACAAACAGTTGCCCCAAGGCGCTTTATATTGTAAGGCAAGGCCATACAATAATTACGTAAAAACCCCAACGGTCAAAACGACCCCCTGTGAGCAAGCACTTGGCGACAGTGGGAAGGAAAAACTCCCTTTTAACAGGAAGAAACCTCCAGCAGAACCAGGCTCAGGGAGGGGCAGTCTTCTGCTGGGACTGGTTGGGGCTGAGGGAGAGAACCAGGAAAAAGACATGCTGTGGAGGGGAGCAGAGATCAATCACTAATGATTAAATGCAGAGTGGTGCATACAGAGCAAAAAGAGAAAGAAACACTCAGTGCATCATGGGAACCCCCAGCAGTCTACGTCTATAGCAGCATAACTAAGGGATGGTTCAGGGTCACCTGATCCAGCCCTAACTATAAGTTTAGCAAAAAGGAAAGTTTTAAGCCTAATCTTAAAAGTAGAGAGGGTGTCTGTCTCCCTGATCTGAATTGGGAGCTGGTTCCACAGGAGAGGAGCCTGAAAGCTGAAGGCTCTGCCTCCCATTCTACTCTTACAAACCCTAGGAACTACAAGTAAGCCTGCAGTCTGACAGCGAAGCGATCTATTGGGGTGATATGGTACTACGAGGTCCCTAAGATAAGATGGGACCTGATTATTCAAAACCTTATAAGTAAGAAGAAGAATTTTAAATTCTATTCTAGAATTAACAGGAAGCCAATGAAGAGAGGCCAATATGGGTGAGATATGCTCTCTCCTTCTAGTCCCCGTTAGTACTCTAGCTGCAGCATTTTGAATTAACTGAAGGCTTTTCAGGGAACTTTTAGGACAACCTGATAATAATGAATTACAATAGTCCAGCCTAGAGGAAATAAATGCATGAATTAGTTTTTCAGCATCACTCTGAGACAAAACCTTTCTAATTTTAGCGATATTGCGTAAATGCAAAAAAGCAGTCCTACATATTTGCTTAATATGCGCATTGAAGGACATATCCTGATCAAAAATGACTCCAAGATTTCTCACAGTATTACTAGAGGTCAGGGTAATGCCATCCAGAGTAAGGATCTGGTTAGACACCATGTTTCTAAGATTTGTGGGGCCAAGTACAATAACTTCAGTTTTATCTGAGTTTAAAAGCAGGAAATTAGAGGTCATCCATGTCTTTACGTCTGTAAGATGATCCTGCAGTTTAGCTAATTGGTGTGTGTCCTCTGGCTTCATGGATAGATAAAGTTGGGTATCATCATCATCTCTAATAGTTAAAATTTTATTAGCAAAGAAAGTCATGAAGTCATTACTAGTTAAAGTTAAAGGAATACTCGGCTCAATAGAGCTCTGACTCTGTCAGCCTGGCTACAGTGCTGAAAAGAAACCTGGGGTTGTTCTTATTTTCTTCAATTAGTGATGAGTAGTAAGATGTCCTAGCTTTACGGAGGGCTTTTTTATAGAGCAACAGACTCTTTTTCCAGGCTAAGTGAAGATCTTCTAAATTAGTGAGACGCCATTTCCTCTCCAACTTACGGGTTATCTGCTTTAAGCTGCGAGTTTGTGAGTTATACCACGGAGTCAGGCACTTCTGATTTAAAGCTCTCTTTTTCAGAGGAGCTACAGCATCCAAACTTGTCTTCAATGAGGATGTAAAACTACTGACAAGACACTCTATCTCACTCACAGAGTTTAGGTAGCTACTCTGCACTGTGTTGGTATATGGCATTAGAGAACATAAAGAAGGAATCATATCCTTAAACCTAGTTACAGTGCTTTCTGAAAGACTTCTAGTGTAATGAAACTTATTCCCCACTGCTGGGTAGTCCATCAGAGTAAATGTAAATGTTATTAAAAAATGATCAGACAGAAGGGAGTTGTGTTGGAGTTGTGAGTTGATGTCTCATGTTAATCCATGAGACATCACGTATAAAACAGGACACTGTTCAGTTGACACAAGATTATTATTTTAAAATGGTGAAAATGACAAAGTAAAGCTTTATTTTATGGGAGCAGGTTAAACCTTGGTTGTTTTGGTCCTAAAAGCTTCTTTTTAAATTCTTCTCTGTGTATGTCTGCTGCACCATATTAGGACACACAAGGGAACAATTCTCCTTCATGAACCATCTTATCAGTGCCACGTTGCTGCAGGGAGACAGGTTCACACAGTACCACACCAGGTTTCCTGAAGATGCCCTCAGCAGCACCTTGAACGTCTACCCAATGCTCAACTGAAGTAAGCTGAAGACAGAGCTCAGTCTGATCTACAGCAAGGAGGAGTTCAAGGCCTGCTGTCGTGCTATGGACCATTTCCAGCTATTCATGGAAAATAATACTGGAGAGGTCTTTTCAGAGACTGTTACTCTCCTAAAGATCATCATCACCACACCCATGACCATGAGGTGCTTCTCCACCTTTGAAAAGAAACAGAAACACCATGAACCAGGACAGGCTGAATGTACTGGCCATGCTGTCAGTGGAAAATAAACTGGTGACAGAGCTGATGGGCAGCAATGAAATAGGTTGTATTGTCATTTCGATTTGTCTTCAGTTTGTTCTGTTGTCGCTCCCATATGAAGTTTTGTTCTTGCATCCAAAAGTGAATCCCCCTTCAAAATGTTTGCACCAGCCACCACTGCTATCAGGGTGTTAAATAAAAAACACATAAGTATTCACGGCCTATAAAATCACAAAAAAACTAAGAAATCATGTATTCCCAGCTTTTGCCATGAAGTTCAAAACTGAGCTCAGGTGCATCCTGTTTACGCTGACCATCCTTGAGATGTTTCTATACCTAAAACAGACTCCACCTGGGGGGGGGGGGGGCGTACAACGAAATTGGGAGTGCTCCTGTAGAGCTGCTGTACACCATAAAAATGGAAATGTACACACCTGTCTACATATAAGGTCCCACAGTTGACAGTGCATGTCAGAACACAAACCAAGCATGAAGTCAAAGGAATTGTCTGTAGACCTCTGAGACAGGATTGTCTCAAGGCACAATTGTGGGGAACCGTAGAAAAATATTTCTGCTGCTTTGAAGGTCCCAATGAGGACAGTGACCTCCATCATCCATAAATGGAAGAGGATGGGATCCGCCTGAACTCTTCCTAGAGCTGGTCGCACAGCTAAACTGAGTGACTGGGGGACAAGGGCCTTAATCAGGGAGGTGACCAAGAGCCCGATGGTCACTCTATTAGAGCTCCACACCGGCGCAAACGTAGAGTTGCGCATTGCGGCGTACCTACTATGCTGAGTTCTGCAGCTCTACGCTGAGTTGAAGCAGCTCTACGCAGCTCAGTGCCAACGCAGCAATATGCAGAGGGGTACGTGAAGCTAGAAATTAAACATTTAATTTTTTTCTGCATAGACCAGTGGACACAGAAAGCGTGCCATTTTTAAGCAAGTTTGCACTATGCATGTAAGTCTGCACTACACTGAGCTACTGTATGCAAATCAACACAACATGCGCAACTGTACACTGTAGAAACTGAGTCAGTGGCTCCGAACATTGCATGGTAGAAACAGAAGCCAGTTTATGAGCGTTGCTGTGGAGGGACAGATGCAGCTGCTTCCTCCGTGGAAGGTGCTGGTGTGTGCCATGGGGCTTTTGCCACTACGTGTGATGGGGCGAGTGCTGGCTGGCCAGGAAGAATTTGTCTGCCTCCTCGTGGTGTTGGCCAGCGCTGCATGCACCTGAGCAGGGAGTTGATGCACAAAAATTCCGGCCGGTGTCCTCTCAGGAGTTGCAGGATTCTGTCCATGAGCTCTGAGGGCTTGGTGTCCTCCAGTCCATGCAGAGCTGCTGGCCCTTTCAGCATCTGACAGTTCAGTCATTTTGAGGAGGTGATCCTTGATGGCTGCGTATTTGTTCGCAGCAGGGGGCTTTGCAGGAGCGCGAATGGCCTTGATCAGTCTGCCAAGGAGCTGCTGAAGGCTGAAATGTAATAATATTTTGTGTCGTCTGTGGTGATCTCTCAGAGTGACCTATGCCTCGGTTTGTGCAAACCAGGCAGCAGTTTACAGAAGCATGTGACTTTGAGCATCAAGTGTGAAAACGTTTCAGCAGTGCATTCGCGTCTGAACAGTTTTGATCCACAGACGTGTGACATATAAAAACAGAAAACCCAGTATGATCACAAATGGTATGAGACAGTCCTTTTGTGTGTGCGTGTACGTGGGCATGCGCTACAACACATGCGAACACTGAAAGCATTCATCCAGAGTGAATAAGTTGGAGAGAAGGTGAAGTGCATGTGTGTGTAGCTGATCCACGTACGCAGCGCCTGTGCATGCATGATCAGAACTGGACGTGTGCCTGATCATGACATGTAATCAAACCCACGCGTGTGACTGACTGCATAAGATCCACACAGCCGCAGCACCCGGTGATCAGAAACAGCAGGGTTTTGAAAACAAATTGCAGAGTGAGATACAGCGTTATCTCTTGCTCTTTCTTTCTCTCTCCCATCTGTCTTTCTTTCTCTCTCTCTCTCTCTCCATCTCTCTTTTCCTCTGTCTCGCTCTCAATGCTGAAACAAGAAACAGGATGTTTATGTTTGCTTGTGAGTTTAAATGGTAATATTTTCTACTTTTTTGGGGGGGGGGGGGGGCCTCAAGGACTCTGAATTTTTCAATTTCAATTTAATTTAATTTAATTAGCTTATAATGCGCCAAATCACAGCAAAAGCCGTCTTAAGGCGCCTTACATAAAACAAGGCAACATAAAATTTAATAAAGAATAAAACAGATAAAAATAAAAACTATTGATAAGAAAGAATAAAAATAGGTTTTCAGTCTTGACTTAAAAATGTCCACGGACTCTGACTGCCTCACAGTCGCAGGAAGACTGTTCCACAGGGTGGGTGCATGATACGAAAAGGCTCTTTGACCTGCTGACTTCTTCTTCACCGTGGGAACACAGAGAAGTCCTACATCCTGCGACCGCAAAGCCAGGGCCGGCACGTAGAGTTCCACCATATCAGCCAGATAAGATGGCGCCAGTCCATGAACAACCTTATAAGTCAATAGCAAAACCTTAAAATCTGCTCTCACAGAGACCATTGTCCATTGCTCGTAGAAGATCATTCACTACTTTAGTGAGCGCTGTCTCTGTGGAGTGATATTTCCTAAAAGCAGACTGCAGCGGCTCAAAAAGATCATTCTCAGTGAGGTGGTCTACAAGCTGCCGTGAAACCACCTTTTCAAAAATTTTGGAACAGAATGATAGATTTGATATCGGCCTGTAATTTTTCATTACACACAATTTCAATTTATTTTCATTTATATAGCGCCAAAACACAACAGAGTTGTCTCAAGGCACGTCACACAAGTAAGATCTAACCTTACTAACCCCAGTGCAGCAGTGGTAAGGATAAACTCCCTCTGAGGGAGAAACCTCAAGCAGACCAGACTCGAAGGGGTGACCCTCTGCTTGGGCCGTGCTACAGACATAAGGGTGATTCTTATGGGCACTTATTATGTCCTTTGATCATATTGTATGAAAAACAGAAAAAAAGGGGAAATTTCACACTTTTATAGTTATCTTTACAATGAAAGTGTGTTAAGAAATTTGTTCTAGTAGTCTATGATGACTTTTTCACTTTTTCACCTTTTTTCAGCATCATTATATGCAAATATTGCTGTTTTGTGCTTGTCCCACACCCAGACTTTTGATCTTCAATGATAAAAATGAATGGTAAAGAAACGTTTTTTCTAATGTTTTAAAATATCTCTGAATAAAATATCAGTAAAATAATCAAAACATAATTGGGGTATTCAATGTCATACAACTTTTGTGATTTTTTTTAAACAAAATGTAGTTGTCCCACACTATTGCCGTAATTTCCACCACAACACTGTAATGTCCCTTTAAACAGTTTGTATGAAAGATTGTTTGGGTAGTTTCTATGGAGATAAACAGTGACATCAGAGCACATGTATATAGCGCCAAATCACAACAAACAGTTGCCCCAAGGCGCTTTATATTGTAAGGCAATGGGGTGGTGGAAATTACATTTACAAGGCCAATAGTGCCCGTAGTTAAAGAATCACCCAGAAATTACACAGGGCTGTGAAATGAAAATTGTGAAATCCGAGGAAAATTTGCAGGGGGTCTGGGGGGTGGGTACAGCTCCCCAGGAGCTGGGGTCTAGGGCCCTGTGGGGCCCCAGAATTAAATTTTTATCTAATGATACTTTTTCAGCATCTCCTGGAAGAACAAATCTCAAAATTAGTGGCTATTTAAATGATCCTATATTCAACCTTTTATTTGACCTGTCAATGATGATGTTGAAATAACAGAATATGACATGGAAGTTGGACCTGGACCTGAATGATTTTCCTTTTAATTGTAAACCAAATTAGGCATTAACTCAGAACAATTAAACTACATGAAATTTATGAAAACTGAAAAGACTGTTACAGCATTTCAAAATCCACAGCTAAAGCTTGTAGAATATTTGGAAAATCGTGGTAAAATATCAATAACATAACTTACAGTAAAAAGTCCAGCGCCGCCGTTCGGCATAAGCAGACTACACAGCCTGTGGGGCACCAACCATGTTGCACTAGTTTGCAGGGCCTCCAATTGACTGAAAAATGTGTTGAAATTATTACATTATTACCAGTGATGCCGGTGTTACTCTAACGACTTTTTTTGTAACGAGTAATCTAACACGTTAATCTTTCCAAATGAGTAATCAGATTAAAGTTACTTCTCCAAGTCACTGTGCGTTACTATTATTTTTGCATTGTGGGTCGACAGCAGCATTAAACTTGGTCCGTGGGCAGGGGGTCGGGGTTCGACTGAACTGCCCACTTTAAGTGAGCTGTGAGCTTTTCATCAGCTACGACTCGTCCTCACCTCTTAAAGCGCGGTGAAAACAGCACACCTGCACTGAGCTTTACAAAGTCATTTTTATGCTTTTTTCTCCTTTATTTAGAATTCTGAGCTGAGCCGCTCCATATCGTCTCGTTAAAAACAGCTGATCCTCCGCGACGTGTCAACTAACACTATTTTCCACTCAAATGCACCTAAACTCTCTTTCTGAGGACCACATGATGTGAAAACACAATAAAACTTTCTTACCTGTAAATCTGGTCATGTTTTCTGCATAAATAAATGTTATCCATTCTTTGTGTTCAAACGCCAAAGCAGGGGCGAATCCAGATGGAATGGAGGCGTGGGGCAAGGATGTGCCCCCCTCCCCCACAACACCCCTAGATTAAAGGTCCAGTTTTGAAGCCTTTTTTTTTTTTTTAACTACAACTACTAATACTACTTAAAATAATAATAATTTTGACAAGTAAAATGTTTATAGAGAATTTAAATGTTAGAATTTAATAGTTACATTTCTAAACAATGTAGGTTAGAAATTGCAAGTTTTACTGTTACAGTGCTGTCAACAGTTAAATATGAGGTCAAGAAAGATTATTTTACTTTTTATAAAACAAGTATTTATTTTCATTGAAGTCAAGAAAGAGTGACTATAAAGTGAGTTTTGGCAAAACAGGTATCACTGTCATGTGGAGGTGGCAGAGGGTTGTTGGCGGCAGCTGGGGAAAGTAACTAAAAAAGTCACTAGTAATCTAACTTAGTTACTTTTACAATTGAGTAATCAGTAAAGTAACTAAGTTACTTTTTCAAGGAGTAATCAGTAATCAGTAATTGGATTACTTTATCAAAGTAACTGGCAACACTGATTATTACATTTCAAAATCAATATGAATTATTTATGAATAGGCCCATCGTTTTTGTCTTTAAACATTGTGTAGGCCCCTACCCCATTACTTAATTAACAGGTTTTTTTTTTGCCTAATATAAAGCCCCCATCCACCCCCGCCCCGATTCCCTGAAATGGTACAGCCCTGTTTGTGTCTTTCTCTGTTCGCTGTGTCGCCTAACCAGGGTTGCCAGGTGTGACGATTTCCAGTCCAATAAATGCTCAAAAATGCATGGAGGCACTAAATCCTGCGCAATTTGAACTGATTTTTAAAATGTGTGTGGCAATTCTATACAAAAAACTCGTCCAGTGCCATATTTTTACCCTAAACAAACCAATTGGATGGGAAAACACCCAATCTGGCAACCCTGCGCCTAACTGAAGTAGCACTGCTAGCCCACATTCGATTCTGACACGAGACGACAAGTTGCCACTATGCCACAATTAAACAATGAAGCAACAGCAGGAGTCTGGAGCTGAAAAACGGAGGAAAAAGAAACAAAAAGATGATGCCCATGCATCCCTTGCTGGTAAGTACGTGTTAAAGGTTTAAATTGTTTTGATTACTTAATGTTCAGTGGTTTCTCTTGTATGGGGGTGGGGGGGCCTCCCTGACCAGTTATGCTTAGGGCCTCCAAAACCTTAGCAGCGGCCCTGAAAAAGTCACTTATATTCTTGTGTAAATTGATGCAGCCTAAATCCATTCAAAGCCACAATGTCTTTTTTACAATGAAAGAAAGTCTAGATTAGTGAAAAAAGTCACATAATCTTGTCTGAAATCCTGTTTGAACAGCAGAATGTTTATTTTCCAGAGAGAGAAAAAAATTCTTACCAGTTCGCTTTTCCCGTTTATCTTTCAGGTGTGTTGATGAAGCCAGCGACGATTCCACGGATTCTTGCCCTTATCACACTTTTTCAAACAGTTTTTCTCACCATCTTCTCTCTGTGCGACGTTGGTCCGTGACACAGATATGCTGCACAAATCTTCTTTTAAAAACTTGAAAGCTCTAAAAGTTTGCGATGTCCACATGCTAAGTTTAGCTTAAGCGTCGCACAGGAGCCACACAGTGTCGGATCCGAGGAAACTGATTTGTATCTGTAACACACAGATCAGTGTCCGCGGACTTATAAAACTTACACGTTGTCGTAAAAAAAGAGAACGCTTTGCGATAAGCATTTTAAAAACTCAGTTTTGTTAATGATTAAAGAGTACATCACTAACACCCCCCCATGATGAAATCCTGCGGATCCGCGGAGTTTTCACAGCCCTGATTACAGAACAATTCACAAAACGAATAGGCAGGAAATGCTGTCGGTGCACAAGACAGGGGGGTCTCCAGCACAAATACCACACCCATCTCTGGATGGAGCTGCACCTTAAACAGAGAGAAAAAAACAGAATCAGGCATCAAAAAGACAAGAAATACAGTATAATTTGCCAGCATTAAACAACAAGAAAAACAGGAAATACTAAGGTGCTCACCAGCCACTAGCCCTAAGCTTCACTAAAAGACCCAGAACTGGGGTATAGTTGAGGCCGTGGCACACTCTGTTTCCTAATAAAATCAATTAAAAGAGTAAAAAGCGTAGAACTATACTATGCCAGTATGCTAACCAAACGAAAGGAAAAATAAGTGCATCTTAAGTCTGGACTTGAAAGTTTCCACAGAATCTGTTTTATTGATACAGGGAGATCATTCCACAGAACAGGGGCACGATAAGAGAAAGCTCTGTGACACGCAGACTTCTTATTCACCCTAGGGACACAAAGTAGTCCTACACTGTGAGAATGCAAAGCCCGGGCTGGTATCTAAGGTTTAATTAGGTCAGCTAGGTAGGGAGGTGCCAGTCTGTCAACAATTTTATAGACTAGTAGCAGAACCTTAAAATCTGATCTCACTGGGACAGGAAGCCAGTGAAGGGATGCCAAAATGGGTGTAATGTGGTCGAACCTTCTTCTTTGTGTCAAAAGTCTGGCTGCAGCATTTTGAACCAACTGTAGAGCCCTAATGAATGTCCTTTGAACTTTCCTCCCTCTGAACTTTGCGATCTGATGTTCCCAGCCCTGACAAGGAAGCAGTGTGTATGCTGATGTACCTGAGGTACCCCGCTGTACATCTTGAAATGTGACTCCCGTTTGCTTTTTACCATTTTAAGAATGGAGCGAATTTCTACAATGCAGTAAAAAACATAGGCAGGAGTGCGGCAAGAGCTACACGCGACAGTATGCATACATTAAAAGCAAACATACGCAGCTGCAAGCAAGTCTTTGACCGCAACGACACGATTACACAGGAAAAACGGAGAGTACGCATGCATTTCGGGCATACTCTAAATGCAACACATTGCTGCAATATGCAACTCTACATTTTCTGGCCAACATTATGGATCCAGCAAGCCCTCAGCTCACAAGGAACATGTCTGGGGAAGCACCAGCAGCAGCTGGAATGACTGCTTGACCAAATCCACATCCTCTCCCAGCAGGTCTCGCATTCACACACCCACATCACCACACTGTCCTCACAGTCAGATCATTTGACCACCGCACCTGCCACGTCCCCTGTTGTCTGAACCACACATCTAACACTCAGACCCCTTTTCTGGTAATGTAGACATGTGCACATCATTTTTGATGCAGTGTTCTTTACTTTTTGCACAATGTCCTTCACGTTATTCCACCTACACAGCAAGGTGGCGTATATCGGCAATTTGCACCGGGGGGTGCCCCTTACATGGGCTACCGCACTCTGGAGCTTCAATTCCCCTTTGTTTCTGCTGATTTCACTAAAGAATTCCATCTTGTGTTTAATCATCCTTTCAGGAAAAATTTAATCTCCCAGTGGCTGTTGTCTCTTAGACAGTAAAAGCGCAGCTCCGAGGTGTATTCGGTCGACTTCCGGATTTTAGCTACAGAATCCGACTGGAATCCTGCGGTGTTCAGTGTGTACATCAACAGTTTGTCTGAAGTGTTAAAATATGAACTGGCGGTCTGGTATGAGCCAGAATCACTTGATCGGCTCATTTCCTTAAGCCCCCTTTACACATAGATGGTTTTGTCGGCGGGTAGTACGTAGACCGAAGTTCGCGGTAGTTCCGGCTGTTTTCGCGGTGGAAAGGGGCGGAGCATTTCGCCGGTGTTTTGACCGCCGTACTAGCCGCAAATACGCAGATAAAACGCCGCTAAATCCGCCGAATAAAGCGGAGTTTTGACGCCGTAGCATCCGGCACACGTCAGGCAATGGGGGTTAATACCCAGTTCTATCCTTTACAATCGCAGGTTAAGACGCGCGTGAGAACGGCGGTGTTCTGCTGCCGCCGATAATGCCCTGTGTACCGCTGGTTTTATCCAGGCAAATCCTGCGTTACTCCAGGAACTTTTGCATATAGGCACCGCCCCCAGAGTATAATAGGCTGAAGCAGCAGGGATACATGCCTCTGTCACTGCAGGGGGAGGGAGATCATCCTCAGCCTTTTCTTCTCCTTCCTTTCCCCCCCCTCCTCAACGTGTTGCTCCGTCTCCACCACAGGCCTCCCCTCTGCTTCTGAACCAGACCTCTTGGTAAGTCCTTGCCGCTGCCAATTTTTTTTTAGGAGGCATACTGGAGCTTCTCTGCAAAAATATCTGGAGCTGGCCACGCGTGAGAGGCCTGCATGCAGCGCGTTAGCATTTTTATACTGACCGCCGCCTATTGGCCGTTTGGAACTCCGTTAACCGGGAGGTGGCGTTTAGAACGGTGTACTGTCCGCTAGCGCTGCTGTTTTGTCTGCCTCTGTTGCCAGTTAAAACGCCCTTGAGGACGCTGATGTGGGCTCTATCACCATTTTACACGCTGTTGGTTAGGAATACAATGCCGGCCGCCAATTACGGCAGTGTAAACTGCGGCACTACAGGAAGGGGCAGGATGAAACGGCGATTAAAAAGTATCAAACGCCGTTGTTCGCGCTGTCTCCGTCGTCACGCAAATTCTCCGGGAGCGCTCCCAGAATTATTCGACATGTTGAATAATTTTTTCGACGATTCTCGGTAAAGCTGGAACTAAGTCACGCCCCCTAGTGCCGGTGTTAACAACGGCGTTTGATCCTTAAGAAGGCCAAAAACTCTTCCGGGACACTTCCGGGAGCTCTTACCGTGTATGTGTAAACGGGGCTTTAGACAATCATTTAGACAACTGGTTGAGAGAATATTGGTGGGATAAAAGTCGGAGGGCTGACTGGGTTACTCCCACTCAGAACCCTCTGCCACATGGACCCGGTCCTTCTTTGCCGAGTTCCACTGACTTCCCTTTCCCCAGCTCCACAGCTCCCCCTGCTGATGAGCTTAAGCAGCCCAGCAGGGCCAAATTGACTGCTTACAGAAAACAGAGAAGCTGGAAGCTGGGGGATGCATTTATTGTGGTACTAAGGGCCATATTCTTACCAGCTGTCCTGTTCGGCCAAAACAAATGGCAGAGTTTGTGTTGCTGATGAACGGCGATTTGAAAGAGTTAATTGACAGTGCTAGTTCTTCTAATACCTGGTTCATACGGCAGGATTTTAAAATTATCTGTAGGTTTCCAAAAGCTGAGAGACCACACACGTGGAGATAAAAAGTCATAGATCTAACATGTTTGGTCCTACAGTGTGTGGTGTCCAGCACCTGTTCAAGGGCTCCTTGACCAACAGCACAGTCTCCGTGATGTGGAAACACTCAACAGTGATTCCTATCCTGAAGAAGGGCACCACCAAGGTTCTAAATGATCTCAGACCTGTGGCTCTCACCTCTCTGGTCATGAAAGCTTTGGAGAGGATCATCAAAGATCACATCACCAAAGCAACTAACTCAGTGCATATCAGACTGGCAGAGGTGTCGACGATGTAATAATATTTATACTCAACACTATTCACAAGCATCGGGAGACCCCTTGCTCCTCTGCCAGACTTCTGTTTGCAGATTTCTCATTAGTATTCAATTCCATGCAGCCTCATATACTAGCTGAAGAGCTCATCTCACATTTCCATTTGAACCATAAACTCATCCGATGGATTTTAGACTCTCATCAACAGGACTCAGAGGCTGTTGGTGAATCACATCCTGTCCGACACCCTCTCCACTTCCACCGGTTCTCCTCAGGGTTGTGTCCTCTCCCCACTTCTCTACATTCTCTACACTGATGACTGCAGATACACTCAGCCAAACTGTCATTTTATGAAATTTGCTGATGACACAGTTCTCCTATCTCTGCTCTCCAGTAACACTCAACAGCACGGCTCAGCTCTGCAGGACTTTGTCCTGTGGTGTGAAAACTTGTCTTGAGCCGAACATTAATAAGACCAAGGAGATGATATTATCTTTTTCATCCAAACAGAGACAGCTGGCTGAGGCTGCCACCACCATCATCCATCAGGAGCCGGTGGAGATAGTGAAGGAATATAAATATCTCGGGACACTCTTTGACAACTCATTGAGGTTCTCCCCTAACACGGATGAATTGCTCAAGAAATGTCACCGGAGACAATACCTTCTTAGAAAGCTGAAATCATTCAAAGTAAACAAGGTCATTCTCACTACATTTTATTATGCATTCATTGAAAATGTAATCACATTCTCTTTCACTTGCTGGTTCCACTCTATCACCCTGCAAAACAGAAATTGTCTGCTGCATGTGGTCAATGTTTGCTCTATAATCATTGGGCAACCTGTTCAGTCTCTCACCTCTTTATGTGATCAATTGACAGTAAAAACTGCCCGCAAAATATTACATGACTCCACCCATGTGCTTTCCTCAGAGTTTGAGTGGCTCCCTTCAGGACACAGACTTTGTTGTCCAGGCTGTTGGACTCAGAGGAGAAAACAACCTTCATCACCAGGGCTGTCCAGCTCCTAAATGCTGAACTTTAACTCCCTCACGGCTTGAAATCTGATGTTTATTTATTTATTAAAGTCTTCCAAGCTACTGTCGTGCCTTTTTAAAATTGTCCCTTGGGGATAAATAAAGTGATTTGATTGACTGAAGTCAACACACCACACACACCATTTCACATGTGAACATTCCCAGGTCAGACAGGAGATCTCGCAACATCTCTCGAGATTAAACGTGACTTCACAGTAAACAGATGGAGATCATTTGTGGACTATTTAAAACACAGGGAAAAAAACAATACAAAAAGAAAAAGAAAAGACGTTCTTTAAAGGAGTGGAGACAGCGTGACCACCGGACTTTCTGGTAAGTCAGAACAGCTGCTTTGATTTTATTTTCCACTCCGTACGTCCGTCACCTGATTCTAATTGGCTGCACGTCACATTCAGCAGGCTGCGTACTTGTTTGTGGTCAGAGAACACCACACATGCTGCAATATCGGGCTAAGACAATCCAACATGTTGAATATCCCGATTTGTGATCGAACCGCCCCTGATGTCCTTCCGAGCACATCAGAGCGCACTTAACACATGGCAGGATTATCTGATAAGATTATCTTTAAATCAAATCAAATCAAATCAATTTTATTTATATAGCACCAAATCACAACAAACAGTTGCCCCAAGGTGCTTTATATTGTAAGGCAAAAGCCATACAATAATTACAAAAAAACGCCAACGGTCAAAACAACCCCCTTTGAGCAAGCACTTGGCGACAGTGGGAAGGAAAAACTCCCTTTTAACAGGAAGAAACCTCCAGCAGAACCAGGCTCAAGGAGGGGCAGTCTTCTGCTGGGACTGGTTGGGGCTGAGGGGAGAGAATCAGGAAAAAGGCATGCTGTGGAAGAGAGCAGAAAAAGGCATGCTGTGGAAGAGAGCAGAGATCAATCACTAATGATTAAATGCAGAGTGGTGCATACAGCGCAAAAAGAGAAAGAAACACTCAGTGCATCATGGGAACCCCCCAGCAGTCTAAGTCTATAGCAGCATAACTAAGAGATGGTTCAGGGTCACCTGATCCAGCCCTAACTATAAGCTTTAGCAAAAAGGAAAGTTTTAAGCCTAATCTTAAAAGTAGAGAGGGTGTCTGTCTCCCTGATCTGAATTGGGAGCTGGTTCCACAGGAGAGGAGCCTGAAAGCTGAAGGCTCTGCCTCCCATTCTACTCTTACAAACCCTAGGAACTACAAGTTAGCCTGTAGTCTGAGAGCGAAGCGCTCTATTGGGGTGATATGGTACTATGAGGTCCCTAAGATAAGATGGGACCTGATTATTCAAAACCTTATAAGTAAGAAGAAGAATTTTAAATTCTATTCTAGAATTAACAGGAAGCCAATGAAGAGAGGCCAATATGGGTGAAATATGCTCTCTCCTTCTAGTCCCCGTCAGTACTCTAGCTGCAGCATTTTGAATTAACTGAAGGCTTTTCAGGGAACTTTTAGGACAACCTGATAATAATGAATTACAATAGTCCAGCCTAGAGGAGATAAATAGATGAATTAGTTTTTCAGCATCACTCTGAGACAAAACCTTTCTAATTTTAGAGATATTGCGCAAATGCAAAAAAGCAGTCCTACATATTTGCTTAATATGCGCATTGAAGGACATATCCTGATCAAAAATGACTCCAAGATTTCTCACAGTATTACTAGAGGTCAGGGTAATGCCATCCAGAGTAAGGATCTGGTTAGACACCATGTTTCTAAGATTTGTGGGGCCAAGTACAGTAACTTCAGTTTTATCTGAATTTAAAAGCAGGAAATTAGAGGTCATCCATGTCTTTATATCTGTAAGACATTCCTGCAGTTTAACTAATTGGTGTGTGTCCTCTGCCTTCATGGATAGATAAAGCTGGGTATCATCTGCGTAACAATGAAAATTTAAGCAATTCTTTCTAATAATACTGCCTAAGGGAAGCATGTATAAAGTGAATAAAATTGGTCCTAGCACAGAACATTGTGGAACTCCATAATTAACCTTAGTCTGTGAAGAAGACTCCCCATCTACATGAACAAATTGTAATCTATTAGATAAATATGATTCAATCCACCGCAGCGCAGTGCCTTTAATACCTATGGCATGCTCTAATCTCTGTAATAAAATTTTATGGTCAACAGTATCAAAAGCAGCACTGAGGTGTAACAGGATAAGCACACAGATGAGTCCACTGTCTGAGGCCATAAGAAGGTCATTTGTAACCTTCACTAATGCTGTTTCTGTACTATGATGAATTCTGAAACCTGAATGAAACTCTTCAAATAGACCATTCCTCTGCACATGATCAGTTAGCTGTTTTACAACTACCCTTTCAAGAATTTTTGAGAGAAAAGGAAGGTTGGAGATTGGCCTATAATTAGCTAAGATAGCTGGGTCAAGTGATGGCTTTTTAAGTAATGGTTTAATTACTGCCACCTTAAAAGCCTGTGGTACATAGCCAACTAATAAAGATAGATTGATCATATTTAAGATCGAAGCATTAATTAATGGTAGGGCTTCGTTGAGCAGCCTGGTAGAGTTTAGAGTGGTTTAGAGTGATGCTGAAAAACTAATTCATGCATTTATTTCCTCTAGGCTGGACTATTGTAATTCATTATTATCAGGTTGTCCTAAAAGGTCCCTAAAAAGCCTTCAGTTAATTCAAAATGCTGCAGCTAGAGTACTGACGGGGACTAGAAGGAGAGAGCATATCTCACCCATATTGGCCTCTCTTCATTGGCTTCCTGTTAATTCTAGAATAGAATTTAAAATTCTTCTTCTTACTTATAAGGTTTTGAATAATCAGGTCCCATCTTATCTTAGGGACCTCGTAGTACCATATCACCCCAATAGAGCGCGTCGCTCTCAGACTGCAGGCTTACTTGTAGTTCCTAGGGTTTGTAAGAGTAGAATGGGAGGCAGAGCCTTCAGCTTTCAGGCTCCTCTCCTGTGGAACCAGCTCCCAATTCAGATCAGGGAGACAGACACCCTCTCTACTTTTAAGATTAGGCTTAAAACTTTCCTTTTTGCTAAAGCTTATAGTTAGGGCTGGATCAGGTGACCCTGAACCATCCCTTAGTTATGCTGCTATAGACGTAGACTGCTGGGGGGTTCCCATGATGCACTGTTTCTTTCTCTTTTTGCTCTGTATGCACCACTCTGCATTTAATCATTAGTGATCGATCTCTGCTCCCCTCCACAGCATGTCTTTTTCCTGGTTCTCTCCCTCAGCCCCAACCAGTCCCAGCAGAAGACTGCCCCTCCCTGAGCCTGGTTCTGCTGGAGGTTTCTTCCTGTTAAAAGGGAGTTTTTCCTTCCCACTGTAGCCAAGTGCTTGCTCACAGGGGGTCGTTTTGACCGTTGGGGTTTTACATAATTATTGTATGGCCTTGCCTTACAATATAAAGCGCCTTGGGGCAACTGTTTGTTGTGATTTGGCGCTATATAAAAAAATTGATTGATTGATTGATTGGTAGGAATGGGGTCTAATAGACATGTTGATGGTTTGGAGGAAGTAACTAATGAAAATAACTCAGACAGAACAATCGGAGAGAAAGAGTCTAACCAAATACCAGCATTACTGAAAGCAGCCAAAGATAACGATATGTCTTTGGGATGGTTATGAGTAATTTCTTCTCTAATAGTTAAAATTTTATTAGCAAAGAAAGTCATGAAGTCATTACTAGTTAAAGTTAAAGGAATACTCGGCTCAATAGAGCTCTGACTCTTTGTCAGCCTGGCTACAGTGCTGAAAAGAAACCTGGGGTTGTTCTTATTTTCTTCAATTAGTGATGAGTAGTAAGATGTCCTAGCTTTATGGAGGGCTTTTTTATAGAGCAACAGACTCTTTTTCCAGGCTAAATGAAGATCTTCTAAATTAGTGAGACGCCATTTCCACTCCAACTTACAGGTTATCTGCTTTAAGCTGTGAGTTTGTGAGTTATACCACGGAGTCAGGCACTTCTGATTTAAGGCTCTCTTTTCCAGAGGAGCTACAGCATCCAAAGTTGTGTTCAGTGAGGATGTAAAACTATTGACGAGATAATCTATCTCACTTACAGAGTTTAGATAGCTGGTATATGGCATTGGAGAACATAACAAAGAAGGAATCATATCCTTAAACCTAGTTACAGCGCTTTCTGAAAGACTTCTACTGTAATGAAAGTTATTCCCCACTGCTGGGTAGTCCATTAAAGTAAATGTAAATGTTATAAATGATCAGACAGAAGGGGGTTTTCAGGGAATACTGTTAAGTCTTCAATTTCCATACCATAAGTCAGAACAAGATCTAAAGTATGGTTAAAGTGGTGGGTGGACTCATTTACATTTTGAGCAAAGCCAATTGAGTCTAATAATAGATTAAATGCAGTGTTGAGGCTGTCATTCTCAGCATCTATGTGGATGTTACAATCACCCACTATAATTATCTTATCTGAGCTAAGCACTAAGTCAGACAAAAGGTCTGAAAATTCACAGAGAAACTCACAGTAACGACCAGGTGGATGATAGATAACAACAAATAAAACTGGTTTTTGGGACTTCCAATTTAGATGGACAAGACTAAGAGTCAAGCTTTCAAATGAATTAAAGCTCTGTCTGGGTTTTTGATTAATTAATAAGCTGGAGTGGAAGATTGCTGCTAATCCTCCCCCTCGGCCCGTGCTACGAGCATTCTGACAGTTAGTGTGACTCGGGGGTGTTGATTCATTTAAACTAACATATTCATCCTGCTGTAACCAGGTTTCTGTAAGGCAGAATAAATCAATATGTTGATCAATTATTATATCATTTACTAACAGGGACTTAGAAGAGAGAGACCTAATGTTTAATAAACCACATTTAACTGTTTTAGTCTGTGGTGCAGTTAAAGGTGCTATATGATTTTTTCTTTTTGAATTTTTATGCTTAAATAGATTTTTACTGGTTGTTGGTGGTCTGGGAGCAGGCACTGTCTCTACGGGGATGGGGTATTGGGGGGATGGCAGGGGGAGAGAAGCTGCAGAGAGGTGTGTAAGACCACAACTCTGCTTCCTTTTCCCATCCCTGGATAGTCACGGTTTGGAGGGTTTAATAAAATTGGCCAGATTTCTAGAAATGAGAGCTGCTCCATCCAAAGTGGGATGGATGCCGTCTCTCCTAACAAGACCAGGTTTTCCCCAGAAGCTTTGCCAATTATCTATGAAGTCCACCTCATTTTTTGGACACCACTCTTTAGCGTCATTACGATTGCCGGGGTGTCGTTAAGATTGGTGGAAGGGGAAGATCGGGTCCAATATCGGCCTAATTACCTTGCCGTGTGAACCAGGCTTAATGCACACACACACACACACACACACACACACACACACACACACACACACACACACACACACACACACACACACACACACACACACACACACACACACACACACACACACACACACACACACACACACACAAAAATCCACTCCTTTGTAAGCCATCTGGAGACATGAAGAGCTGTTTGGATGAAAAGCTAATGTGATTTTTCACTGGACTGAGGACCTACATCATGTATCACTGAACTCATAAACATTCATTATTTGTATAGTATTCTCGGCCATATTTCCTGCCAATTTATTTCTCTGAATCAAATTTATTGCAATGAAGTTGTGATCACCGCTGTCTCCACCCATTCCAATTAAATTTTTGTTGAAATTCACATCCTGAGCATTCTTCAAAATTTACATCACCCAACACAGATGCTGGGTCCAAGGCTTTGCCTTAATTATATTATGATGACGTGATAGGTCCCAATCCTGTTTATACCATTTGAACCCTTGCAACCTCTTGCACTCAGTCACTTTCTAGGTGTTGATATTTTAATGTGTGAGGGTACAGAGGACAACCTTTAGGGAAGATTTTGTGACTGGGACCTCCCTCTTTCCCTACCTGCAGCACTGTACTTCATTTATATTGAAGAAGGTAAACTCACCTGTTCCCTTGCTGTAGTGTTTACATCTGCTTGGTGAATTTGAAATGAAGTACTTAAATGAGTGTGCACCTGGCAAATTATTAAGTTATTATTAATTATTAAGCAGTTATCGAGTATTTCAATAACTGAGGAAGCAACGGCTTGCTGAGCAACAAGCTAGGAGGAAGGAGTAACAGCGGCAGCCTCCGCAGGCATCACAGTACATGTGCAACTGCAAATGCAGCAGAGATTATCACTGGCGCATTGGACTGATATGTCATTCCCGCAGATGCAGATAGAAATAAAAGAGAAAGACGTCCTGTATATTTGTATAGTCAACTGTGTTGGTAGCATGGGCCAAGCAGAGGGTCACCCCTTTGAGTCTGGTTGGAAATTCCACCAAGATTGTTGTCTCTAAAGTACGAAGTACAGAAGTGTGTTCAATGTTTATTCAATTTGTGTTCAAGAGTGTGTGGCTGACAATTTGCTTTGCCCTGTGCAGATCTGGGCTGAGGTTTTGGTCCTGGAGTGTCTAGTTCCCCTAAATGATTGCTAATTTTAATATTAGTATTTGAGCAATTGTAAAACCCTGTAAGCTACCCTAATACGATCCCAAAAATGAGAAGAGATTTTTCCCTCTGCTGTTCTCATCTCACCTTTTTCCTCAAGATATTTTTGTAGATATTGGATGAGAAGATTGAGGCGGCAGACAACAGAGCAGAGTCTGTTGATGACATCACAGCAGCAGCTACAGCTCCAATACCAATGATGGAGATGTAGTTTGGTGCGAGGTTCTGCAAAGCAATGGGCATAACTAGACCGGCCTCACCACGCTCATATGGGGACGGGGAGCCATACGATGTCTTGTTCCAGTCTGACAACCATACAAAAAATGTGCACAGAGATTAATCACTTGGCTAGTCCATCAAGCATGTAGTCTGTTATTGTACCTGTTGAAGCTGCTACTGCGCCTATCAACACAGAGGGAATCCCCAGTATGACAAGGATGGGAGCGGCAATGAAGCAGGTGATCCTGGCTGTGGCCGATGAGGAGGCTGACAGAGTCCTCTGGTGGAAGTCCTGATAGCCCAGGTTACCTAAACTCTTCAAAAACAAACAGGCAAAACACAACAATAAAAAAAAATCATAACTATGTACACTGTACTGACTTGTCACCAGCACATGCATGGAAATTCATCTTTTGAAAATTTACATCTGAAGAATTTCTATCTGAATGAACGTAAATCAGAAAGTAGGTGTTTTGTAACGGCATAGGAACAGAGTCCACACATCAGTAGTTCTGTAACCCATGTAGGAACAGCAGATCTGAGGAACTCGCTTGCTAGCTGATGGTACATCTTGTGGATAATCATGGTGTGCGATACTGCAAAATTTGGTTTCAGTCTGTCACCAAGTAAATACAGGGCCGTTGTAACAGTATATCTTCTCCCCCGGATATCTCCCCCCCACTCCGAAAGGCAACATTCTGACAGGGTAGCACTGATTAAAGCTTACCCAAACCTTGATAAGGCCCAATCAGGACAGACCAACCTTTAAACTCTATATTTCATGGATGTTTTATGGTCCCAGATGAAGCAGTTTGATTGTTATTCTTTCTGTATGTATCTATAGCTATCTACAATATTAATATTTCCTACTCTGAAGTATCTTTAAATCCCCCATCCAAATATACTCTACACAGTGGTGGGCACAGCTAGCCAAAAAGTTAGCTTCGATAACAGCTAATCAGCTAACTGAAAAGTTATCTTTTATCAAGCTAAACCGATAAACCAGCCAAAAATTTATCGGAAGTGACAGCTAACCGATAACTTTAAAAATTGAGTTTTAACAACACAATCAGAAACCCAAACAATGAATCACCAATACTGTATTTGTGCACTGTTCCCCCTGCTGGAAGCTCCTGTTTACTACGTATTTTACTCTAACGCAGCCAAAGCAGCCTGACCACTAGGTTGCCACAAAAAAGTCATTACTCCTTAACCGCATACAGCACTTCCACTGTGAGGCAGAGGTCTTGGAAAATAAAACAGTTTTGACGCATGGTTTTGCTTTATAAATCAACTTGTTCTGGATAGAATAACTACATTAATGACAATTCTGTCATTTGCACAACATGTCTTATTTTTAAATAATGCACTAATTGTGAAGTTTTGTAGCAAAAAACACAGAGAAGCCAAAGGGAATATGGATAAAATGAGGCTCCGCTAAGACTGATTGGTTGACTCATTCATTCTATGTAAAAACAAACATGTTAATGTGAGGTTTGTGTTGGTGTTTACATATAAATGTGCTTTTGTAAAATATGCCATTTTTTTCATATGCAGAAAAAAGCCATTTGCAAAAGTCAAGTTGTGATTAGACAACCGTCTGATATAACCTGGGTCAAAATTCATAGAACACTGCCATCTACTGGCGCCCAGACACTCAGACCCTAACCCATAATCCTATGCGTGCTAGAGAGTTTCTATGGTTTAAACAGCACAGAGGGAAAACACGATGACAATTGTAAATGAATATTATACAATCAAAATGTACATTTTTATTTCTTTTCATTAACTATGGCAACTCTCTGGCATGCAAACGATTATGAGATGTCTTAGGGCGAGTACTATCATGAACACTACTGGCCAGTAGATTGCAGCAGACACGGTGAAAACTTGCCAAAACCAATATTCCAAATAATCCGTCTGCTATGTTTAATCTGCATGAAATTTAATAAACACAAACCAAATTTCAGACATCTTATATATATTACTCTGGAACAAAGACGACAAACAGTGTGTAAAGGACAATAACCAGGACATTATAGAGCAAACAAGAAGTGATTGCAGCTCACAGTGATTCCAGTTAAAAATAATGGAGAAGCAACCTGAGCTTCTTCTGGCATTTTTACATAAAACAAACACAATAACAACATCTATAAACCCAGAGAATATATTCACGAGCGTTTTAGGCACGATATACAAAGGGTTTAATGCTGTTGTCCATGTTGAACCTGATCAGAGCATCTCAAATGCATTTCTCCTGTCGTGAATTTTTACCCATAATGCACTGCTGAGGCATGTCCACACTAAAATCTTAACAATTAGTGCAATACTTTAAAACTAAAACATATAGCTGATATTTTCACTTTATAAAACTTCAGACGTGACGTTAATTTAAACAACTTGTCTGAAATTGATTTGGTAAAAATTTTAAACTATAAATTAAAACTGTATGCCTCTGGATGACTTGGGTGATATTGCCGGCTGGTTCGTATGGTGTCAAGAGGAATGGCTCTCATTTTGGTTCCTTTCTGTGACCAGATCTCCTTTGATTGCAGAGGATAGAGTGGTTTCTCCTGAAACCAGCTCTTCTCTGATTGCAGAGAATAGAACTGTATGTCAAGACATTAAACCATGGCCGGCGCCACGAAGGGGCGTTTGGGGGCGACGCCCTCCTCACGTCATCAACCTCACCCCCTCGGATGTTAGAGTTATCAAAAAAATGAAAAAGAAAGAAAAAGAAATACTGGAAAATATAGCAAAATATTAGTTATTCAATAATATCACGTATTTAACAAATAAACCAAATTAATTAAAGTAATTAATTTTAAAACAAACGGATATGGCGTGTGTCTGTGTTCAAGGGATTTGATAGGTTGAGGGTTGCGCTTGTCAGTGCAGCAGAGGGCGGTGCGTTTCCAACACGTCGTGACGTCAGACGCGTCGCTTCAGAAGTGGCAAGGGGGCAGAGATTGCTACGACACACTCTGGCTGTTTCCACAATCTGAAAAAAGTTCAGCGATCGCCGTCTTGAACTTCGGTCGCCTGAACCACAAAAAAACCTTTAAAAAAACTGCAGTAGAACGATTCTTCCATCACCCTGCTGGGAGAAGCTTTTTTCAGCTACTTTTCGGAGTGACACCGACCGAGGGAGGACTGTCGACTTGGTGGGATATCGATCGAACCGCGACAGCGGGCCGACCCACACGGAGAAGCCGGCCTTCAGGCATCATCACTGGGCAGAGCGATCCAGGCCGCCGGGGTGATGGAGCAAACCCACTCAGTCCGAAATCTCCCACTTTTTGGATATATGCGAAGTCCCAGTTTGCCCAACGGAGTTTAGATCTGCAGCTTTACTGAGGTGAGAATAATGTAAAAATAAAATGTGACGTTTACTGAACTGTGAAGGTTTAATGATCAGCTAACGTTAGCTTAGCCTTTTAGCACAGTTGATCTGAGTGAACACTTTAATTTGTAAATGGTTCAGTCTTTTTTATTTTTACCAAATAAAGCTACAGCTTTTTTCAGACACCACAAAAGCTCAACTTTAAATAACTTATTTTTTCGGGCGTTTTTTCTATCGTGTTTTGCCGTTTTCCCCCCTTTTTTAATGTATAAACTGTTTAGTGTTTCTTTATATTTAAAGAAATATTTTTATTTGTCCCAATCAGGAACATTTGCTGTGCAGACAACCAAACTTCCATTGATGAACTGAACACCGCGAAGTCCAGTCGAAAGAAAACATCTCTGCTTTTCAACAGCACCACCAGAGTTCAAAGCTGCAGAAGAGACCTTCATCTGGTCCCGAGAATCCAGCAGAACACCTGCTTCTAAATAAAATGCTCTTTGAACACCAACTATTTTATTATTTTTTAAAAAGCTGTTTCATTTTATATTTTAACAATAAATGAACGGATCATTAAAAATGTCCACGAATCAAAGTCAAAAGACATTTGCACAAGTAGAAGCTCTCCACTTATTGTGCTCAAATTCATATTTTAGAAATGACTCTGTCCTGATAACATTAAAGGCAATTACATATTTTGACGAAATTACAAATTGAAATGACTATATATAAAAAAAATCATCATGAGGTTTATGTCACAGAAATCCTACTTTACAATCACACTGCAGTCATTGTTAAATTATTTCCTTTTGCATTTATAATAAACATTTGTATTTATTTTGTGTTTGTTTTTCTGGTTGAAATGAGATATAAATAATCTACCAGACTTATACAAGTATACAAGACTTATACAAGTTTCCATGTTATTTTATTTGTCTAAAAATAAATGTCTGAGGTTCCTTATGTTAAACAAGAAATGATCTAATATGAAATAACAGGTGGTTTTAATTTACAGATGAAAGGTTTCTAAAGAACCATTTATTGATTTATTTAGCTATTTTAATTACGTGTTCTAAACTTTTTTAACAGTAATCAGAAATTTTGAGGTAACAAACAACAAAAAAACATTTCCAATGATTTTTCTTCAGAAAACTGCTCTCTAAATGAGCAGTCAATGTCAATGTCAATTTTATTTATATAGCACATTTACAACAACAGCAGCTGCCCAAAGTGCTTCACAGTAAAAACAATATCAAAAACCATACCACCAAAACAGAACATTAAAATTCCAAAATATACAAAAACACATAAAACCAGACACACACAACTTAAATTGTATTAAAAGCCAAAGCATAAAAATGAGTCTTAAGAACAGATTTAAAAGACTCTAGAGATGGAGCAGCTCTGATGTGCAAAGGCAAACTGTTCCAGAGTTTAGGCGCAGCCACCGAAAAAGCCCAATCACCTCATGTTTTTAATCGAGATCTGGGCACATTTAATAAAAGCTGGCTTTCTGACCTCACTGATCTGACCAGAACATAAGGAGTCAAAAGCTCAGAGAGGTATTCGGGAGCCAAACCATTTAAACATTTGAACACAAGCAGCAGGATCTTAAAATCAATCCTAAATGAGACTGGGAGCCAATGGAGCGAGGCTAACACAGGGGTGATGTGCTCTCGTTTCCTCATCCCCGTGAGCAGTTGTGCAGCAGCGTTCTGAACCTGCTGCAGACGCGTTAGAGACAACTGGTCCAGTCCACAGCAGAGTGAGTTACAATAATCTAAACGAGATGTTATAAGCAAATGAATAACTCGCTCAAAATCACACGCTGGGAGGTAAGTCCTGTCAGTCCTGTCACACGTTAATGTTTTGTAAAGATCAGTGGTTTCTGCACCAATCGGATTGGTCCAATCCATTTTGTACAGATCAGTGGTTTCTGCTACGAGTCTTCCGTGTTTTGGCCCGATGCGTCGTTCTTATTGGACAACACAAAGGTACGTCACAGCTCAGAGTGTCGAAAGTTGGCGCACCTCATCTCGACAGAACACCGGCTCTGTGTGGTATGCAGGAGATCACTTGACCGAGGGTCTATACGTTCAAATAATAATTAAAAAAATACTGTTGTCACTCTTTACTCTTAGTCAGTCTCTTACAACAGCGTAGCCTAAATACACAAGCTTTCCAGGAGCGCACCCAATTCATTACGCATGCTCAGAGGCACGTCTACTCCGTTGCGCACTTTTTTTGGGGGTGGGGGATCCCGCCCCCTGTGATAAACTCATCGCCCCCTTAATATTTTTTTCTGGCGCCGGGACTGCATTAAACAGGTAGGCTCTAAGATCTTTGATTTCAGACTTTAAAAATGTTTATTAACTGTTCAAGCTTTATTCACTAAGCTTGCAATAATGTTAGCGGTCTAAAAATTATCAGACCACTTTATAAAACTTCAGACGTGACGTTAATTTAAACAACTTGTCCGAAATTAATTTGGTTAAAATTTTAACCATAAATTAAAACTGTATGCCTCTGGATGACTTGGGTGATATTGCTGGCTGTTTAGTATGGTGTCAAGAGGATTGGCTCTCATTTTGGTTCCTTTTTGTGACCAGCTCTCCTTTGATTGCAGAGGATAGAGTGGTTTCTCCTGAAACCAGCTCTTCTCTGATTGCAGAGAATAGAACTGTATGTCAAGTAGGGCTGAAACGATTAGTCGAGTAATTCGAATAATTCGATTACAAAAAATGTTTGAGGCAAATTCTGTGCCTCGAAGCTTCGTTTAACGTTGTAGTACATATGCCAGGCCTGTGTGTGGCACTGTAATGTCCCCAGAATAACAAATAGAAGAAGTAGAGCAAGCGCTAATCAAATTAGCACAAAAGCTACAGCTTTCCAACGCGACAAACAGAGGGAAATAAAGCCTTTTGGGGAAAAAGACAGTCCACGCTGATCATGTGAAATAGCTTACTGTGCATTTAAAGCAAAGAAGTTTGTTTGTTTGTTTGTTTGTTTTTTTTAAAACATAGCTTCGTCCGCTGGCTGCTCTACGCGCGCGGCGGCCGGCTGCTGCCTCTCTCTGCCCGGTGTGAGCGGCTCAGCACTGCCCTCACAGCTCCGTCCCGGCCACAGACAGTCTCTGGAAGAAGTCCACTCTTTCTTCTGTGTGACTCGCAATGAGTGTTTCGCTTTTTAATTTTCGCTTTTTTGGGCAACACACAATGCTTCACAAACACTCAAATAAAATAATAATTGCATGTTCAACCTCCAGCTGAAAATGAAACGCATTGGCTGAATCGTAGAGAGAGAGTTAAAAAGAAATTCATGCAGGGACCCAGTCCACTGCCTTAATAAATAAATAAGTAAATGGCTAAAAATGGTTACATTTTACAAGATGGGGAAAACAAAAAACAGAAAGCCCCAACCTATCGCTATTTCAGCAAAATGTCAAGACTTTGGCCCGACTTTGGCTCCTGACACCAGGAAAGATCCAAAACTTGTAAAGATGTGATAAAATAAATACCGTATTTTCCGGACTATAAGTCGCACTTTTTTACATGTTTTGGCCGGGGGTGCGACCTATACTCCGGTGCGACTTATAAATGAAAAATATACCGGTAGGATCTCAATGAATTTACTGTAACAAAACAATTTTACGTGACAGAGTCGATCTATGTTTTAAAATGGCCACCGGAAAAGGAAATGCAATGCATCATGGGCACTGTAGTATGACGGCCATCCTATAGTTCACGCTGGTCGCGATAACCAATCAGAGAACAGAACTTTGGATGCGTATTCCTCACCTCACCCACAGCGTGTGAAGCTGACGAACACGGTGCTTGCTGTTATTCCGGCATGGCGAACAGAACAGCTTCAACCCTTGGATATCAATGTGAGCAGAGTGTTTAAGTTGACGCTGAGAGCTGCGTGGGAGCATTGGGTGAGCGACGGCGGAGGATTAGCGTGTGCACTTGGAAGGAGCTGGCGTCGATGATTGTGAAAAGCGTTTGAAGCAGACGAACATGGTGTTTATTCCGGGACGGCTAACAAGACAGCTTCAACCCTTGGATATCAGTGTGAGCAGAGTTGACGCTGAGAGCTACATGGGAGCACTGAGCGACGGCGGAGGATTAGCGTCTGCACTTGGAAGGAGCTGGATCGACACCGCTGGGTGGTCATGAGCTGCGCAGGTAGGTGCTGCATGGTTCGGCTCGCAATGTGGTCCGCAAAATACAAACATATCCGTAGGTAAAATGCAGCTCACGAGAGGGCACTCGAGGCTTGTGTGACTGTTCCTGCGACTTCTGACTACCATAGAAAAATAAAAATTTTAACGTTACTGATAACTTAACAAGACAACGGAGAAAGCCCGAAAAAATGCCACCAAAAAGAAAATCATACTCTGCAGATTACAAGTTGCGACTGGTGAAATATGCATCCGAAAACGGTAGCCGTCACAATATTATCATCTGAACTTTTCATGTTAACATACCTGTATGCCCATGGGACTTATAGTGCAGTGGACCTTATTTATGGTTTATTTTTCTTTATAATGGATAAAGTGGCTGGTGCGACTTATACTCCGGTGCGACTTATTTATGGTTTGTTTTTCTTTATAATGGATAAAGTGGCTGGTGCGACTTATACTCCGGTGCGACTTATAGTCCGGAAAATACGGTAATTACCCAGGAAAAAGAAAGGGATACAGTAAATTTGATAATCTCCGTGATGACGCAGTGACATTGTGCCATTACTTAGGGACTGTTAATGTTTTAAAACACAAAAGTACTTTTTATCTGATTACTTGATTAATCGCCAGAATAATCGATAGAATACTCGATTACTAAAATAATCGATAGCTGCAGCCCTAATGTCAAGACATTAAACAGGTAGGCTCTAAGATCTTTGATATCAGACTTTAAAAATGTTTATTAACTGTTCAAGCTTTATTCACTAAGCTTGCAATAATGTTAGCGGTCTAAAAATGATCAGGCCAAAATTTATCGGAAGATAACTGATCCGATGATGGTTTCAAAGTTATCTGAAAAAGTAATCCAATAATGGAAACATTAGCTTCGATAATTAGCCGTTGGTGGATTAGTGGAACTGTGCCCACCACTGACTCTACATATACATGGACCTGATTGATAACCTGAAATATGACAGAACATCTGTCCATGCTGGGGTGGGGGGTAAGATATTTTGTCCTGGATATCCTCCATGCCATCTCTACAGCCATCAGTGACTCACCAGCCAGAAGTCTCATCTCATCTCATCTCACAGCAAGTCAGAAGAACCCATGCAGCTGGGCTGGACTTGTCTCTCCCAGGAAGAGCAATGCCGCCTTCAGGACGACGGACTATGTTTATATTGTGGTCAATCAGGTCACATGATCTATTGTCCGGTCAGGGGTGCTGCTGCTAGATCTCAAACAAAATTCCATTTCTTCCTCCACATCACAAAATGTAATTTCTGCTAAATTAGAGTCTGATCATTCCTCAGTTTCAGTTCCTGCATTTATTGATTCTGGATCAAATGGCAATTTAATGTTGTCTTCTCTCGCCAGGTCCCTTCGCCTTAGATTATTCCGCTTCTCGTGCCCTCTGGTGGTGAACGCGGTGGATGGTCATGAATTGGGACAAATAACTCACCGCACTCAGTCGGTTCGTCTAACCGTAGATGAGAACCACATGGAATCAATCAGCCTTTTTGTTTTTGACAAAATGACGCATCCGGTTATTCTGGGGCACCCCTGGCTGAAACAACACGGTCAAAGATCAGATAAGTTCTTGGGGACCTACCTGTTCTGATCATTGTTTAGTTAAAACTGATTCACTATTGCCTTGTGCTTTTCCAGATCTTGAGGGGGTTCTGTGTTGCTACCACAACCTAGCTCAGGTGTTTTGCAAGGTGAAGGCTAAATCTTTGACACCACACCGCAAATACGATTGTGCCATTGATCTCCTCCCTGGGGAAAGCTGTATTCTCTGTCTGCACCTGAACGGACCGCCATGCAGGACTATATACAGGAGTTGCTAGCTGAAGGCTTAATTCATCCTTCATCGTCATCCACAGGGGCGGGGTTTGTCTTTGTTGAGAAAAAGGACAAATCGCTTCATCCTTGTATAGATTATTAGGGCTTAAATGATATCACTACTAAAACCCGTTATCCCCTGCCTCTTATTTCTTCCGCCTTTGAACTCTTGGAGGGCACCAAAGTTTTTACAAAGCTGGGTCTCCACAATGCATATCACTTGGTTAGAATTAAGCAGGGAGACAAGTGGAAAACAGCGTTTAATATGCAAACAGGGCATTATGAATATCTGGTGATGCCATTCGGGTTCACCAATGCTCCAGCTGTCTTCTAGAATCTGGTTAATGATGTTCTGAGCAAGTTCATTTTCCTTCATTTGGATGACATTCTCATTTTTTTCCCCAGATCTAGACAACACACACTCGACATGTTCATTCTGTTTGAAAGACTCTATTGCATAACCGAGGAGGTGATTCAGATGGACCTGGATAAGATGGCAGCAGTACATGAGTGGGTGGTGCCCAGTCATCGTAAGGAGGTTCAGAGATTCTGAGTTCTCTAAATACCTCTGAAGAAAAAACTTGATTAAAAAACCCTTTCCACCATGATGATTCATTAATAATTCAAGAAATAACATTTTACATACATCAACAGTAATAAAAGGCTCTAACTTGGAATATGCAATTTGTCTTGCGATTAATTATACAAACAGGAAAATACATAATGTTTCTTCTTCTTTGGATAAGAAACATTATTTGTACACTAAAGTGGGTTCTTCCCATGGAGGGCCTCCAGGGGAAGCGCTGGTCCTGCCCCAATTTTGGTCACTTTTGTCTGGTTATGAACTAAGTTTGCTTTGCTGATAACGTTTGACCAAGGAATGCTTTGTAGATCACTTTGGAGATGTGAGAGGCTCTAAATTGATCCCAGGGTGGTGGAACATTGATATCTCCTGGCCTGGAATACCTCTGACGTAGACAGGGTTATTACACCTATCTGATAACTCACAGTGAACTGAGTTTAACCCTTTCTGGTATCAGAAGAACCTTTAAAGTATAAGCATGTTGATGAGAACAGATCACTCTTGTGAGAGGTGGGAGCTTGAAGAGGAACGCCACATGAATCCTCCTGTGGAGTTGTAACTTCAGGTCACGTTATAGCAGTAGTTTCAGCTCAAGACATCTGGTTTTTGGAAGGTTTGGAAACACAGTTCTTTGGAAGAGGAGAACATTAATTTACTTTGAATTTGTGTGAAGGTGAATCTGACACCAGATTCGATGAATACCTGCAACTGATCAAGAGATAGATTCCAACTCTTAATCAGGACAACAACAAGGACAACAATAGCTGAGAAGAGTCGCTGGTGGATGATGTCCTCACAGGTGGGGTTGCTGTACGGGCTGTTGTCAGAGCCACAAAGTGGCTCACATGAAGAAAAATACATATTATTTCCTAGGTTGATAAGCTTTAGGAATGTTACTTTTGAAACTGTTCAGGGTTAGGCTCTGTCCAGCAGTTTGGAGACCTTGTTGGTCTACATCTTTTATCCTATTAATATTTTTCTAGAGATTCCGGAAATTGGAGATTGCTTGAAATTTTTTAACTTAGAGGTTCAGAAAGCCGGGTGCTCCAGCTTCCTCCCACAATTAAAGACATGCAGGTTAGGTGAATTAGAAACTTTAAAGGACATGTTGCACCTTCTTTAACATCCCAGTTAGCAACACAACACCAACATATTCATGATTGCAAGTCTCGCCCCGCACATACCCTCATAATTAGTGGTCTGTGATGTTTTTTATTGCTCTCTCTGAGCGAGTTAACAGGTGCATTTCTGGAAAACGTCTCACTCGGCTATTCTCGGCATGTGATGTACATATTTGCAAAACAGAAGCATACCTATGGCTGACAGACATAGCGAAATGAATGCGGTTATGGCTGATAACGAAGCTTCAGAGGTTTTTTTTTTTGTTTTTTTTTTTTTAAGTGATGGCTTGGATTTACAGAGGAGATGGCATACTTCACCCCGAAACCCTTAACTTTTTCACAGTCTGTCGGATTTTGAAACCTAATTGTGGTGACACGCTGTTTGTGTCACAGGATGCTGGTTTACTGCTGCTGTGAACATGATGGATGGACCGTCTCCACTATGCTGTTTTTACAGACTCCCTGGACACGCAGATGTAAGTCTCATATTGGAAAAACTCAAAAGACACTATTTTCAGGAGATAATGGACTCTCTATCTTAGGGCCCCTTCACACATAACACGATTGAAGCCAACTAGCCCACAAAGGAAGAACCATTTGTGAAAAATCGGAGCCGCCTCTAACGCCTCGTACACTTGTCGCTACAACCATTCGCACACACCAGCAGCCAAAAGACAGAGAGTGCCCTGTGAGAGCCCATGCGATCTCTCTCGAGGCAGGTGTCGGCCAAATTACAGATGACACACACGAACATCCAATACCATTCGCAGAGCACTTAGAAAATGTGGTGCCATTCGCACTGACAGCATGAAAATAGTGAGCAGATGATCACTTTCAAGCTAGCTATGAAATTTGTGCTCCCATGAGTGTGGCGTTGCAAAGCAACACACGTGGCGTGCCACAGTATCGGCTCCCACCTCAACACATGTGGTATGCTTGTGTATTGCGCATGTGTCGTACTACCCCCCCCGCAACACGTGCCGTGCGGCGGAGGGGAACACATTTGCATGAAAGCTGACATGCATGTACAGATGGGGACCGGCCAGCCACGTCTGAGCGCACACAGCATGGCAAGGTGCCTCTCAGCTGATCGCCAGCCATAGACTCACTGACAGCTGCAAATGATGGCTCATTGCACACGATGTGTCACATTAAAAACACAGAGACCACAGCCAGGACAGGTATATAAAGAAGTACTACAATAAGTACATACACAATTACATGCCAAATAACTAAAATGAATGACCACATAACACAGAAACAGAGTGTGAGATGTTAGTCTGTGCACTGAATGGACAGGGGGGCGTGGCTACCAACAACAGCAGCTGTTGTGATCACTGGTCCTGGACGTCACAGCTGGGGAACATGTACCGTGTTTTGAAGGACATGACCTTACAACTGTCCACCGTGACGTGCATGTGTGTGCTTGCAGTCCTCCCATGGAAACACATAAAAACATATATCACTTTTGCGATGGGCTGGGGCGAGTGCACAGCGCACACATTGGCAGTCTTTCCCAGGTAAAACGGACTGTCAGAGCATGCGAACACGGAACAGTTTTTCTGAATGTCAGCCACCCATGTGAGCTCTTCCACATGACGCGGTGTCTGTCCTGCGACGCACCGTTCACAGGACACTAGCGTCGGGCCAGACACGCACACAGGGCCAGCTGGAAATGCTGGACCAGCAGATGTGGACATGATAAGCGCTCATTGCTTCATTCATATCATGTCATGACTGTGTGTCTGTGACCATGGGTCATCTACAGAGGAACAGATGGTTCATACTTGTAATGTCTGCTCGATAAGAGGAATTCAATAAATTGTGGTGTTTTTTATGGTGTGTGGTTTTTAATTTTATTTTTTCTCCACAGCAGAGGCGCGATGTGGTGCAACACGTTCCAGCTGCTCGCAGTGTGTTTGTGCAGGCGCACGAGCATGCAGGAAAACATTGCCCGTGTACCATGCACGCCTGTCCGACCATGCATCCCTCCCCACAGCAGGTGGAATGTTTCATGGTTCCCCATTTCATTTTGGTTTGCGGATTTTCTTACCGTTTCTGCGTCTATCATGTTATGTGTGAAGGGGCCCTAACGTGCCACAGTCGTGACAGAAGTTGAGCTGAAGGCAGATTTGCGATCGGACATTATGTGAACCTGTGTGCAAGAAGACCTGGACATTCTGTGGCCGGCCATCTGTACCTGAGGACAAGTGAAAATGTTCTCTGGTTGTACATCTCTGTGAGGACTAGTGGACCTTTAATCAATTTGGCTGGCGATCAAGTGTGCACGGGCGATGTGTGTGGGGGCTTCTTTGATGTTGTGGACTTATTTTTATTTTAACAGCCTGTGTTTATGACTCATGGCCTTCCTATGAACTTGACCTTTGACCTTGACCCTTTTGTGTGATAGTACTGTAGTACTACTATATGTGAAGTTAAAGAGTCTGCAGTGATGATTTTCTCACTTTTTCCACACCCTTAAGGAAATCAATTTTCTGCATGTTTCTTCATCATGGAGTCACCAAATTACATCATAACTTAAATATTTTGATATATTCTGGGTCTTCTCATGAAATCCTTTCATTCGATGTATTACATGACATGTTTTACTCAAATATGAAATTTGACCTAATTGTAGGTCATATTTGACCTCAAGGCAAACCCTGAAGGTCAAGGTCGATCACTTATCCCAGGCATTAGAAGAACCTTTGAACTATAAGTATGTTGATGAGAACTGATCCCTATTATGAGAGGTGGGGGCTCAAGCAGGAACCTGTGTGATAATGCAGTCTTTTCAGCTCATGATATCCAGTCTTTGGAAGGTTTGAAAAGACAGGTTTTTTGAAAAGGAGAACATTCATGTATTTTGATTTTGTGTGAAGATGAGTCTGACGCCAGATTCGTTACAGAAGTAAACCATTCCAGGGCCACACCTGAGATGCCCACCCAGGCAAAAAGTCTCTAAATTACAGTGTAGTAGTCTGCTGTATCAAAGGCAGTTGAGTATCACAAGAAGTGAGCATTTTCCTACATCAGAAGGCATCTGGATATCATTACTTAATTTAATCACTGCTGCTACTGACTGGTTGTCACCAATGAAGTTTTGTTGTTTATTACAATGAGAATAACATGTGACTGATAGTATACAAATAATGAATGTTTATGAGTTCAATGGTACGAATATTTCATGAATATTTCATATTTCATGAATTAAATATTTGTTCCATTGAAAGAATGTAAAAACATTCATTATTTGTTTTATATAATAGCTAAAACATATCTTTGTCATTTGATATTTTAGTAATTTATAAAAACAGAAAAGGGACTTACATTTTGGTGTTCCACTGCTGCTAAAGTCCAAATTGTGACATGTAGTTCAATGATGCTGTGCACTGACTTTGGACTTCCATAAAAAAAAGACTTTGTGTAGTTCCTCAGTCCAGCCAAATATCACGTCAGCGTTTCATGTGAACAGGTCTTCATGCATCCAGACGACTTACAGCAGAGTGGATTGTGTGTGTGTTACAAGTATTAGCAGCGTCAGTTAGCTAAGTCAAATCATCATGACATTGTTTCCCGCGTGCGTACACACACGCAACCGGGTCGGTCGACTGTGTACGTCCTCAGTGCAGCGAAAAAAAAAATCACGTCAGAAATGAGTCCAGTTTTTCTTTCTTCCTGCTAACGGCCTCCAGACAGCACAGTGGATTTGTTGTGTGTGCCTTACAAGAATTAGCAGTGTCAGTTAGCTCAGTCATATTATGTCTCGGGAGAGTTGTTGTCCCCCGCACATGCACACATGCAACCTGGTCGGCGCTTGTGCATGTGTGTACTACCAGCTAGCTAAGTCAAATCATCGTGACATTGTTTCCCGCGTGCGTACACACACGCATCCGGGTCGGTCGACTGTGTACATCCTCAGTGCAGCGAATAAAAAAAAAAAAAAAAAAAAAAAATCACATCAGAAATTAGTCCAGCTTTTCATTCCAACTTCCTGCCAACAGCCTCCAGACAGCACAGTAGATTAGTTTTGTGTGTGTGTGTGTGTGTGTGTGTGTGCAGGTGCGTGCAGGAGCATGTGTGGGCGCGCATACATGTGCGTGCGCAAGCATGTGTGCGTGCGTGCATGAGGACGTGCATGCGTGTGGAGAGCAATGGTACCAAATGTATGGAACCAAATTTGCACTCTAAATGGAACCAAGCTGCACTCTAAATGCAATGCAACACAAATGGGATGAATTAATCCATGTCATGTCACATACAAAGCACCAATTAAATGACAAGACCAAAGAGCTGTCTAAGGACACCAGGGACACAACTGTAGACCTGCACGAGGCTGGGATGGACTACAGGACAACAGGCAAGCAGCTTGATAGAAGACAACAACTGTTATGATTATTTATCAGAAAGTGGAAGAAACAGAAGATGACTGTCAATCTCCCTCGGTCTGGGATTCCATGCAAGATCTCACTTTGTGGGGTAAAGATGATTCTGAGAAAGCTCAGAACTACACAGGAGGACCTGGTCAATGACCTGAAGAGAGCTGGGACCACAGTTACAAAGATTACATTAGTAACACATGATGCTGTCATGGTTTAAAATCCTGCAGGGCAGCAAGGTCCCCCTGCTCAAGCCAGCACATGTCCAGGCCTGTTTGAAGTTCACCAGTGACCATCTGGATGATCCAGAGGAGGCATAGGAGAAGGTCATGTGGTCAGATGAGACCAGAATAGAGCTTTTTGGAATCATCTCCACTTACCATGTTTAGAGGATGAGAACAACCCCAAGAAAACCATCCCAACCGTGAAGCATGGGGGTGGAAACATCATACTCTGGGGGTGCTCTTCTGCAAAGGGGACAGGACGACTGCACCGTATTGAAGGGAGGATGGATGGGGTCATGTATTGCGAGATAGAAAATCTTTGGAGGGAGCTGAAACTCCAAACGTGAAAGATCTAGAGAAGATCTGTATGGAGGAGTGGACAAAAATTCCTGCTGCAGTGTGTGAAAACCTGGTGAAAAACTACAGGAAACGTATGACCTCTGTAATTGCAAACAAAGGCTACTGTATGAAATATTAACATTGATTTTCACAGGTGTTCAAATACTTATTTGCAGCAGTAACATACAAATAAATTATTAAAAAAAATCATACATTGTGATTTCCGGATTTTTTTTTATTTTTTTTTAGATTATGTCTCTCACAGTGGGCATGTACCTAAGATGAAAATTTCAGACCCCTCCATGATTTCTAATTGGGAGAACAAAGCCGCATGGTGTTCAAATACTTATTTTCCTCAATGTACATCGGTCTGTGGCAGCTGGGATTGCTTTTTTTTCCCTCTAAATCAGGACCACAACAGGATTAAGTCTCATGCTGATAGCCATGAGATGCATGCACGTATGGTCATCCAGCGTGCATAGGGGTGGGCTTCAGTACAATCACAGGATTGTGGCTGGCGATCACACACGATCCGTGTGTGAAGTTGCCAGCCAGGAGCTCTTTGATGGCGCAGAATGCTGGACATTACATATTTCATCCTGCAGCTGATCACGCATGATCCATGCGTGACAGTGCCAGACAGGAGCTCTTTGATCGCATGGACCACTGGGCATTACATATTAAATTCTGCAGCTGGGACAGCTCTTCCCCACTGGAGTGACATATGTTATCCTGGATCCTTCAAAGAGACAAAGTACCAAAGACATCTTCATTGCCTTCGGTAACTGGTAACTGTTCATGTCTCACAACCATATATTAAAACACAAAGATCTGGGGGGCCTCATTTATAATCATTACACATGTGCAAAACAGTACCTAAATGATGCACACAACAATTTTCATGCATATACTGTGATTTCTGAAAACAAACTGTGACCCATGTGGACACACGTCTTTGGAAGTGGGAGCACCCAAAGGGAACCCACACAAACACAGAAAGGACCAAGTAGGAAGCAATTCCGGGACCTTCTTGCAGTGAGGTGACAGTGCTAACCACTAAGCCGCCATGCTGCCCTTGTATGAATTACTGTCCATTTATTTCTGGAATAACACATATATAAAAAATGCCAAAAAATGATACAAATAAAAAAACATTTATTTTGACTTCTACTTCAATACAGATCGTGTGAACCCAAGATACTCCAGGATTTCTGTGGTCAACTTCATTTAATTTGTTAATATACATCCATTCCTGTGTTTAAGTCCTGCTATACATTCCAAAAAACATTAGAGATGGGGCAATTTATTCTAAATATAAAGATTAAATTATCACAAAAGATGAAAAACTACACCCTATTTTTTCTGGGTCAGGCTCAAACTTTTCAGTTGCCCTCGTATGAATATATGTGTATATATCTGTGTGTTTGTATATTTATACACTTCGAAGCCTGCACCCTGTCTTACCAAAGCTAAACAAATATATCAATCAATTAAATGTACCACCTACCAGCAACAAGCAATTATCAATCCACCTCCATGCTCTTTCTGCGGTCACTGTACCGAGCCAGGGGGGCTGGTAGGTAAAGTTAAAAGCAGTCTTGGTGATGTCAGCTGAGGAGGGATTCATCAGAATGAAAGGGACGCACAGCCACTATGTGAAAGACAAAACACCCGTGTCACAAACATAAAGAAAACCAATGTATATTGACTTTATATAGCGCTGTGTTGAAGATTAACTGTAATGGCATGCTGGCATGATGAGCAGACAAGACACACAATCAACACACACTTTTGAAGTCAAACAGGCGGATCTTGATGATTAATGGCACATGGCCTAAAGTGCACAGCACAACTGCATTACACTGTATCTGTATCCAAATCCACTCTTCTGCAAACACAGCTCTTACTTTCAGCACAATGGTGCAGCGTGCAGAGGGCTCTACACAGTATATTAATTGTTCCTAGGACTGCACAATTCTGGGCAGATATCCAGGGGAGCCAAAAAGGGGAGAATAAGGAGAAGGATTCTAGGGGCCCATGATTGACAGGGCCCCACAGAGGCCTCTAATACAATTAGAGTACTGACAAAATAATATGGCACTCAGTAATAAATGTACAATCACAGATATATTTTCAATTTCAATTTTTCAATTTAATTTTATTTATATAGTGCCAAATCACAAAAAAGTAGCCTCAAGGTGCTTCACACAAGTAAGGTCTAACCTTACCAACCCCTAGAGCAAGTACACAGGTGACAGTGGTAAGGAAAAACTCCCTCTGATGATTTCAGGAAGAAACCTCAAGCAGACCAGACTCAAAGGGGTGAAACTCTGCTTGTGCAATTCTACCGACACAATAGAGCAGGAGTGGCCAAGTTCGGTCCTCGAGACCCACATTCCTGACACTCTTAGTTGTCTCCCTGCTCCAACACACCTGAATCCAATGAAAGGCTCATTAAGAGTCTGCTAACAAGTCTTTCATTGGATTCAGGTGTGTTGGAGCAGGGAGACAACTAAGAGTGTCAGGAATGTGGCTCTCGAGGACCAAACTTGGCCACCCCTGCAATAGACAATACAGGAAATTTTGGGAGTCCATGCTGGTGTCCAGGATGGGAGGCCTGGAGAAGAAAACACCCACTCCCATCTCTGGATGGAGCCGCACCTTAAACAGAGAGAAAAAGCAGGATCAGGGGACAGAAGGACAACAAATGCAGTATAATTTATCCGCATTTAACAAAAAGAAAAACAGAAGAAATAATAAGGTGATCGCCAGCCACAAGCCCTAAGCTTCAATAAAAGACCTAGACTTTAGATAAGGTTGAAACCACGGCCAGCTCCATTTCCTAATAAAATGAATTTAAAAGGGTAAAAAGCATAGTACCATACTATGCCAGTATGCTAGCCATGCATAAGGGAAAATAAGTACTTGAAAGTCTCTACAGAATCTGACTGTTTTATTGATGCAAGAAGATAATTCCACAGAACAGGTGCACGATAAGAGAAAGCTCGGTGACCTGCAGACCTTTTATTCGTCCTAGTGACACAAAGTAGTCCTGCACCCTGAGAACGTAGAGCCCGTGCCAGTACGTAGGGTGTAAGTAGGTCAGCAAAGTAGGTAGGGGCTAGTCTGTGACTAATTTCATAGGTTAGTAGCAGAACCTTAAAATGTGATCTCGCTGGGACAGGAAGCCAGTGAAAAGATGCCAAAATGGGTGGAATGTGGTCTAACATTCTGCTTCCTGTTAAAAGTCTGGCACCAGCATTTTGAACCAATTGGAGACCTCTAATGCTAAACCAGAAAATAAAACACTGCAGTAGTCTAATCTAGAAGAAACAAATGCATGAATCAGGGTCTCAGCATCAGCCATAGACAGGATGGGACAAATCGTCGCTATATTTCGCAGGTGAAAGAAAGCAGTCCTCAATAGCAGGATGTAGTGGCTGGGTTAAGGCATGCTGGAATATGTTTAACCTAATGTCATCTATTTTCTTATCAAATTCATCCAAGAAATCTTGTGCTGTAAAAGGAGAGCAACTTAGAGATGGTTGTCCATGAATAAGTGTTACCACCGTGTCAAACAAGAACTTTGAGTTATGCTTGTTTTTGTTGATCAAATCAGAGTAATAGGTCAGCTTTGTAGCCAGTAGTGCATGCTTATAGTCTAAGATAGTAACACGCCACGGGAGGTGGAATACTTCTAATTTTGAACTACACCATTTTCATTCTAGACCTCTAGCCTTATGCTTGAGGTCATGCAAGTATTAAGGTGGATGTATTTTGGAGGCCGTTTTGCTGCCGTGTTCCACTAAACACGGCAGCAAAATTGTAACTTAATAAGAGAGTGATCAGAAACCACTGATGCAAGAGGCATGATGTCAATATTTGTGACAGCAATATCATGTGCGAGAACCAAATCCAGGGTATTTCCACTAATGTGTGTCGAATCCTGAATATATTGCTGGAATCCTAATACATCCATAATTTCCATAAATGATATACAGAGGGGATCAGAAGGCTTATTTATATGCTATAGCCTTATACATTTGTTTTGTCTTCTTATTGTTGTTGCTTTTTAATCCACTGTACTGAACTCGTTCGAACTGTAATGTTTAACCACAAGTGATTGATGAGGACAAAATTATTGCCCCCCCCCCCCCCCCCCCCACCCACCCATGAAATTTAAAATTTTCATCCAAATTTTTCAGAAGAAAATGAAACATTCAGAAACATTCTGTGTTGACATTCAGAAAATGTCAACACAGTATTTTTAAACTGAAAATATGCGCCATCAACTGTAGGTCAAGTTTTTTTGGTGGTCTCTGTAGTGGTCTGTGGTGCAGTTGCATTCTGCTGCCTCCCAACAGTAAAGTGCCAACACTGTACCTAACCACAAAGTTCTTTAAGCGCAATACACCCATGGTTGCACAAATGGGCACACGTAGACCTGGTATTTACAGACCATCTGCTTTGGATGCGAAAATGACAACGGCGTTAATTAGAAACCAGCAGCGATACTTGTGGTGTGCATGCCGGGTGTAAGGACCCATTGTGTCACTGCTGCCAAAAAGAGCTAAAATGCTTAGCTGATCTTTCAACTGGAATAATTTTGTGAATGACTGAGGATCTCACCATGCTGAAGAATATAAGTGTCAGCTGTATGATGTCTGTGTAGGCCACAGAGTACAGACCTCCCAGCAGTGTGTAGATTATGGCTACTATAGCAGAAATCCAAATGCAAAGACTGTAGGGAAAATCCAGGATCACACTCATTGTTGCTCCTTTAAAAAAAAAGGCCATTACTGCATAAACACATGCAACCAAACATTATAATACTGTTTTAAATTTAAGTATAAGCAGTTGATCACTACTTTAACTGTCCTCCACTGCTGTACCAGAAAACAATAGTAGCTTTGTGTGATATTCTGATATTCACTTCAGAGTTTAAAGTGCAAAATCAATAGAAAACTGCAGACAAGTTATTATGCATAACTTGCCATAACACATCACATGCTACGTATATTCTGAGATTGTGTGAAGTATTTGCCAGACTAATAAGGATCAAATTTCAATTTGTGTGTGTGTATATATACACACTGTACTGTGTGTGTCTGTACTGACTGTCCTGTGCACAGGACAGTCAGTACAGAAAAATATATATATCCTTGGTAAAATGCAAGTTGTAAATTAAATTAACATCACTGTTTCTTACCTAAACCAATCAGGGTTCCTGTTACCCAGATAATATCAGATATCAGCAGTGCAACAGAAAGAACTCCACTTATTACGTTTCCATACTTGATCTGGAATGGGTCCATCATCGTAATAAATTTTCTTTCCCTCATTGTCTTAGCAAAGAAAATTCCTCCTGAAAAATTAACCACAGAGAATAAGGGAAAAGATCTCTGTTCTTACACAGGACAAGCTGTTATTAGAGCACATCATCACAAACAAACAGCAATCTTTGCAGTTTCAATTTTTTTCAAAGGTCCTTCTAACTCATACAAATAAATCTACTTTCTGAACGATAATATAAACTGAGATTATCTGATGTTATTTTGTATTGTGGAGATGAATATGAAAGCTGCAATGAAAGACAGTAACAAGTAAGCTGATCATATTTACCTTCTAGTTCCACAAATCCTTGCGAGAATCCAATCAAACTGTTAACTGATATAAACTATTTCCCAATGTGGGATGATATTTCTCTTTCGTTTATGTGTATGCACACTGGTCTTACCAATAATGAAAGAAAGTGCTCCTGTTAATGGCATGACAGCCCACAGGAGTCCCATGGTTGGAGTGTACACCGCCTCTGTCAAACCAACAATGTAGCCACCTCCAACAAAGGTAGCTGCAGGAAGCACAAGTTCAATAAATCACCAACAGGTCAAAATGTGTTCAAAATAACACAGCGTGAAGCTCACTCATGGTACAGGGAGTCCCAAACAGGAAGTGTCAAATTTTGAGTCTACAGTGAAACAGGAAACGTCAAATGTCAAACACTTCCTGGATCGACACTTCCAAGATTGAAAGACGAGAGCCCGTGGAATCTCGCGGGCACTCAGTGGCAAGTTCCCACTGAAACAGAAAGTGCCAAATTTTGACTCCACAGTGAAACGGAAATGTAAAATGTTGAACACTTCCTGGCATGGGTGGAGTTAGAGCAGAGGCGAGGGTTGCACTGGACTCCCCTGAAATCTGATTGGACACAGATGATTGACATGTCACAGCACCGCACGTCTGGTTGAAAAGAGCTGCATTTTGAAATCAGTGGGTCACACTGACTGCTAGGTTCCTCCTGTAGTTGGTGCTGTGTACCACAAGAACTTCTAATCGCCCTTAGTAGAAGAAGAAAAACGTTCGCTTTAGATTTGAACTGAACACGTCGATTGAACCACGAACTAATAATGACACTAAAGTTATATTGGTGAGTAAATGACCGTATTTTATGCCAGAAATGAGGTCCAGATTGTTAAAATCACCATTTCTCCTTTAATTCAGGTTGACTTACATATGCGTGTGTCTCCAGTGATTTTTAAATGATTGTGATTTTAAAACAGGCAGCTGTTGATTAAATAACCTCTTAAATGCTGTCTGATGAACTTAAATAACCTCTTAATTGTGCTCTCTGAGTGACACCAGGATGATGCATTTCACTTAAAAATACACAATCAAAAACATGTTTATTTAGGATTTGCGCCTCACTCTACCGCTGACCAAGGCAGCGTCTACATCTGGAGTCGGTCCCCGGGAGGTGGACTGTGGCTGCCCACTGCTCCTAGTGGCTAGATTGTGTCTATCTGTAATTAGGATGGGTTAAATGCAGAGGACAAGTTTTGTTGTATGTATACAGTGGTCCCTCGCTATAACGCGGTTCACCTTTCGCGGCCTCGCAGTTTTGCGGAATTTTTTTTTTGTGCAATTTTGCATGCTTCTTCTTCTTCTTTTTTTTTTTTTTTTAACAGCGCATTGTGTTCTGTGTCCTTATCAGGCGGGCCGGTGGCGGCACCGGTCGGCATCACCGCGATTGCTCTCACTGCCTCTGATGCGCTTACTGAGTCTGCGGGCTCGGTAAACGCTGCAGCGGGCCACTCACACGCCCCCTCTCTGCTGTGTGGAGCTGGCAACAGGTCCAGAGACTACGCTCGCTGTTTTGATGTGGAGCGCTCCAGTAGCCCGCAAGGATAGATTTCTTGCGGAAAAATCCACAGTGCCACAGGGTCTCTGCAGCTGCAGAGCTCCGTGGCCATGACTTGGATTCTTTGCGGGTCCCGCATCTGTACCCCCGGAGGCAGTGAGCAAAGGGAGAGCATGCGCATTGTGTTCTGCGTGTCTGTTTATAATCTTCTCACCCAGAAGAAAAAAGAGAGTGTTTACACAGGAGAGAAAAGTGAGAAAATGTTAATGCCTGTTTGAGAAAAGTGTATAAAGTGTGTAGTGAGGGGTTTTACAGCCTTAAAACATCTACAATAATTGTAAAAACGAACGCTGACTGCTTTGCGGATTTTGCCTATTGCGGGTTATTTTTAGAACGTAACTCCTGCGATAAACGAGGGACCACTGTATATGTATAATGACAATAAAGTTTCTATTCTATTCTTCCTGCCACAGAGTGTTTCAACTGTACTCAAACGTATTGGAACACTTGGCATTTCACATATTTTAATTGTTTATTCCATTTCAAATACAAATAAATAAATAAATCTAAAGTTATCTTCCTTACACTCAAACTGAAAGCAAATGTCTACAACTTGATATAAATTAATTAAAAATATAAAATACAGCTTTCTGATGAAGTGGTGTAGAGGAGGATTTTCTTAAAAAGAAAACCTGAACTTTCAGGTACAATTTGCCAGAAAGTACATCTGAGATGCAAGCCTAGATCTGATGTTTTACCTAAATGACATGGTGAGATGCTGAAGAGCTTCGCTTATTCATGTCCATGACATATACATATTAGCAGTGTGTTAAAAAAAAAAACTAATCAAAAGTGAATGAAGAAAACTGTAGCAAATTTGTTATTACTTTACACAAAGTGGAGAAAAAGGAATATTGGGCTGTTCAAAAAAATGACAGTTTACATTTTTCTTTACAAATACAAACATTACCTGTATAACTTGAAAAATGCTTGAAGGTTTAGCTTTCCCGTGGATCACTTAGTTGAATACCACTGCTTCTCAGAATGGCTTCACATCTGGAGTTGACCAACTTCTTGCACATGCACATGTGAACAGGTATTTCAGCCCAGGACAATTGGACTACATGCCACAGTCCCTCTGCTTTTCTGGGTTTTACTTCAGAAATAGCATTTTTGATGTTATAACAATGTCTATAAACCCAGAGAATATATTCATGAGAGTTTTAGACACAATATAGTTTAATGCTGTTGTCCGTGTGCAGGAGTTAAAGTGCACCCTGATCAGAGCGCCACAATGCATTTCTCCTGTTGTGAAACTTTACCCATAATGCACTGCAGCATGTGTGTCTCAAACACTAAAACCTTCAGAATTAGTGCATTACTTTAAAACTAAAACATATAGCTGATATTTTCACTTTATAAAATGCCAGACGTGACATTAATTTAAATAACTTGTCTGGAATTATTTGGTTAAAATTTTAACCATAAGTTAAAACTGTATGCCTGTTGATGACTTGCGTGATATGCTGTGATGATATGCTGGTGAGTCTCTCTCTCTCTCTCTCTCTCTCAAAATTATCTGACCTAAATTAATTGGTCCGCTGATGGTTTTCAGACTTATCTGAAAAGCTAATCCAATAATGATTAGCGGAATTGTGCCCACCACTGACTATGAGAAACATCCACATATCTTGATGCTTGCTTCACTATGCTTCACTGTCTTCACAGTGTACTGTGGCTTGAATTCAGTTTTTGGGGGTTGTCTGACAAACTATCTGTGGCCCCTAGAGCCAAAAAGAACAATCTTGCTTTCATCAGTCAACAAAATATTGCTCCATTTCTCTTCAGGCCAGTCAGTGTGTTGTTTGGCAAATTTGAACCTCTTCAGCAGTTCAGTTCAATTAATTTCATTTATATAATGCCAAATCACAGCAACACTGCCTCAAGGCATTTCACACAAGTAAGGTCCAACCTTACCAATCCCTAGAGCAAGCACACAGGTCACAGTGGTAAGGAAAAACTTCCTCTGATGATGTTGAGGAAGAAATCTTAAGCAGACCAGACTCAAAGGGATAACCCACTACTGAGATCATTCTAACAGTTACAAGGTTGATTCAGAAGAAACAGGAAAACCAGAATAGCATCAAAAACAAAATGCATAATTGAGATGAGCCCACAGTCACTGGCGCCACAGGCAGGGGGTCATCCAGCACCCTGGGGTGCAGGGCCAGTGTCCATCTGTTACGTCATCAGTGGGGCAAAGCACCGAAGATATCCCCATATTTCATGTCAACAAGATTAGAGGTAATGTTGTTTTACAGAACACAGTGAGAGCAACTGGTTAAGTAAGATGTCAACCATGCAAGGACATTCCCAGTAATCCCAAAATGATTCTCCAGCCTATAAAGTAGAATACGGTGATCCACTGTATCAAACACAGTGATAAGAGCTAACACTAACAGAACTGTAGTGGTGTCTGAATCCATTGCAAGCAGGAGATCATTTACCTCTTTAGTGAGAGCGGTCTGATAGGTTTGATATCGGCCTATAATTTTTCAGGAGACTAGGGTCAAAGTTAGGTTTCTTAAGTTTAGTTTAATTACTCCAGATTTCAAACATTTAGGAACAGATCCCGAGGTTAAAGACAGATTTATCATTTCCAGCTCAGTAAGCCCGAGATTAGGCCAAAGATCCTTGAACAGTTTTGTTTGTATAGGGTCAAAAAGACAGGTTGTGCTTTTAGCAGAATTTACAAGTTTTATCAGCACACCCAGTGAAATAATATCAAATTTGGTAAATCAAGGTGATGGAAACCACATCAGTAACAGGGTGTAATGGCCGGACTAAAGCATGCTGGGATATATTTAACATAATGTCATCTATTTTCTTCTCGAAACAATCAAAGAAATCTTGGGCTGTAAATTGGAGAGTGACTTACAGGTGATTGTCTGTTTGAATTATGCTTGTTTTTATTGATCAAAGTAGTAGTAGGCCTGTTTTGTAGCCAATAGTGCATGCTTATATTGTAGAATAGCATCACGCCACGCGAGGTGGCATCTAGTTTTGAACACCGTTTTCACTGTAGACCTCTAGCCTTATGCTTGAGGCCACATAACTAATCACTAGTGTGTTGCACATAGGGATCCACAGGCTCTAGATTGGGTAGTGTATAAAATAGGTAGCTGACATTTTTCAAGGGTAGTAATAAATTGTGCAAAGTTTCTACAATAAGTTAGAATGGCATGTGAGTCCAGAATGCTTTTAGAACCTTAGACCTCAGCAGTTTCTTGAAGAACTCAACCCTTTTATTTCCTGTTAATTACATAATTTTGTTATGTTAATTTACTGTTTTAATGTATTTATAAATTGTTTAGGTTCTTGTTACCATATACATATTATTATTATTAGTAGTAGTAGTAGTATTGTTATCAATATTATTATTTTATTGTTACTTCTATTTTGTCATTTGATTTTTAATGGACCACCATGGAAATAAGTGTTTACACTTTCTTGTGTCATCCATGTATTTTTTATTTATTTCTAATTATATCATGTACTTACATTGAACTTATGAGAAAAATCACTCACACTTGCACTTACGCTTTAATATAAAGATGACTTACTGCCCACTCCTGGAATGACGTGTGAGTCCAGAATGTAAAAGTAAATCCCTTCGGCTGCTCCCTTGTTTGCACTCGGGGTCGCGACAGCAAATCCAAGGTGGATCTGCATGTTGAATTGGCAGAGGCTTTACGCCGGATGCCCTTCCTGATGCAACTCCATATTACATGAAGAGATGTGGCAGGGGTGGGATTTGAACCCGGAACCTTCTGAACTGAAACCAAGCGCATTAACCACTTGGCCACCATCCCCTGTGTGAGTCCAGAATGTAGTTAGCAAAATCCACTGTTCAGTGCTTTTAGCTAATATCTGTAGCTTCTCCAAAAATATTAGTCCTATCAACATTCCATTTTGGCAGCATTCATCCTTGACCCAAAATACAAAGTTACAAACACATTCATGCACGCATGCACACACGCACCCACACACGCACATATGCACAGCTTTTTTGGATTTTCTGCTGACCTCGGGTAATAATAATAAATTAATAAAAATGGCTGTTAGTGCAATTTCTTTTTTTTTTTCTTTTTTTTTGTGTGTGTGTGTGGGGGGGGGGGCTCGGAGGGGTTCTCACCCGGGAAGTAATTCAGTATAGAACCGCCACTGTTTCCGTGTATGGGAATAACAGCTATTTTACGGATTTTGAGTTTTACTCACTGTTGTAAGCACACTGCTATTATTTAGAACATAACTATATACGAGGTCTATTAGAAAAGTATCCGACCTTATTATTTTTTTCAAAAACCATATGGATTTGAATCACGTGTGATTACATCAGACATGCTTGAACCCTTGTGGGCATGCAAGAGTTTTTTCACGCCTGTCAGTTACGTCATTCGCCTGTGGGCAGTCTTTGAGTGAGGAGTGGCCCACCCTCTCGTCGATTTTTTCATTGTTTAGGAATGGCTCAGAGACTGCTGCTTTGTTTGATCAAAATTTTTTCAAAACTGTAAGGCACAACTGAGTGGACACCATTCGATAAATTCAGCTGGTTTTCGGTAAAAATTTTAACAGCTGATGAGAGATTTTGGTCTGGTAGTGTCGCCGTAAGGACGGCCCACGGCGCCTGATGGCGATCTGCGCTTCGAGGCGGCAGCGTCTCGCCGTTTCAAGTTGAAAACTTCCACATTTCAGGCTCTGTTGACCCAGTAAGTCGTCAGAGAACAGAGAACTTTCAGAAGAAGTCGGCATGAGGAGTTTATTCGGACATTCCATTGTTAACGGACATTTTGTAATGAAAGAACGTGCGGGCAGAGTCGCATGTCGGGCCGGACCCGACCGCGGGGGGTCGCGACAGGAAAAACACCTCCGTTGGAAACCTTAACGGGCAAGTTGGAACATGCCCAAGCTGTTAAACAGTTTCTCAGTTACTCACTTGTTGAAAGCCATCAAAAGCCGCCTGAATTTTACAAATGGTTTTCAACACGGAGGTGTTTTTCCTGTCGCGGCGCACACAGATTCGCCGAGTCGTCACGGAAACGACTCAGCGAATTTGCGCGCACGTCTTTCATTACAAAATGTCCTTAAACAGTGGAATGTCCGCATAAAGTCCTCATGCCGGCCTCTTCTGAATCTTCTCTGTTCTCTCATGACGTCCTGGGTGAATTAAGCCTTAAATTAGGATGTTTTCAGGTCGAAACAGGCCGACGACGGCGCCTGGAAGCGCTGCACGACGTCCCGGTCCATGGGAAGTCCTTACACCGACAGAAACACCCCATAATCTCTCATCAGCCATTAAACTTTTCACCGAAAACCAGCTTAATTTCTCGAATAGTGTCCACTCGGATATTCCTCACAGGTCCAGAAAAAATGTTGATAAAGCAACGTGCGCCGTCTCGAGCAGCGTGTGAAACAAAGGAATTCAGCCAAGAGGGCGGGACCACATCTCACTCAAGGCCTGCCCACAGGGAAATGACGTCACCGACATGCGTGAAAAAACTCACGCATGCGCACGAGGGTTCAAGCATGATTGGTGTAATCACACGTCATTCAAATCCATATAGTTAAAAAAAAAAATAAAAGGGTTGGTTTATTACCTAACAGACCTCGTATAGTACTATGCAAAAATTATTTTAAGATTAGGATTATTTTAAGATTGGGGATTTATTGGTGGAGTGAGGGAATCAATCAATAAATCAATCAACTTTTTTCTTATATAGCGCCAAATCACAACAAACAGTTGCCCCAAGGCGCTCCACATTGCAAGGCAAGGCCATACAATAATTATGAAAAACCCCAACGGTCAAAACGACCCCCTATGAGCAAGCACTTGGCCACAGTGGGAAGGAAAAACTCCCTTTTAACAGGAAGAAACCTCCAGCAGAACCAGGCTCAGGGAGGGGCAGTCTTCTGCTGAGACTGGTTGGGGCTGAGGGAAAGAACCAGGAAAAAGAGATCGATCACTAATGATTAAATGCAGAGTGATGCATACAGAGCAAAAAGAGAAAGAAACAGTGCATCATGGGAACCCCCCCACAGTCTACGTCTAAAGCAACATAACCAAGGGATGGTCCAGGGTTCACCCGATCCAGCCCTAACTATAAGCCTTAGCGAAAAGGAAAGTTTTAAGCCTAATCTTAAAAGTAGAGAGGGTATCTGTCTCCCTGATCTGAATTAGGAGTTGGTTCCACAGGAGAGGAGCCTGAAAGCTGAAGGCTCTGCCTCCCATTCTACTCTTACAAACCCTAGGAACTACAAGTAAGCCCGCAGTCTGAGAGCGAAGCGCTCTAATGGGGTAATATGGTACTACGAGGTCCCTAAGATAAGATGGGACCTGATTATTCAAAACCTTATAAGTAAGAAGAAGAATTTTAAATTCTATTCTAGCATTAACAGGAAGCCAATGAAGGGAGGCCAACACGGGTGAGATATGCTCTCTCCTGCTAGTCCCCGTCAGTACTCTAGCTGCAGCATTCTGAACCAACTGAAGGCTTTTTAGGGAACTTTTAGGACAACCTGATAATAATGAATTACAATAGTCCAGCCTAGAGGAAATAAATGCATGAATTAGTTTTTCAGCATCACTCTGAGACAAGACCTTTCTGATTTTAGAGATATTGCGTAAATGCAAAAAGGCAGTCCTACATATTTGTTTAATATGCGCTTTGAATGACATATCCTGATCAAAAATAACTCCAAGATTTCTCACAGTATTACTAGAGATCAGGGAAATGCCATCCAGAGTAACGATCTGGTTAGACACCATGCTTCTAAGATTTGTGGGGCCAAGTACAATAACTTCAGTTTTATCTGAGTTTAAAAGCAGGAAATTAGAGGTCATCCATGTCTTTATGTCTGTAAGACAATCCTGCAGTTTAGCTAATTGGTGTGTATCCTCTGGCTTCATGGATAGATAAAGCTGGGTATCATCTGCGTAACAATGAAAATTTAAGCAATACCGTCTAATAATACTGCCCAAGGGAAGCATGTATAAAGTGAATAAAATTGGTCCTAGCACAGAACCTTGTGGAACTCCATAATTAACTTTAGTCTGTGAAGAAGATTCCCCATTTACATGAACAAACTGTAATCTATTAGACAAATATGATTCAAACCACCGCAGCGCAATGCCTTTAATACCTATGACATGCTCTAATCTCTGTAATAAAATTTTATGGTCAACAGTATCAAAAGCAGCACTGAGGTCCAACAGAACAAGCACAGAGATAAGTCCACTGTCCGAAGCCATAAGAAGATCATTTGTAACCTTCACTAATGCTGTTTCTGTACTATGATGAATTCTAAAACCTGACTGAAACTCTTCAAATAGACCATTCCTCTGCAGGTGATCAGTTAGCTGTTTTACAACTACCCTCTCAAGAATCTTTGAGAGAAAAGGAAGGTTGGAGATTGGCCTATAATTAGCTAAGATAGCTGGGTCAAGTGATGGCTTTTTAAGTAATGGTTTAATTACTGCCACCTTAAAGGCCTGTGGTACATAACCAACTAACAAAGATAGATTGATCATATTTAAGATTGAAGCATTAAATAATGGTAGGACTTCCTTGAGCAGCCTGGCAGGAATGGGGTCTAATAAGCATGTTGATGGTTTGGATGAAGTAACTAATGAAAATAACTCAGACAGAACAATCGGAGAGAAAGAGTCTAACCAAATACCGGCATCACTGAAAGCAGCCAAAGATAACGATACATCTTTGGGATGGTTATGAGTAATTTTTTCTCTAATAGTCAAAATTTTGTTAGCAAAGAAAGTCATGAAGTCATTACTAGTTAAAGTTAATGGAATACTCAGCTCAATAGAGCTCTGACTCTTTGTCAGCCTGGCTACAGTGCTGAAAAGAAACCTGGGGTTGTTCTTATTTTCTTCAATTAGTGATGAGTAGAAAGATGTCCTAGCTTCACGAAGGGCTTTCTTATAGAGCAACAAACTCTTTTTCCAGGCTAAGTGAAGATCTTCTAAATTAGTGAGACGCCATTTCCTCTCCAACTTACGGGTTATCTGCTTTAAGCTACGAGTTTGTGAGTTATACCACGGAGTCAGACACTTCTGATTTAAAGCTCTCTTTTTCAGAGGAGCTACAGCATCCAAAGTTGTCTTCAATGAGGATGTAAAACTATTGACAAGATACTCTAACTCCCTTACAGAGTTTAGGTAGCTACTCTGCTCTGTGTTGGTATATGACATTAGAGAACATAAAGAAGGAATCATATCCTTAAACCTAGTTACAGCGCTTTCTGAAAGACTTCTAGTGTAATGAAACTTAATCCCCACTGCAGGGTAGTCCATCAGGGTAAATGTAAATGTTATTAAAAAATGATCAGACAAAAGGGAGTTTTCAGGGAATACTGTTAAGTCTTCTATTTCCATACCATAAGTCAGAACAAGATCTAAAATATGATTAAAGTGGTGGGTGGACTCATTTACTTTTTGAGCAAAGCCGATAGAGTCTAATAATAGATTAAATGCAGTGTTGAGGCTGTCATTCTCAGCATCTGTGTGGATGTTAAAATCGCCCACTATAATTATCTTATCTGAGCTAAGCACTAAGTCAGACAAAAGGTCTGAAAATTCACAGAGAAACTCACAGTAACGACCAGGTGGACGATAGATAATAACAAATAAAACTGGTTTTTGGGACTTCCAATTTGGATGGACAAGACTAAGAGACAAGCTTTCAAATGAATTAAAGCTCTGTCTAGGTTTTTGATTAATTAATAAGCTGGAATGGAAGATTGCTGCTAATCCTCCGCTCCGGCCCGTGCTACGAGCATTCTGACAGTTAGTGTGACTCGGGGGTGTTGACTCATTTAAACTAACATATTCATCCTGCTGTAACCAAGTTTCTGTTAGGCAGAATAAATCAATACGTTGATCAATTATTATATCATTTACCAACAGGGACTTAGAAGAAAGAGACCTAATGTTTAATAGACCACATTTAACTGTTTTAGTCTGTGGTGCAATTGAAGGTGCTATATTATTTTTTCTTTTTGAATTTTTATGCTTAAATAGATTTTTGCTAGTTACTGGTGGTCTGGGAGCAGGCACCGTCTCTACGGGGATGGGGTAATAAGGGGATGGCAGGGGGAGAGAAGCTGCAGAGAGGTGTATAAGACCACAGCTCTGCCTCCTGGTACCAACGCTAGACAGTCACAGTTTGGAGGATCCCAAAAAATTGGCCAGATTTCTAGAAATGAGAGCTGCTCCCTCTAAAGTGGGATGGATGCCGTCTCTCCTAACAAGACCAGGTTTTCCCCAGAAGCTTTGCCAATTATCAATGAAGCCCACCTCATTTTTTGGACACCACTCAGACAGCCAGCAATTCAAGGAGAACATGCGGCTAAACATGTCACTCCCGGTCTGATTGGGGAGGGGCCCAGAGAAAACAACAGAGTCCGACATTGTTTTTGCAAAGTTACACACCGATTCAATGTTAATTTTAGTGACCTCCGATTGGCGTAACCGAGTGTCATTACTGCCGACGTGAATTACAATCTTACCAAATTTACGCTTAGCCTTAGCCAGCAATTTCAAATGTCCTTCGATGTCGCCTGCTCTGGCCCCCGGAAGACAATTGACAATGGTTGCTGGTGTCGCTAACTTCACATTTCTCAAAACAGAGTCGCCAATAACCAGAGTTTGATCCTCGGCGAGTGTATCGTCGAGTGGGGAAAAACGGTTAGAGATGTGAACGGGTTGACGGTGTACACGGGGCTTCTGTTTAGGGCTACGCTTCCTCCTCACAGTCACCCAGTCAGCCTGCCTTCCCAACTGCACGGGGTCTGCCAGGGGGGAACTAACGGCGGCTAAGCTACCTTGGTCCGCACCGACTACAGGGGCCTGGCTAGCTGTAGAATTTTCCACGGTGCGGAGCCGAGCCTCCAATTCGCCCAGCCTGGCCTCCAAAGCTACGAATAAGCTGCACTTATTACAAGTACCGTTACTGCTAAAAGAGGCCGAGGAATAACTAAACATTTCACACCCAGAGCAGAAAAGTACGGGAGAGACAGGAGAAGCTGCCATGCTAAAACGGCTAAGAGCTAGTAGCTACGCTAAGCTAGCGGATTCCCAAACAGGGAATCCGACACTAGACAGGCTGTGGAGCAGCACAGGTAACGCACGACAACAGTGCTAAAATAAAATAAAAATCCACTAGACAGGCTGTGGAGCAGCACAGGTAACGCACAACAACAGTGCTAAAAAATAAAATAAAATAAAAATAAAAATCCACTGGACAGGCTGTGGAGCAGCACAGGCAACGCATGACAACAGTGCTAAAACAAAATAAAAATCGACTAGACAGGCTGTGGAGCAGCAGAGGTAACGCACGACAACAGTGCTAAATAAAAATCCACTGGACAGGCTGTGGAGCAGCACAGGTAACGCACGACAACGGTGCCAAAACAAAACAAAAAACCACTAGACAGGCTGTGGAGCAGCACAGGTAACGCACGACAACAGTGGTAAAAAATAAAATAAAAATCCACTGGACAGGCTGTGGAGCAGCACAGGTAACGCACGACAACAGTGCTAAAAAATAAAATAAAAATCCACTGGACAGGCTGTGGAGCAGCACAGGTAACGCACGACAACAGTGCTAAAAAAAAAAAACTAAAAATCCACTGGACAGGCTGTGGAGCAGCACAGGTAACACACGACAACAGTGGTAAAAAATAAAATGGAAATCCACTGGACAGGCTGTGGAGCAGCACAGATAACACACGACAACAGTGCTAAAAAATAAAATAAAAATCCACTGGACAGGCTGTGGAGCAGCACAGGTAACACACGACAACAGTGGTAAAAAATAAAATAAAAATCCACTGGACAGGCTGTGGAACAGCACAGGTAACACACGACAACAGTGCTAAAAAATAAAATAAAAATCCACTAGACAGGCTGTGGAGCAGCACAGGTAACACACGACAACAGTGCTAAAAAAAAATAAAATCAAAATCAAAATCCACTGGACAGGCTGTGGAGCAGCACAGGTAAAAATCCACTGAACAGGCTGTGAAGCAGCACAGGTAACACACGACAACAGTGCTAAAAAATAAAATAAAAATCCACTGGACAGGCTGTGGAGCAGCACAGGTAACGCACGACAACAGTGCCAAAAAACAAAACAAAAATCCACTGAACAGGCTGTGGAGCAGCACAGGTAACGCACGACAACAGTGCTAAAAAATAAAATAAAAATCCACTGAACAGGCTGTGGAGCAGCACAGGTAACGCACGACAACAGTGCTAAAAAATAAAATAAAAATCCACTGGACAGGCTGTGGAGCAGCACAGGTAACGCACGACAACAGTGCCAAAAAACAAAACAAAAATCCACTGAACAGGCTGTGGAGCAGCACAGGTAACGCACGACAACAGTGCTAAAAAATAAAATAAAAATCCACTGAACAGGCTGTGGAGCAGCACAGGTAACGCACGACAACAGTGCTAAAAAATAAAATAAAAATCCACTGAACAGGCTGTGGAGCAGCACAGGTAACGCACGACAAGTGCTAAAAAATAAAATAAAAATCCACTGGACAGGCTGTGGAGCAGCACAGGTAACACATGACAACAGTGCTAAAAAATAAAATAAAAATCCACTGGACAGGCTGTGGAGCAGCACAGGTAACACACGACAACAGTGCTAAAATAAAATAAAAATCCACTGGACAGGCTGTGGAGCAGCACAGGTAACACACGACAACAGTGCTAAAATAAAATAAAAATCCACTGGACAGGCTGTGGAGCAGCACAGGTAACACACGACAACAGTGCTAAAATAAAATAAAAATCCACTGGACAGGCTGTGGAGCAGCACAGGTAACACACGACAACAGTGCTAAAATAAAATAAAAATCCACTAGGCAGGCTGTGGAGCAGCACAGGTAACGCACGACAACAGCGCTAAAATAAAATAAAAATCCACTAGGCAGGCTGTGGAGCAGCACGACAACAGTGCTAAAAAATAAAATAAAAATAAAAACGAAAGCGTTAGCAAGCTAGTTAGCTTGCCAACGCTGATGAAGGTTAGCTGATAAAAGTGCTCCGTCGCGATGCTTCGACCGTTAGAGGTCTTCTTTAGGCGTTGGAGCACGGTGAAAAAGTAAAAAAAAAAAAAGTAAAAAAGTAAAAAAGTCTTGAAAAAGACTGTTAATTCAAAGAACTCAAACAGCTCAGTTCAAACAGCTAACAGATACAGCAGAACACCGCTGTGCTCCGGAACAGGAAGTCCACCATGAACAAAGACCCACAGTTTCTGTCCAAAAGAAAGGGAAGTGGGGGATGCTCAAAAGAAGTTTGAAAAATAAATCACAAAAATCACCAGCTTCCAGAATCACAGTTGTACTGATGTTACATTCTTGTGCAGTGTCTGCGTGGTGCGTTCACTGTCTGTACACTCACCAGTCATTGTGAAGACTCCCACTGCCAAGCTGATGCCTCGGTTTCCCAGCAGAGTGACTTCAGTCTGGTCAGCCTGGTTGTTGTTCTTCAACCGCTTGGACTTCATGGAGGCCCAGATGCCGGTGCAGAGCACCAGCAGGTAGAAGAAGACCATCACCACAACTCCTGGGATGTTCAGGCTCATCATGTACAGACTGACAAGCTCTCACTCTGCTGTCTTTAAGTTTAGCTGCATTTTGAAACAAAGCCAATTGTTAAAGATGGATAATCAAGACATGATAATCATCAAGACCGTATGTGATGTCAGACAATATGGGTTCAATCAAAGGCTGGAGATTGAACAAAGCACAGCAATGCTTTTCATATTCTTTAGGGGTCCCACATTTAAAATGAGTGCTTTTATGAAAATAGTTTACTATAGCTACATTTTGATTTTGATTGATTGATTTGATTTGCACGGAATTGAAATGAGAGCCTCAGGAGTGGAGACGGTGTTGGGATTTGCTCCCCGTTTGTGCACACTTAAATTATTTTGGAGTTTATTTATTGGTGTTTTTCTGTATAAGTTAGTTGTTCATGTTGTTTCTTGTGGGTGGTCTGGGCCCCCTTGTCCCACCCCTTGATCACCTGTTAATCTGGTTCCACTTTGCTTTAACTTTAACTTTGCTCTGAGTATTGGTCATTTTTAGTTCTTAACCCTTTACCTACTGAGGCAATAAATGGACGATTGGTTATAATTTTTTATTATAGCAATAAAATTAAGAAATAATGTTCTATGTTTGTGTGCTTTGGTACCCTTTTCCAAGAGTACCTGAATTTATACACATTATTTGTAAGTTTTAGCATTTAAAATGAGAAAAAACACAAAAACGAACTTGATTTTTTTTTTTTCAGTTTTTTAGTGAAAAATGATTATGTAAAGGAAGTTTGGATTTCACATTTTTAACAGGAAGCTGTAAGTGTTTACAATCAAAATAATTAATTTTGTGTGTCTAGAACTCAGAAACAGTGCAGAAACAGTGCAAAAGTAAACATTTTACAAGGCGAAAATATGCAAAACTAACCAATTTTAAAGTGCAGAACCAAACAATACGAATAACAACAAAGTGCAAAACTATATATAAATATATCAATTTTCATACTTTTCCCTCGTTTCAAAAGTCACCGAACGCACTTTACCGTAATATATGCAACATATTGCATACTGTTGGAAAGCACGGGTTCTTGGCTTGCTGTCAGTGTTGAAATTTTTCAGATTGAGGGCTTACATGAGAATTTACGGTAATGAGAATCAGCGGCGCACTAGTGTGAAATTTCCGTGTTTTTCCTCTGCGTTATGACGTCACAGGCTTATGTTTACCGTAATACACCATATATCATTGGAAAGCCCTTGGTGTTTGCTTAACAATGCACTTTGAATCATTCGGATTGGACAAACTATGGCGGAGTTACGGTAAAAAAAAATACGCATAGGGAAAATATGGCGTGGGCGCCATCGCCGTAGATAAAGGGTTAAAGTTTTTGTTCTTTTTCACTTTATGTTTAGTCCTTTACCCTCACACTTTATTTGCTCCTCAGTTCTTTCTTTGTTTGGGAGTTTATAATTTTATTTAATATTATTTATTATGTCAGTTTCTCCATTTTTGCACTTTATTAACACCTGAGTTCTATGTTGTGTTTATGAGTTTTCCTTCATTTTTTGATGGTTGTTTATTTTATGTTTGTCACTCACCCCTTGTAATCAGTAGCGCTGTTTGGCACCGTCTAGTCTGCGTTAGATTCAGTCACCTCGTGTTTGTTCATTTCCGTTTGTTCTTGCTGATTCTCCTCACCTGTAATCATTTAGGTCATTTGGTATTTAAGTTGTCACCTGTCAGTTTTTGGTTGCGGGTTCATTCTTCGTTGTTGGCTCTCCACGCACTCCGTGAGTACATGTTTTTCCTCCGTGCTTCATCCTCCGTCACCTGCTCTTTTATTGCTTTGTAGTCGCACGCTCTGCTGTTTTTTTTTTCCGTTATTTGTTACAGCCTCCTGGGATTAACATTTGTATTTTGTTTTTGTATGTTATGAGTTGTTTGCTTTTGGCTCCGCCAATAAATCACTCTGGGGTTTTGATTGCACATGCTTCTCGTGGTTTCTGTCCGCAACTCTGGATTCATTATTAGAACAAAACCTTAACAGACAGGGAGAAACAACAGAGTTCTTGTGTCAATAATGTTATAGCGGTGTGGCTGTGAAGTTGAGTGAGGAAGTGGAATCGGCGCTGTGGGCTCAAGGTTCCGCCTGTGGACAGCTCATCATAGTCTTCAGCTGACACAGACTGTGCTCCATCTAATAAACTCAACCGTTGTGACAAGCAGAAATGCAGACAGCTGACACAGGGATGGCTGGGCGGTTACTGGCGTGCGTTGTGGACTGTGGCACAGGGTACACGAAACTGGGGTATGCACGGAACACAGAGCCGCAGTTCATTGTTCCATCATGTATTGCCATCAAAGAATCAGCCAAGGTTGGTGACCACGCCCAGCGGAGGATGATGAAGGGGGTGGATGACTTGGATTTCTTCATTGGAGATGAAGCTGTAGATAAGCCCATGTATGCCACTAAGTGGCCAGTCCGTTGTGGTACTGTTGAAGACTGGGATCTAATGGAACACTTTATAGAGCAGATCATCTTCAAGTATCTGAGGGCGGACCATGAAGACCATTACTTTCTCCTGACAGAGCCTCCTCTGAACACCCCAGAGAACTGAGAGTACACGGCTGAGATTATGTTTCAGTCCTTCAACGTGCCTGGGCTGTAACATTGCAGTGCAGGCTGTTCTTGCTCTAGCAGTATCCTGGACATCCAAGCAGGTGGGAGAGCGGACACTGACAGGAACCATCACTGACAGTGGGGATGGTGTCACACACGTCATTCCTGTGGCTGAAGGGTATGTTATTGGCAGCTGTATAAAACACATGCCCATCGCAGGATGCGACATCACCTACTTTACTCAGCAAGGCACTTGGCCAAGGCAGTCAAGGAGCGGTTTAGCTACATGTTCCCAGACCTAGTCAAAGAGTTCAATAAGTATAACACAGATGGCTCCAAATAGATTAAGCAGTACACCGGTGTCAACGCCATCAGCAAGAAGGAGTTCACTATTGATGTTGGCTACAAGTGCTTCCTGGGACGTGAGATCTTCTTCCACCCAGAGTTCGCAAACCCTGACTTCACCCAGCCCACCTCTGAGGTTGTGGATGAGGTCATTCAGTACTGCCCCACTGACGTCAGGCGTTCTCTCTATAAAAACATTGTTCTGTCTGGAGGCTCCACCATGTTCAGGGACTTTGGGCGCCATCTGCAGAGGGACTTGAAGAGAACTGTTGATGCCCATCTGAAGATGAATGAGGAGCTGAGTGGAGGCAAGCTCAAGCCCAAACCAATCAATGTACAAGTCATTACTCATCATATGCAGAGATATGCTGTGTGGTTTGGTGGATCCATGTTGGCATCAATTCTCAAGTTCTACCAGGTCTGCCACACCATAAGTCTAAATACATCCATTAATGCTGGCCGCAGAAAGCTGCATTCCTCATTCAGATCAACTGTTTCATTCACAGTAGAGAAGTTTGAATCTTCGACTAGACTGGGTTGCTTGACGCGAGGACGTTTCGCTTCAAATCGCAGAAGCTTCCTCAGCTAAAATTCTTGCTCTGGAAGTCTGACTTCTGTCTGACTCTTGTAGAGAAGAATAAATAATGAATGTTTCATTCACACAATAATCTTTCATTCACACACCGAGTAAATCTGACCTGTTAATTTCAGTCCAATTCACCATCACAGATGGACATGAATCCACATAAAGCTCCTGATTTTTGAAAATGATGTCTGAAAACACTTTACTGCCGTAGCTGGAAATGCAGCATTTTAAAGCAAGTCCCTCTTTAGTTTTTCTGCTGCAGGTGCGTTTCTCAGAGGATGCCCGTGTCGTGCTCTGAACACACAGAAGCGCTGTGATGATTTTAACTTTTAAAGCGCCATCACTGTCAGTGTGATCATCACACGACCTGATCGCTCGATCAGGGTGATCACACCTGATTAATGCACTATTTAAACCTTTAAAGCGCCATCAACTGTCGATGATCACCACACCGACAGATCAAAGTTTAAATCATCATAGCATTTCATTATTCAGGTCTATGATGAAGGAAACCTGATCAGCAATCAACAGCACTTGAAACATTTAAAGAGACAGCACTTCATTCATTCAGCAGCGTTTACCACAGCCAGTCTACTCATCAGCATTCTGTACACAATGAAAATGGTCCAATGAAAATAAAAAATAAAATGATGTTAAATTACTGTTTTTGATCCGCACTGACTGAACCACTGGGTGGAAACAGGGCTATCAGCATATGCTGGTTAATCGTCAAGGTGTGACAGGGCCATAACGCTGTATATACTAGTACTGGCAAAGGTGTCAGCTGGGAGGACATCGGGCCTGGAGGGACATGTGGCACAGCATTTGGAAGTGTATGCCAACTTGGCAAGGAGTACTGGACATAGAAGTGCCAGACATCAATTGGCACATTCGTCTATGCTGTGGGTCTTTCCTTTTTAATTCATCTTTTTATAATTTTTAAATGATTTTTATATGGGTTTTTACAGACTTGTTAACATACCTTTTTTTCTACCAAACTGCTTTTAAGATTTTGTTTTTTTGTTGTTTGTTTGTTTGTTTTTGTATCATAAACCAGGCTTGGTTGTAATTTTGGCTCTATTTTCTGTATTTTATCATGGTTATTTTCATTCTGAAAAAATGACCCAGTCCTACTCCTGGAATTGAGTGGATGGTGTTGTTGGGGCGTTTTTTTTTTTATAGATTTACTGTGGGCAGCACTATGGCTTGGTGGTTAGCACTGTAATTGTTTTATTTCCTCAACTACTGTTGTGCTGCCTTTGGGTTTGCTCTGCTCTCCTTCCCCTCCGTTTCTGATTTCTCCAGGCACTGCATCACGGAGCTGATTAGCACACCTGTGCTAATCACAGGTTGAGGGAAAGATGGTGGGAGAAAAGTCGAAGGACTGAGTGCGCGTCCTTCCCTCAGATACCTCCGCGACTCAGTCCTGGTCCTTCTGCTTCAGGCTCCACCGGTAGTACAATCCCCGGGACCAACCACGCCACCTGCCAATGAACCTATGGAGCTCAGCAAGGCCAAATTATCCCAGGATGATAAAACAGCACAGGATCAGGGCCAGGGAGTGTATTTATTGTCATGCCAAGGGTAACATTCCATGTGATTCTCCCGTTTGGCCAAAAGCCAATGCTCGACAGTAGCTCCTGGGCTACGGGTGAGCCAAATCAAAGTCATGGGTGAAAATTTGGTGCACTACCAAATCTCAGCCACCATCCTATTTTAGTATCACATCCCAACTGTTACCATGATTTAGGAGAGGTATTTAGTAAGGATCGGGCTGACAACATCACAGAAACTCCACAGGAGATTGGCGTCATGAATAGGATTTTAACATAATAGCGCTGGTAAGTGCAAACTCTTTTGTTCTGCCTTGCCATGATGTTGTTTGAAGAAATCCAAAAGAACTTATAATGTGGGTAAACATTAAAATGGAATCAAATCTTTTTATTGTCAATGTCAGAAGTGAGAGGGCTGAAGGAGCAAGGAGTTACTTTAAGTATAAAATTAAAGTACAAAAGTAATTCAAGTTGTTTGTGGTTTGTTGAATTGAATTAAAAGACCACTTTGGGTGTGCAGTGACTGACTTTGAAAGGAATCCAGGAATCGAACAATGTAACTAAGAGGTGGCCGCATGAATACAAGAGTCCGAAGTGAGTTTAACACTAGACATCTTGGGGTGAGATGAAAAACTCTTATTTCTGTTCATCAAGATCTGTCCGAAGTGAGATTAGCACTAGGAGGCGTCTCGGGTGAGATGAAAAATCTTTGCTTCTGTTAATCAAGGCCTGTCTGGTGAGTACATGCCAGAGGGGACAGTTGGTTTCTGTTTTGCTTCTGGCACAGAAACATTGGCACTTATGAGTGAAATAGACTGCAGACTATTCACTTGGTCTTTCAAACTGTGGGGTCACTAGTGAAATTTTAAGTATAGTAAAAGATTTTAGACCATGTTGAGGGAATTGTTGAAGTGGATTGTCTGTTGTTGTGTCTCTGACTGTTGTGTGTCTAACTAACAGCAAGTGTGCTTAGTGTGAACAGCAATGTTGAAACTAATCAAGATAGACAGAGAAAGAGAAATCCAACAAGAAAGTGGATGATGTGAAAAATGTAAATACAGTGGCTGCAGAAAACAGAGAAAGGCAGAAAGCCGAATAAGACATATGAGAATGTTTTTGGACCCTCAACTCCGGTGGGGTCAGTTGTCAGAATGGAAGGCTGGCATATTTGAAGAAAGTTGGAACATGCACGTGTGTTGTTACATGCTTGTGTGTGTGTGTGTGTGTGTGTGTAATGAAGAGTTTCAGGATTTCCCTTTTGACAGTATTCATAACTGTGTAGATCACTCTAACAAGCAAATGTCTAGACATGAAAAAAACATGGTTCGAGAAAACACAGATAGATTGTGCTGGAAACAGGGCTACACTGGAGAAGTGATTAGCTCAATTAGTTGCAATAACTTGTTTCTATAATTCACTTTGAGTAAGCATGACGAGTTACTTTAACTTCATTTCACTATGAGGTTACAAGGTGGCATGGCAACGAACAATAAATAAACCAAAAGCAGCACGGTAAGGAAGGCAAATCAGGGAAGGATAAAAGGAAGAAATGTGAAAGTAACACCACCCAAAACCAACAGTGACGAAATACATAAAACAAAGATGAACCCAAAACCAAAGGCCAAATTACCAATATGAAAAGAACAAAGAAACTAGGAAACAAATGGAAGAACTGAAAAGAGATCAAAAAGCAAATACAAGGCAGAGACTAAACTACAACGGAACTCACCACATGGCTACAGAATAACACGCAGGAAAGAGATAATCAGAACAAAACTAAGGCAAGACTTAACAAGCGACTAACTGCCAAAAGAGATGATGGATATGGACCAGGGAATCCAACCACAGCTAAGGGGATATGGGACAACCAGTTGTATGGCTGAAAAGGAATCAAAACCCCACCAGGATGGCGACTGTAAGGTAGGCAAAGGTCAGGGTGAAAGCCAGGAGGAAGGTCTAAGGCTGAATCTGGGCAGAGAAAATGCAACCCACTAGGGCCGGCAACAGAGTCAAAGCAAAAACCAGGCAACTCACTATGGACCACAGCAGAGTCAGGGTGGAGACTGTGCAACCCACTAGGGCACACAGCTGAGTCTGGGCACTGGCCATGAGGCCTATCAAGGTCCAAAGGTGAATCAGGGCCCTGGCCATGAGGCCTATACAGGTCCCTAGTCAAGTTAGGGGGATGGCCATAAAAGTGGCCGGGAACCGTGGCAGGGTAATGGAGAGGACAGGGGTCAGGTACATGAAATAAAAAGTAGGAAAACCAAAACCCCCTTGGCACAAAGGACATCCAGTAATGGGTGTGGCAGGAGGAATGATGCATGTGCGCTGTGGATGTCACTGTAGGTGCCACTGAGCACTCTGATGACGTGAATCTTCCTAATGGCTCTGTGGGCAATTTAGGAGATGTAACCACCGCAGAGGAGTCTGACAATGTAAGGGCTTCTGTTTCCGAAGGAGAAGATATAGTAGAGACCGAAGGATGTAGCGAAGGTGCACGAAGCTTACTTGGTGTGGGCACTGGGGGCAGACGAGGCATTTGCTGGTATCATTGCAGCATACGGCTGCAGAGCCAGTCCTCCAGGCTGACAAGGCGTGATCGGGGGTGGATCTCCCCCAGAAGCTGAAAGGTTGTAGCCATGCTAATGTTCCCCTGAAGCATTTAGTCAAAAAAAAATAAAAAAAAAATCTGAAGGACCTAAATGACACGGTGAGATGCTGATGAGCTTCACTCGTTCATGTCCACGACATATACATATCAGAAAATAATACAATGCAACGATACTAATACAATGACTATGTACCATGGATAAATAAACACAGTGCAGTGGTACATTAAAGATTAAAACACATATTAAATTTAACATTAAACATTGTTCTGATTGTCCCTGACTCTGCTGTGTGTACCAAGATGGCACCAGTGTGTGTGTGGCCGGCTGTCTGCTGCTCCTGCAATGTTTGGTGTTTTTATTGTTTTAAACCATGGGCACTACACAGATCGAGTCTCTGCTGATGTATGATCGTCAGTGGCTCTTGATTATCCGACAAAATGTCAGTAATCTAGGTCTGTTTGCTCACAGTGGACAGAATACCTTGCCCCTGTCTTAGCGGGGATTCTGCCTCACCTGTGCCAGGCCTCGGCCTTACCTTCTCAGTGGAAGCGTCGACGTCGCCGTGGCAGACACAGCGGCTGGTTGGTGAAACTGAAACTTCATCTTGCACGCTCTTTGTCTACTTCCCGGACAGGACATGGATAATTCCCTCCGTTTGCAGTGCCCCGGTGCTTCCTGGATCCAATCGACGCCTGTCTGGTTCCTGTCACTGGTGTTTTTTATGGACTCCAGCCCCGACGCTGCTGCCCTCTTTGGCTGTCTCAGCGCAGGGCAAACCACCGGCTCCTGAATCCCAGATCCCCCGGACCACAGGCTCCAGCTCTCACCAGGATTAGCCTGGTTAACGCTAGATCCCTGGCGAACAAAACTTTCCTTCTAAAGGATTTCTTCAGCTCCCGTGACCTGGACTTCCTCTATGTGACAGAGACCTGCATCGGTGCCGGCGAGTGCAGCACTCTGGTAGAAGTTTTACCCACTGACTGTTTTTACTTTAACTCCCCGTGGATGTCGGGTTGTGGAGGGGGAACAGCAAGTTTACAAAAATGATTTTAAATGTAAACAACACACCGTCTCATCCTCACCCTCCAGCTTTGAAGTGACTTTATTTGAGGTGGGTCGTTCCGACCCGTTGCTGTGCACCATCATCTACCAACCCCCCAGATACAACAAGGACTTTGTAAATGACTTTTCTGCTCTTCTGGCTGAAATTATGCCCAAGTATGACCATGCCCTTTCTCTCAGGGACTTTAATATTCACATGTGCTGTCCTGAAAAGCCGTTGGTGAAGGAATTGTTAGGCCTTACTGAGTCATTTAATTTGGTGCAGTGTGTGTCTGGTCCCACACATGAACAAGGACACACATTAGATCTCGTCCTCTCTTATGGTCTATCTGTGTGTAACTTGGAGATCTGTGACTGTGTGAGTTCTAATCATATGCCTGTGTTGTTTGAAGTTGCCGTTTCATGTGCTGAGGTTAAAACTGGTGCTCTTGTTCAGAAACATTGAATTGTTAACTCTTCCACTGCTGGTCAGTTCTTTGTTGCTTTTGATCAGCTCTGTGAGCATCCTGCCTCTGTTAACACTGAGCAGCTCAGCTCCTGGTTTCATTCCTCCTGCTGTACCATACTGGACTCTGTGGCTCCAATAAAAACTAAGCAGTCCAAAATTAAGTCTGAGCTGTGGTTCAATGAGGAAACTCACACGGCCAGGCGGGAGTGCCGCAGAGCTGAACGAAAGTGGAAAAAGGACAGGCTAGAGATTTCCTTCCAAATCATAAAAGACTGCTGGTGATGCTACCAGAACACTGTTAAGGAGACCAAAAGACAATATCTGTCAAATATCATTGAGTCCAATCGTCAAAACCCATGAGTACTATTTAAGACCATTGACACTGTTCTTAATGCCCCACAGCCTGTGAGCATGGAGGCATCTCCTGAAATGTGCAATAGCTTCCTCCCCTTATTTATCGATAATGTTGCTACTGCTAGGGCTCTCATCTCAGCTCCTGCATCAGACCCCTCGGACTCTGCTCCTTGTTCTGTAGCTCTTGATAAGTTTGAGTCTGTGTCCCTGTCATTTTTAGAAGATCTGGTCGGCCACATTAAGCCTTTAGGTTCTCCCCGTTATGATGTCTCTCCTCGTCTCTTTAAAGAGGATTTTCCTAGTATAGGGCAGTCAGTCCTGGCTATCATTAACAGCAGTCTGTCTTCTGGTGTTGTCCCCCTGAGTTTTAAACATGCAATTCGTGCAGCCACTACTTAAGAAACCTGGCCTTGATCTTGTGTGCTGGTAATTTTAGACCCATCTCCAAGCTACCTTTTATTTCTAAATTTTGGAGGAAGTTGTTCATGCTCAGTTAAAGTCATTTTTAAAAGAGCATGGTGTCCTGGAGGTCTTTCAGTCCAGCTTTAAAACTCTGCATAGCACAGAGTCAGCTTTATTAAGGGTTTTTAATAATATTCTCACGGCTAATGACTCTGGTCACCATTCTTGTTCTGTTGGCCATAACTGCGGCCTTTGACACTGTGGACCACAACACCTTAGTGGCTCACTTACACCCCCTAGTGGGTACTCATGGTACTGCTCTGGAATGGTTGAAGTCATATCTGGCTGACAGAAGCATGAGTGCTTTTTTCTTTGTATTTATTGCCCCTGGGCCCCATCTTGAGAAAGTATGGCATCTCTTTTCATTGTTATGCAGATGCAGATATATGTGCCATTGAAGAAAAAAAATGCTTTCTCTCTCACACCACTTCTGTTATGTCTCAAAGACATCAAAGCCTGGATGGCCTTAAACTTTTAAAATTTAAATGAAAATAAAACAGAAGTGAATGTTTTTGGCCCCAGCGGCTCTCATGGACACTCACCAGTTGACTTGGGCTCCTTGGCAGACTATGTAAAGCCAATAGTCACAAACGTGGGTTTTAAGATAGTGATTTTAAATTGGATGGGCAATTAGTTCTGTTGTGAAGTCCAGCTTCTTTCAGTTTAGGCAGCTGGCAAAAGTGAAGCCATTTTTTGCACAAAAGCATTTTGAGACAGTGATCCACGCCATCATAACATCCCAGCTGGAGTACTGTAACACAGTCTATTTTGGAGTCAGCCAGTCCTCTCTCACACGTCTCCAGCTAGTGCAAAATGCAGCCGCTCGCCTCCGCACTGAAGCATGTAAGAGGGAGCACACAGCTCCCATCCTGGCCTCCCTCCAAGATTCTTTTGTTTTTAAGTCATTAAATGGTCTCACCCCCCCACCTGAGCTCCTTCAACCCTACGCTCCTGCTCGGTGCCTCAGGTCAGCTGACCTGCTACTCCTGGAGGTACAGAGATCCAAACGGAAGCTCAGAGGGGATACAACTTTCTCCACTGCTGCGACAAAACAATGGAATGATCTACCATTGCACATTAGACAAGTCTCCTCATTGTCCATTTTTAAAACCTGTCTTAAACCCATTTTTACTCCCTGGCTTTTAACTCTGCATGAGACTCTGTTTTTGTTTTAGTGTTTTATGGTTTGCTTTACAGTTTGCAGTGATGTGGTCGCTGTATCGGACCGTCGTGGTGAAGAGACAGCTGAGTAGGAGGGGGCAAAGCTCTCGATTTACTGATTGATCTACGTTCCCATCCTCACCTATGGTCATGAGATTTGGCTCATGACCGAAAGAAAGAGATCGCAAGTACAAGCGGCCAAGATGAGTTTCCTCCGCAGGGTGGCTGGGTGCTCCCTTAGAGATAGGGTGAGGAGTCGGTCACTCGGGAAGAGCTCAGAGTCGAGCCGCTGCACCTCCACGTCGAAAGGAGCCAGTTGAGGTGGCTCAGGCCTCTTTTCCGGATGCCCCCTGGAGGCCTCGCTGGAGAGGTGTTTCGGGCAAGTCGCATCAGGAGGAGGCCCCAGGGAAGACCCAGGACACGCTGGAGGGACTACGTCTCTCGGCTGGCTTGGGAATGCCTTGGGGTTCCCCCGGAAGAGCTGGGGGAGGTGTGTGTGGATCGGGAGGTCTGGACAGCTTTCCTTGAGCTGCTGCCCCCGCGACCCGACTCCGGATAAAGCGGAAGAAAATAGAAGGATGGATGGATGGATGGTTTGCTTTATTTATTGTTTCGAATTGTTTTTAAAACAATGAAACAACTGTTCTTTTTTTTTATTTCTTTTAATTGTTTTATGTCCTTATATACAGCACTTTGTTTTCAAGTATGGTTGTTTTAAAGTGCTATATACAGTGGGGAAAATAAGTATTTGACCCTCTGTCAGTTTTGCAGGTTTTCCCACCTACAAAGAATGGAGAGGTTTGTAATTTTTATCATAGGTACACTTCAACTGTGAGAGACATAATCTAAAAAAGAAATCCAGAAAATCACATTGTATGATTTTTAAATAATTAGTTTGCATTTTATTGCATAAAATAAGTATTTGACCCCCTAGAAAAACAGAGCTAAACAATTGGTACAGAAACAGTTGTCTGCCATTACAGAGGTCAGACGTTTCCTGTAGTTCTTGACCAAGTTTTCACACACTGCAACAGGGATTTTGGTCCACTCCTCCATACAGATCTTCTCCAAATCTTTCAGGTTTGGAGGTTCAGCTCCCTCCAAAGATTTTCTATTGAGTTCAGGTCTGGAGACTGGCCAGGCCACTCCAGGACCTTGAAATGCTTCTTACGGAGCCCCTCCTTAGTTGCCCTGGCTGTGTGTTTGGGGTCATTGTCATGCTGGAAGACCCAGCCACGACCCATCTTCAATTCTCTTACTGAGGGAAGGAGGTTGTTTGCCAAAATCTCGCAATACATGACCCCATCCATCCTCCCTTCAAACGGTCGTCCTGTCCCCTTTGCAGAAGCGCACCCCCAGCGTATGATGTTTCCACACCCATGCTTCACAGCTGGGATGGTTTTCTTGGGGAAGTTCTCATCCTCTAAACATGGTAAGTGGAGTTTACTCCAAAAAGCTCTATTTTGGTCTAATCTGACCACATGACCTTCTCCCTCTGTGAGAGGGTCTGTGAGAGCCAGAATTCTTGCTGGTTGGTAAGGGGTCAAATACTTATTTCATGCAAAAATATGTAATTATTTAAAAATCAGACAATGTGATTTTCTGGATTTTTTTTTTGATTCTGTCTCTCACAGTTGAAGTGTACCTATGATAAAAATTACAGACCTCTCCATTCTTTGTAGGTGGGAAAACCTGCAAAACTGACAGGGGGTCAAATACTTATTTTTCCCACTGTAAATAAAGTTGAGTTGAGCTAAAGTGCTATTGTACTGAAAATGACTTGAGAGAAATTTATTAATGTTCACATTTCTGCTGCTACTTGAGCCAATGTTTAAATTTCAAACGAAACCTCTTTGGTTCAGTTTGTGTCAGGATTTCCCCAGGATCCTGGTTTTAACTTGGTCTTTTAACCAGTGTCATGTGTTAGTTTCTCCACCAGATAGCACCCTCAGTTATTTTTCACACAGGTCAGATGAGTGATTGATTATTGACAGACTATTTAAAACCTGAATATCTGTTCAGTAGTTGACAGATACTTGTGAGCATTGCCACACTTTGCCAGACTCTTGCAGACCTTCCAGGTTCTTCCAGAGCCACCATCCATGATCCAGATGACAGTGGTTTGCACAGCTAACCAAAAGGTTTGCTTCACTAATCAGCTAACTGAAAAGTTAGCTTTTATAACGCTAAACTGATAAACTGCCAAAAAAATTATCAGAAGCTACACCTAACTGATAACTTTCAGTACTGCCTCCAGTACACTCAGATACTAACAAGCGGATTTCTAGTTTAAACACCGCCAACACCTCTGATAGAATCAAAGGTGACCACAAACCCAAACATAGCCAATGAGTCAGCACTTCTGTCTTTGTGCGCCCTGCCCACTGCTGTAGGGAAGAGTCATTTACCTTGACAGCATACCGCGGTCCAGCCGTGAGGCAGACGTCTTGAAAAGGAAAGCAGGTTTGACTTAAGGTTTTGATTTATAAATGAAATTAATCCAGATAGAATAACTACATTATAATGTCAACTCTTAAAATGTACAAAGTGAAAACATAACACATATCTGTTCATTTTAAAATAATGCACTAATTCTGAAGATTTGAACATTAACACAAAGATGCCCAAAGGGATTATGGGTACAATTAGCCTCCGCTCATACTAATTGATTGACTAATTCATTCTATGTAAAAAACAACACAAGTGAATGTAACGTGTGTATGTGTTTACAAATAAATGTGCTTTTGTAAAATATGTCATTTGTTTCATTTGTAAAAAAAAAAAAAAAAAAGAGAGAGAAAGGCATTTGCAAAACCGAAAAGTCTGTTCAAGTTGTGATTCAGGTCGACAACAGGGTAATATAACCAGGCGCCAGTAGATGGCAGTTTTCTATGCATTTTGACCCCAGTTTGCTGCTCCTCTTCCGATCTTTACATGGTTGTATATGTTTATTTTATTTCTGTTTAACACTTCTTCTGGTTTTTAAGTGTATCTACTCTGAATCTTATTTAACTACAGTCCTGTTGTGAATCGTTAGTGGTTAGCTTTCACTAGCGGTTAGCTTGTGTTAGCTAGGTCAATCCCCCCCTCCCCCCCGCCGTTTCTATTATTACTCTTTTTACCAGTCTAATACTTGTTAGTTTTTAAGTGTAACTGCTGTGAATTTTAGGTAATTATTTTACTCCTGTGTAAATCTTAGGAGTGGCTAGTATTTTTGCTAGCAAGTAGTTTGCAATAGCTAGGTCAACTCCCCCCACCTCCCATTTCTTTAATACTTCTGTTAGTTTTTCAGTGTAACTGCTGTGAATTTTAGCTCATTACTTTATTCTTGTGTTAAATCTTAGGAGTGGTTTACTCTTAGGAGGTTTTTTTTCTCTCCCCACTCGGTTTCTTTTATCACTGTTCCTACCAGTCAAATACTTCTGTTACTTTTTCAGTGTAAGTGCTGTGAATTTTAGCTCATTAATTTAGTCCTGTGTGAACCTTAGGAGTGGTTAGCATATTCATTAGTAGTTAGCTCACGCTTGCTTGGCTATAAGCTTGAATTTTCTGGTGCACGAAGTACACTACTTTACACTTTATGTAAATCCTGCGTGATGCTGGAAGATAGGGTGGCTCAGCTTCTTAATTCAGTGGAGTTAGATGTTACGGGCACTCCAGATGAGGTTAGTGTTGGGTCAGCAAGCATGCCCATTGGCATCAGCCTAGAAACGCCGGCTATGGAGGACAGCTTTCGGACTGTGGTTAGGCGGAGGAAGTCACGTAGGGTGAACTGTGAATCAGTTTTCTCCCTTGGACATGCCTGATGTGAGTGCGTTGAGCCCATGGTTGACTTCCACTCCTATCTTCAGGCTGAAACAACAGGCTTTAGTATTAGAGGATTCTATCACCCGCAAAGTCAGGTTACAGATGCAGGCTGTTAAATTTATTCCTGGGGCCAGAGCTCCTGACACTGCCTCCCATCTTAGGGTGCTGACGCTGCAGAAGGGTAGACAGACAAAGGAACATGACACGAGATACAGTCACACAGTTATTCATGCTGGCACCAATGATATCAGGATGAAGCAGTCAGAGGACATAAAATGGAGACAGGACTTGTGACCTTGCCAGAAAGATGTGTCAGTATCTATTAATAGTCTCTGGTCCAGCTGTATCTGAAGATTCAAGCTGTTGTTGAGAAACCAGCAGCTCAAAGATTGAGACAATAGACCATCGCCTGGAATGATCAAGGCAGCTATGAAGTCCATGTGCAGCACATCTGTGATGAAATTAAGGCTAAATGTCCAGCTATTGTGGACATGGCAGCAATTCAAGCCTGCAAGCAAAAACCAGATGAGACTGTGACAGACTTCTTTGTCCGGCTGGAGAAAGAATGCATTGCACACAGTGGACATGGGAAAGATGATGGGGCTTATGATGCAGACAGCGAAACACCATTTGAAGCTGTTCTAAAGTCCTGTCTGGTCACTGGTCTAAGACCAGAAATCCGTCAGGGGGTCAAACAAACCCTGATTGGAGGTTGGGCTGACAACCATGTGAAAGACATATTGAGACATAAATGTCATGCTGAAGCAAGAAAGGTGAAGAAAGCCACCAAGAAGGAGGACAATGATCATCATATCATGATGAACGCATTAGAGAAATCTACAGCTGCCCTCACCATGATGTCCGTTGAGAGAGGACATCCTCGTCAACATCGCTGACAGAACTTTGGTCAGAGACCAAACAACAGAACCCGATCCAGAGACACCGCCAGTCCAGACAGCTGTTTCATCTGTGGGATGTCTGGCCACTGGTCTAACGAGTGCCCACAACGCCGCTCAGGGCAGGTTTGTGGACACAGAAGATTTGGTCAAGGTGGCAACAGAGGGGAACCAGAGCCGGTCCAACAAAGCCAGAACGCCCTCGCGGACTGACTATGACAGATGGCCAGCCCAGCACACGGTGAATTAAACACACACAACACAGTCACACCCGCGGGACACCACACAAACATGAATTTTGAGAATAAAATAAATTATTATTTGGGTAAGAAACAGATGCAAATTCCTCCGGAGGTACAACAATTGGTTTTAAATAAGATCGCCGAGTTAAAAAACAAAAAACAAAAAAAAACCAACAAAAAAAAAACGTCTAATCCATATCATATGTTTCTGAAGCTTCAGCCTTTTGAGATATTGCCAACAGCTGTTTTAATTGTAAATGGGAGAAAACTGAAATTTATGATTGACACCGGTGCTACAAGATCCCTGATACAGAGCTCTGATTTTGAAGGACTCGAACCCAGTCAAAAGACACACGTGTCAGTCTGTGCCAGTGGAGAAACATTACGTGAACCGTTTTACAAACCAGTGCTGTGTTATTGGGAGATAGATCGACAGTTTCAACATGAGTTTGTCATGTCACAAAAGTGCCCTGTAAATTTGTTGGGCAGAGACATTTTGTACACTTGTAATGCAGTCCTGTCCTGCACAGGTAAAGGGATTACCCAGACCTGAGTCCTTGATCCCACCTACTGGTGAACTGCTGCTAGAGCGTGTTAAACATCTGATCTCGCCAACTTTTGAGACAATAGAGTCAGAAAATATGCACTGTGCAGCATTTGTTTGTGATTTAGTCCATCGCAACTCTCCCTATGGGGAAAAGTTTTTTGTCAATGAGCCTGATGAAAAACTGACAGTGACAGAAGTTTATTTCAATGACTGCTTTGTGGCTGCAGCAAAGTATTGGTCCTTTTGTATCAAACTGTAAAAAAAACTTGTGAGTGGGAAAAAACTGATGTACCTGATGTGTATTTCTCACCCACTGTTAATGCATACAGATGGGAGATTGGTGAACAGCTCATTGCTCATCGAGCTTTGATATTGTTCGACACTCAGGAGTGTCCTCCTCTGACTAACATGCCAAATTTGGAAGTTCCCTCCTACCTCTCTTCTGTCCCTCCCACCTTGTGGGCGTGATACAAGTACGACGTGGGACTGATCAAAGGCTGCGCTCCAATAGTATTGCAACCAAAATCATCTTTTAGGCCTATTAAGAAGCAATATCCACTCAGACAGGAAGCTGTGGATGGAATCACACCCGTTTTCAATTCCTGCTGGAGGCAGGAATTGTGGTCCCCATCCACAACTCTCCTGTCCTAACACCAATATTCCCAGTGAAAAAAATATGTCCTGCTGGCCAACCCACTGAATGGCGTTTTGTTCAGGATTTACAGGCAGTAAATGCAGCAATCATACCACCAGCGCCAGTGCTACCAAATCCACATACAATTTTGTCTCAAATCCCAGGAGATTCACAATTTTTCTCAGTGGTTGATTTGTCAAATGCATTTTTTTTCTGTACCAGTACATCCAGATTTACTTTCAAAGGTCAACAATATACCTGGACTCAACTCCCGCAAGGGTAGACAAGCAGTCATCATTTCTGTCAGGCTTTGGCTGACAGCTTGGCTCCTTTGACCTTGTCAAAGGGTACAGCTCTTTTGCAATATGTTGATGACCTGCTTCTGGCTGCACCATCCAAGGCTCAGTGTGAACAAGACACATTGCTCCTCCTTATCCACTTGGCTGAGGAGGGGCATAAGGTCTCACTAACAAAACTGCAGTTTGTTCAACCTGAAGTGTCCTTCATTGGCCACTTGGTGTCGGCAGAGGGTAAATGTTTGAGTTCCACACGTGTTCAGGCCATCATTGATGTACCCCGCCCACAGACAAAAAACAAACAAACAAATGTTGTCCTTCCTGGGAATGTGTTCTTATTGCAGAAATTTCATCCCTGATTTTTCCTGCATGGAAGCCCATTAAGATCAATGGTGAAGCTTTCTGCTCCTTCTGACTTGGAATGGTCATCTGATGCAGAGGCAGCTTTCTCTGCATTGAAAAAGGCCTTACAGACTGCTCCCACTTTGGGCATCCTGGATCCTGCCAAACCATTTCACTTATATGTGGATGAACGTGCAGGATGTATGACCTCTGTTCTGACACAGCCTCATGGGGGTCGTAACCGCCCCTGTGGTTACTTCTCTAGGAAACTTGATCCTGTTGCGCAAGGATTTCCACCTTGTTTGCATGCTGTGGCTGCAACAGAACAAGCTATTCTGGCTGTTCGTGAACTCACGGGCTATGCTCCTTTGACCGTACATGTTCCTCACTGTGTGTCTTCAATCCTGCATGATCAGAAAGCATCACACGTCTTCTTCCCGTTGGATGAAGTATCACACGACTGTGTTGGGTTTGCCTGATGCCACCATCAAGCATTGTTCCACCTTGAACCCAGCGACCTTGTTGCCCCTACCTGAGGATGGACTACCTCATTCCTGCGTGGCAGCTTTACAAGAGGTTTTGACTCCCAGACCTGATCTCTCTTCCATCCCCATTGCAAACAGTGACATGATCTTGTATGTTGATGGCTCTGCCTCTCGTGACCCTACTGGTGTTAATCGTGTGGGTTTTGCTGTTGTTTCTGATCATGAAATTATGTATATGGGTTCCCTTCCATCCACCCTTTCTGCCCAAGCAGCAGAATTAGTGGCTTTAACTGAAGCGTGCAAATTGGCTACAAATCGATCAGTTACTATTTACACAGATTCTGCATATGTGTTCGGCGTGGTGCATGATTTCGGTGCCCTCTGGCATCACCGAGGGTTTCGGAAGTCTGATGGCTCTTCCATCCTTCATGGGCCTCTGGTGTCAGCTCTTCTAGACGCCATTTTACTCCCTTCTTCCATTGCTGTTTGCAAATGCTCGGCCCATACTTCCCAAACTGACCCAATTTCTTTAGGTAATACGTTTGCTGACTATGCTGCTAAACAGGCCGCTTTTTGTGCTGTGAAACATACCCTCTTATCGCTTTCTGCTCCTGTCACCCCTGTGGCAGACCTTGCCTCACTCTCGTCTTTTGTGACTCCTACTGACATCTCTCTTTGGCGTAAAGCTGGTGCTGAGAAGGTAGATGGGATTTGGTACAGTCCGCATCTCCCTTCTGAGCCCTCCAAACCGTATTTACCACATGCCCTTTTCTGCACGTATGCTATTTTGTCATATGGTCAAGACCACGTGTCAAAACGGGGGATGTGTGCTGACATTCAAAAGTTTTGGTTCACTAAAGGCTTTGTGACCTATGCAACTGATTTTTGCAAAAGATGCTTGATTTGTGCACAAAACAACCCCAGTAAAACTACTCAATTGACCTCTGCAGGTGCACATCCTCCTCCTCAAGGCCCCTTTCAACATCTCATGATGGATTTCATTGAATTAACCCCAGCAGAGGGGAAGAAATATTGTCTTGTGATTGTGGATATGTTTTCCAAATGGGTCGAAGCTTTTCCAACAAAATATGCTTCTGCAAAAGCTGTGGCAAAGGCTTTACTGACAGACATTGTTCCTAGATGGGGGGGTACCAGAAAAACTGTCTTCAGACAATGGTACACACTTTGTGAATGAGGTGATAAAAGAACTCGATGCCATTTTGGACACAGAGCTAAGGTATCATTGTAGCTATCATCCTCAATCTGGAGGCGCAGTGGAAAGAGAAAATGACACATTGAAAAATAAATTGACAAAATGCACAGCTGAAACTAGCCTAAATTGGGTTAAATGCTTACCCTTGGTCTTGATGCAGATACGATTTCGCACACGACAACGTAATAACCTGTCACCCTTTGAAATACTGTTTGGAAGACCACCTCACACAGGACTCCATCCTAAGGTGTTGACAGGGGAAGATGCAGTGCTTGCTGATCATAATCTTGTGTCTTATTGCATTAAGCTTTCACAAGCTCTTTCTGTGTGCACATCTCGTGTGAAGGAAGCCCTTCTATTATCAGCCGAACAACCACTCCACGATATCCGACCCGGTGACTTCGTGATTGTGAAGAACCTGAGGAAGAAGCATTGGAACGATCGTCGCTGAATAGGTCCCTTCCAAGTGCAACTGACGACGCACACTGCCATCAAGGTTGCAGAAAGGTCAACGTGGATCCACGCAACCCACTGCAAGAACGTACTGAAAGAATTAGCCCCCGCTCCCGATTCCTCAACCGCCTAAGGAGACTTCTGACCAACATCATCTTATCCACCATGGCTCATGGGCATCAACATCCTCCCAACACAAAGGTCGTATGTCTCCTCTCCGGTTTTCTGTTCTTTGGAATCATCCCTATATTATGGTGGTAGACTCCAATAGCTCAAACAATCTTCTTACAACTGAAGAATGCCCAACAACCTGCACAACTGAATGAATCAGTGCATCAGTGGTTCAGGTGATCTTTCGCACTTTGGCATGCACTGTTTCCTGTAACAGTAAATGAAAATGTAGACAGGATAAATTACACTGGTCTACAGGCAAAATGCTTCTGAAATAAAGATAGTCAAACTTTACTAAATTTGGGCCATGGAGAATGAAAATGTTATCCGATTGGCTGCAGTTTAAAAAAATGCTACTACTGTGTTACTAAAGATTAATATATAACCCTTTTGATGATTTATAAAGTGTTACAAAAGAGAACAGGTAAAATATTATACAAACAGTCAGAGAAACATAAAAGGACCTATGTTTATTATTTTTAAAATGTAAACACTACTTTTAATATAATATAATTATGTTAACTCAAAATGTACAACCTTGTATTAGAAACAGTAGCTAACTAGCCATTGTTATTGTCATATTTGAAGTCAACGTCTAAATATTTGTATGCCAGTGTTACTTACACTTCAATGTGCAAAGGTTGTAAAATTTTACTAGAGATGCTGCAGCAGCCATTTCCCTTATACAGTTCCAAAATAGGTTAGCTTTGGAGATGTTCCCGGCTGAAAAGCGGGGTGTTTGAGCTATGTTTGGACAAGATTGTTGCACCGTCATTCCAAATAACACAGCTCCTGATGGACGACTGACAACTCAAAATGTACAAACTTGTATTAGAAACAGTAGCTAACTAGCCATTGTTATTGTCATATTTGAAGTCAACTTCTAAATATTTGTATGCCAGTGTTACTTACACTTCAATGTGCAAAGGTTGTAAAATTTTACTAGAGATGCTGCAGCAGCCATTTCCCTTATACAGTTCCAAAATAGGTTAGCTTTGGAGATGTTCCCGGCTGAAAAGTGGGGTGTTTGAGCTATGTTTGGACAAGATTGTTGCGCCGTCATTCCAAATAACACAGCTCCTGATGGACGACTGACAACTCAAATTGTACAACCTTGTATTAGAAACAGTAGCTAACTAGCCATTGTTATTGTCATATTTGAAGTCAACTTCTAAATATTTGTATGCCAGTGTTACTTACACTTCAATGTGCAAAGGTTGTAAAATTTTACTAGAGATGCTGCAGCAGCCATTTCCCTTATACAGTTCCAAAATAGGTTAGCTTTGGAGATGTTCCCGGCTGAAAAGGGGGGTGTTTGAGCTATGTTTGGACAAGATTGTTGCACCTTCATTCCAAAAAACACAGCTCCTGATGGACGACTGACAAAGGCCCTCAGTGGACTGCGGGCTTTGTCAGATGAGATGAAGGAACATTCTGGCACAAACAACCCTTTAGCAGAACTGTTCGCTAACTTCTTTGGCAGATGGAGCAAATTGATTATGACAGTTCTTACGTCCCTAGCAGTATTTTTGGCCCTATTTGCGGTTTGTGGCTGTTGCTGTATTCCCTGCATTCGAACTTTAATCTTACAATGCATTGACAAAACAGTAGGTGAACCTGACCTCCTGCATACATGCTCTTGTCTAAATCCACAAGTATAACTGCACTGAATGAAGGAGAATCGGCCTCAGACATGTTTCTATTTCCGCATTATATGGATGATTCAGAGACAGAAACTGGGGAGAATGACATATAGATGTAAATATCATGTTTGCGTTGATGAAAATGTTTACGAAAACTGTTTTCTAAATGCCAATGTTCTAAGAAACAAAATGAAAAAAAAAAACAAACAACAGCAACCTTCTGAAGAATGTAACTCTATGACGTGTTGTCTTAAACTTGCAAAAGTGTGACAAAGCAGATGCCATGTTATGTTCTAATTTGTATATAATACTTAATTTGCTATTTTATTATGAATTAATTGATCAAGTATGATCAAAAGGGGGGGGGGACTGTGGAAACTAAAATGATAAATATTGCTTTTCCTTTAAAGTAAATGTTCCTTCTTCTATTAAATGTTTGACCAAATGTTTAAAGTTCTGTTTGTTTGACTGACTGTAACCCTTCTGTCACTTAAATGCTAAAGACTCACTTGGTGTGAAACGTACTGATCAACAGCCTTTTGTGACACATTTGATAAAAACCATTCCTTAGGCTGCCTCCTCAGCCAAATGGCTCCGTGTTACCCTGCTTAAACCCTGATCAATCACAATGCAAGAAGAAACACTGTAGACAGTCTCACAGTGGAACATGGCTTCGGGACCCCAAGAACTCCTGATCCACATAGACCATGGGTTAAAGCAATAAATTTTCATCTGACTGAAATTTTTTCCTGGCAAAAATCAATGCCAGCAATTCCCTAAAATGTGGCATAGTGGGGGCACACACTGTTTTTTTTATCAATAAATACAATAAACACATTATACAGCATACAAATCAATTCTAAATAGCCTCTAAGGAGAGACAGAGAAAGCATAAAAAGAATGCAAAACCTGAACATAAAGGTACATAAAAGGGTGGTGGGGGTGGGGTGTAGTCTTGATTCTGGGGGGTCTGGGGGTGCTCCCCCAGAACATTCTTTTAAAGACCAAGTCAAATTTTGTGTATTCTGGTGAATTTTAATGGGTATGAAGCCCTCTGAATCTAATAATGAAACAAAGAAAACTCACTTCAAACTGTTAAGAAAAAACACAGTATTGATTATGGGGGGTGTGGGGGATCTCCCCCAGAATTTTTTTTTTTAAATCAAGTCAAATTTTGTATATTCTGGTGTATTTTAATGGGTATGAAGCCCTCTGAAACAAAGAAAACTCACTTCAAACTGTTAAGTAAAAACACAGTATTGATTATGGGGGGTCTGGGGGTTCTCCCCCAGAATTTTTTTTTAAAAAAGCAAGTCAAAGTTTGTATATTCTGGTGAATTTTAATGGGTATGAAGCCCTCTGAAACAAAGAAAACTCACTTCAAACTATGGGGGTCTGGGGGATCTCCCACAGAATTTTTTTTAAAAGAGCAAGTCAAATTTGGTATATTCTGGTGAATTTTAATGGGTATGAAGTCTTCTGAAACAAAGAAAATGCACTTCAAACTGTCAAGTAAAAATTCTTTGTCTTTTGTAGTATTTTCAGTGGTGGACACAGATAACCAAAAAATTAACTTTGATAACAGATAATCAGATAACTGAAAAGTTATCTTCGATTAAGATAAAACAATAAACCACCCAAAAATGTATCGGAAGTTACAGATAACAAATAAATTCCAATATTGTCTCTGGTCCATTTGCAACTATTAGTAAAACGAATTTAAGTTTTAATGCCAGAATAACTTCTACTAATATTAAAAGTAACAACAGACCCACACACTGAGACCACACTTTTGTCTTTGAACATTCTGCCCCTGCTGGAAGCTCTTGTTTACTACAGAGCTCCCAACACAGAGGCACCCTGAGAGCAGCCCCCATAGCTACCTCTCTATCAATTACAACACTCCGGTCAGGCGGAGGTCTTGAAAAATAAAGTCATGCTGACTTATGGTTTTGATTTATAAATAACATTAATACCGCTAAAATAACTCCATTAATGTCAATTCTGTCATTTGTACAAAGTTAAAATATAGCATATATCTTTTAATGTTGAATAATGCACTAATTCTGAGGTTTAGTAACAAACAGACAAATCGCAAATGATTCTGGGTAAAAGTGCCTCTGCTAAACACTGATTGGTTCAGTCATTCATTATGTAAACCAACACGTTAATGAGACGTCTGTCGTGTGTTGGTGTTCATTTTTTTATTTGTAAAAACAGGCATTTTTACGGAGCCCTGGAAGTGTCATCGCAAAATGTTTTGCATGTGGAGAGAATGTGCGCACGTTTTATGATGTTGTAAAACGTGCTTTACACTGTGCGAGATGATTTTTCATGCAGGAATTTTTGGACTGAGTTTCAGGTTAATCGCGCGTCCTGCATCGTGTAGTGTACATGGACTAACAAGCTTTAACATCTCACGACCACCTCCTGATCGCGATTGTATGGTCGAATGAAAATCAAAAGCTATAAGCATCCAACCGCTCGCACTGTGGGGTCAAAACAAATACAACACTGCCATCTACTGGTTCCCAGACGCTTAGTACTTAGGGCGAATACTGCCATGAACACTACTGGCCAGTAGATGGCAGTAGAGGCCTTGAAAACAAAATTCCAGATAATCCCTGTCTGCTACATTTAAAATGCGTGGAATTTAACAAACGCAAATACAATAACAACGTCTATAAACCCAGAGAATATATTCAAGAGAGTTTTAGGCACTAGAGTTTAATGCTGTTGTCCATGGAGCCTGAACAGAGTGTCTGAAATGCATTTGTCCTGTCGTGAATGCGAGATTACATCATCCTACCCATAATGCACTGCTGGGCTCAGCATGTGCTCACAAAACCTTAAAAATTAGCACATTACTTTAAAACTAAAACATATATCTGATATTTTCACTTTATAAAACTTCAGACATGACAGTAATTTTAAATAACTTGTCCAAAATTAGTGTGGTAAAATTTGAACCATAAGTTAAAAATGTATGCCTCTGGATGACTTAGGTGATATTGCCTGCATATCGGTATGGTGTTAAAGAAAATGTTTTCTTCTCCTTTGTCTGCAGAGGATAGAGACACTTTTCATAGAAGCAGCTCTCTTCTGTTTGCAGAGGGTATAACTGTACATCTGTTACAAAACTTTTAACAGGTAGATGCTGAACTGATTTTAAATTTTAGAAATGCTTGTTGCTGTTAAGCTTTGTTTATCGGTCTTAAAGTTATCGGACAAAAGTTAATCGGAAGATAATTGGTCCGATAATGTTTTTTAAAGTTATCTAAAAAGACAATCTGATAATGAAAACATTATCTTTGATAATTATCTGTTATCGGAACTGTGCCCACCACTGAGTATTTTGATTTGTTCTAATCCGGTGAATGCACCAAATGGGTGCTGTGTCACTGTACAGTCAATAAAATACAAAATTAGGGCCTAAAGCAACTGACAATGTTGTTCTGCTGTGCACAAAGTAACACTATCACCAGTTTTGAAAACGTATGCACACTGAGAAACTCAAAACTGGCTTATTCACATTTAATCTGTAAAATGCTCTCACTCCTAAAACAAACTGGGACTGCAACTAACGATTATTTTAGTAATTGATTAATCTTTTTTTTTTTTTTTTTTTTTTTTTTTTTTTTTTTACTTACATGTGAGTTTTGCCATTATTTCTTGAAGTGAGTTATTATTAAAAGGCCTTTATCACGCAACATCAACGTTTGACCTTGTAATAAAGTTATGATGTTATATTCTTGTCAAAAACATATCTCGAATAATGTTTTGTTTTATTTTGAGAGATTTCCATCAGGTTTCATCTGATTATGAGCATTTTTAGATGCCTACAGAAACTATCTCAACCACTGACAACATATTACAGCAAGAGTCCACAAAAGTATTTTAAAGGCCTGACTAAAGTGTAATATGTGATCTTTAATAAGTTATTTTCATGAAAAAGACACAAATGTGCAATTTACTGCATTTTATTTTTTTTGTGTAAAAACAGCTTAGATGTGGTTTGACCGAAACAAATTGTCATTAAACTTAACCAGTTGTATATAATTCTCATTTTACATTACTTAGTCCACATTTCATTTTATTTTATTTTACCTTATGTTTATATTAGTTGTGCATATACTCTGAATAATTTACCGTTAAATTTCACGATCTTTCATTTGGCTAAAAATTACTCGCACCACGGAAAGCACCTTTTTGGAATTGCGCTCAAATCTCGTTGTAATGGAAATTACAATGACAATAAAGGCGATTCTGATTCTGATTCTTCTGATTATTATTATTAATATATAAATAAAAATAAATAAATTATAATTCATAATACATTTGACTCTTTTACAACAACAAACACTAAGCCATTATTTATTATACAGAAAACATGCACACAAACTGTGCTGAGATGCGAACTGCTTAATGCCAACTTTATCATTGAAAACGCCATAGACATGCTAACGCGTTAGCATCGGTCCCATTTTTAAGTTATAAAATACATCTATCAACTGATTTAGAAGACCATAACAGGTCGGTTTAATATAAAAAAGGTAAATATTACTCACAGACATATGCTCTTTAGGGTTTTAGCGGGGGAAAATTAAGATAAAGACACAAACCATCGAAGCAGAGTCGGATCATTGCTTCACTGGTTCAAAGCAAAGCCACGCCTCGCTCTACTTGGGGAGTGTCTGCCAATGTTCCCACAAAGACAGAAAGGAGAAGGACCGTGGTTCATAGCAAGCAGTAAACACAGCGGAGAGGAGTGAAAATTCACACAGTCCCTTCCTCCGCAGTCCACACTGACACTGCTGCTGTTTTGATTAGCGCAGAATGGGATGTTGCTTTGACAGTGAGACTATCATATTTCGGCCCCAAAACACGCATGACACCACGTGCGCACACGTATGTGTGGTTAAATTTTCCAAATAACAGAAATCCGTCGCAGTGACGGAGAACTTTAACCCATGACATAGACTGTCTCACAGTGGGACGTGGCTCCGAGACCCCCAAGGAAATGAAAAGGACCCTTTGATCATCTTTTTGATTATCACAGCCCCGTCATAGATAGGAGAACAACCACTACTTCCTTTTCCTCTAACTGTGTTTATGTGTGAACAAATGTATTGTGTTAACACTGTATGCATAATTTCTTCCTGCCCTGATGTGGATAAAAGCTGTGCTCAGAAAGCCACACTTTACACTGTTCCAATCTGGGCACACTCTCTTGTTGAAATAGCATCCAAAGCTTTGTATTAAAGCCTATTATTTGACAAATAGTCAATGTCCTGACTCTTTCTTCTTCCACAGACAAGCCTGAAAATCCTTCGGCCTCAACAAATAATTTTCTTAAAAATAATTGGCTTCAAATGTAATCACTAAATTCTAATCAGATTTATTTACTTAAAGTCTTTAAGCTTTATCTCTGTACTTTCTTTCAACATCTCATGAGCAGTGGTGGGCACAGTTCCGCTAACAGCTAATTATCGGAGATAATGTTTTCATTATCAGATTAGCTTTTCAGATAACTTTGAAAACCGTCATCGGACTAATTATCTTCCAATAAGTTTTGGTTCGATAATTTTTAGACCGCTAATGTATTTTTGCAGACGTGGTAAACAAAGCTGAATAGTTACAAACATCTATGAAATCTAAAATAGTTAAGTACCTACCTGTTAAATGTTTTATAGTAGATGAGCAGTTCTATCCTCTGTAAACAGAGGAGAGCTGGTTCTAGAAGAAACCACTCTATCCTCTACAGGCAAAGGAGAACTGGTCACAAAAAAGAAAAAAGCTGATTTCTTTTGACCCCATACTGATATGCTTCTTCTTCTTCTTCTTCTTCTCTTACTTAGCAGACGAGACACAACCAAGGCGTATTGCTGCCAACCGCTGTACATTAGCAGACTAGATGCATCCAAGGCACAGTGCTGCCACCTGTTGTTCACTTAAAAAAAGAAAAAAAAACCACACACAACATGGATCAGATTCTGCTGAAGAGTCCAATGGTCCGCAGATATGCCAGCACTTTTTCCACTTTGCTCCAACTGCTCAAGTTAAGGAGTTCTTTCAGAGTGAAACTGGCTTTACCAGAAATTCCCAGGTCTCTGTACAGTTGTTTCCTCTGGAGTACATAGTTGCCACACTGGAGCAGGACATGCCTCACCGTCTCTAATTGCCCACACTCACACTTTCCATCTGGGTGTTTGCCTATCAGAGCGAGCCCACTCCTCAGCCCACAATGCCCTAATCTCAACCTTGTGATGACTACAGATTCCCGCCTGCAACAGCTAAAACATACCATTGGTTTCATCACAGTGTTCTACATAAATAGCAAAATAAGATCTCCCTTTACTATGATGTGTCCAGTTGAACTGCCAACTCTCTCTCAACGATCTATTAATTATTTCAGAACACTCTGAGAACCCAAACGGCAGTGAAATATCAACACTTCCCTTCACCAACGCATTCCTTGCAACAGTGTCAGCAGCTGTTGCTCTCCACACCCACATGCGCCGGAACCCATAGAAATCCCACCTCACCCCCAGCTCCATGGATTCTATGCAAGGAATGAAAAATTTCCGTTAAAAGGTCCGGTCTTAACCTAGATTTCCATTCTAGTACAGTTACAAGAACTGAAGACGAATCACTGCATATAACAGACAGGTTTATTCCATTTTCCTCAACCCACCATAAAGCCCATAGAATACCCATCATCTCAGCTGCGTATACAGACATTTGGTCTTCTACACGCAGGCCTCTGCTGACTTCATATTCCGGAATATACACCCCACATGCCACTTTGCCAGTCTCCTGGTTCTTAGATCCATCTGTAAAAACCAATAAATATCCCTCCCACTCTTCATACAGCTTAGCACTCACTAGACCAAGCAAATTATCAACTTTATTTTTGGAGGCTTGCAGCAAAGTCAAATCAACGATAGAATCCGGTATAGTCCATGAAGGGACAGTCAGTCTGCACACAGGGGAGAACACAGTAAGTTGAAGTATTCCCAGTCTTTCTGCCATAGACTTTACTTGTTTTCCAACGTTCGTATTAATTGGCTTCCCTTTGCCCATAAACTCCCAGTGGGCATCTAACAAAGTTGTTGGTGGAATTCTCTCAGCCTGACGCTTTAGTTTGACCAGGTACCTAAGACCAAGTTTTGTCCGTCGCAGTGCTATTGGCATTTCTCCTGTCTCCACTAGCAGCGACGGGATCAGTGTTGCGCGAAAAGCACCAGTGCATACCCTCAGGGCCTTAGCTTGCACAATATCTAGTTTTTTCAGCACAGAGGGGGCTGCTGACCCATAAGCCACACAGCCGTAATCAATGGTCAATCTGATCAGTGCTTTATAAATCATCAACATAGTCTCACTGTCTGCTCCCCACAAAGACCCAGCAACACACCTCAGAACATTGATTACTTTTTCACATCTCAAACAAACTTTGTTAATATGAGGTTTCCAAGTGAGCCTTTCATCCAGCCACATTCCCAAATATATAAAACACTGAACTCTTTCAAGCCCCACTCCATAAATTTGCAGCTGGTGGTCCCGGATTTTCCTTTTATTACCAAATATCATGTACTTTGTTTTACTAATAGAGATCTGAATCCCCAATCAGTTGTCCACTCAACCACCTTCCCCAAAGCAGTCTGGACTTGAGAAAGGACATTAATGGAGGTTTCTACTCCGTTTCCAAACAGCTGCATCATCTGCAAATAAGGCCAGACCAAACTCCCTCCCTACATAACTAAAAATACCATTGATTAGAACATTAAAAAGGACTGGACTTATGACACTGCCCTGTGGAGTTCCATTCTCTACCCGACAGGTATCAGAAAATCACCACCAACTCTTACTTGAATAGTTCTATCACACAGAAAGTTTTTAACCCAATTAAACATCCTCCCATGAATCCCTGCATCATACAGTGCTAATAACAAGCCCACTGTCCACAACATATGGCTTTCTCTATGTCCAAGAACACTGCAACAACTGCATCCTTATTCGCAATAGTATTCCTCACATCTACATCTAGACTCACAAATGCATCCATAGTGGACCGGCCCTGCCTAAAACCACTCTGATACGGCACAAATATCTGCTCCTTTCTAGTTTTTGGACAAGTCTTTCAACCACCATACACTCCATAATGTTACACAATACAGACGTTAATGCAATGTGCCTATATGAGCCAGAGTCACTAGGGTCCTTCCCAGGTTTTCGAACTGGGACAATGGTAGCATACTTTCATTCTGTGGGGAGACACCCCTCCTCCTAAACAGTATTCAACAGGGCCACAACCTCTTCTAACATTTGGTCAGAGTGTTTAAACACCTGATAGCTCAACCCATCTTTGCCAGGAGTAGTGTCTTTCCCTTTGCTTATAGCTCGTTTTAATTCATCCAAGGAGAAAAATAAGTTTATAGCATCAGAGTTATCAGCACTATCTTGTAGTTTATGAGCTTCCACCCTTTCTTATAGTCTCTGCACTGAAATTTTGGCAACTGAGGTCCTTTTGAAACTGCGTCACCAATACATTTGCTTTGTCTTTGCCGCTAACAGCTGCCTCATCTTCACCATTTAACAACACAGGTATCAAAGCTCGCCGATAGACTCCTGACATTTTACATACCAGGCCCCAAAGTTTCCCTAATGGCATCTTGGGCCCAACTGAACAACAGAAGTTTCTCCAACTATCCTTTTTGCCGTTCTTCACTGCACGTCTCACCTTAGCGCGCAGGTGTTTGTACTCACTAGCGTTACTCACTGTTGGGTGTTTCTTCAACCATTTAAATGCTCTATTCCTAGCTTGAATCACTATATCGCAATCTTTACTCTACCAGGGAACCATAGGCCTCCCCTTAGGAGGGGTTTTCAAGGAAATAGCTGCAGCCATTGCTGTCTGAAGCACTCTGGTTAATGAAGAATTCCATACATCGAAGCCTCTGTCACTTTCTACTCAAATGGCTCATTATACGGTATTTCAGTAAATTTTGCCCAAATAGCCATTTTATAGTTAAGCTCTGGAAAAGGAACACCTGCCTCTTCAACAAGGCTTCTACCAATCCTGGTTAGCACAGGAGCATGGTCACTTCCCATAAGATCCTGGCTAAATGTGTCCCATCGGCTCACTACTGCCAAGTCTGCAGATGCCAAGGTAATATCCAGCGCTAAACTACCTCCCCCAGTGCCAAACCAGGTGGGCCAGCCATCATACAACAAGAATATCTATCAATAACATTTACCACAACCTCGCCATTCCGATCCTGGTTTTTACACCCCCAAAGCTCATGATGGGCATTAAAATCCCCAACCCAGACCAAAGGTGCACCCACTCCCTCCACAATGTCATTTATATGCTCCTCTTCAAGACTAATACAAGAATTATACAAATTAAGGACTGTCATCCTGCCCTTATCCATCCATACCTCAACTGCCACACATTCTACTACAGTTTCAGGGCTTGACAATAAGACAATTTATGCACTGGCCCACAGGGCCAGTAGAATCTGAAAGTTACTGGCCCGGATGAAAATATCACTGGCCCATACTTTCACGCCTGTGCCGAACCGGGGCGTAACTGATAAGAATTTTTTAAATCAACACTCAGACATTAGAATTGGGTTTCCTTAATGTAAAAACACTTGAAAACAAACACAAAATTCTTATACTACATGATAAAAACCTTAAAGTGAGTAAACTTTGAAAAAAATGTCGGTAGGTAACTGATAGGAATTTTTTCAACACTCAGACATTAATACAAAAATAAATTTATTTCTTGATCATTTACAAAATTAATATGTTAAATTTCATAAACCAAGTTCCCTTGCTAATGTTGTCACTGTGGGGTTTCCACAAGGGCATACTGATTAGACTTTTAAACTGGCGTATGAAATCATACCACATTGTCTACCAGGACATGGTATATTTATACTTACTTGTTAGCATATTCTGGCATGGCCCTACAAGTTCCACAGAAGACAACCTCACTCTCCTCATCACGCTCCAGCTATGGCCGTCTTTTCTTCCAGGAGGTTTGCCAAGTTTTCCTCACCCTTTTCTTCTCATATTCAGCATCAGCAGCCTTCCTCTTCTGTGCTTGTTTGAGGATGATAGCTGTTCTTGCCTTTGGTTTCCTGGTTTCTGCCCAGGGGCAGGAGGTTTCAAGAAATTCATAATATTCACTGCGCTCGATCTTGCTTAAGCGAAAATGAAGCATCGATGTTGAAGCGAAATTTGCGCCACATCAGAAGATGCGCCTGCAGACGAAGTTTGTCTGCACTTCGGCAATGTTCCCAACATTGCGAAGTGGTGCAACATGTCCTGTCTCTGGTAGCAGCCTGTGAGCAGGACGTATGTCTCTTTTGTCCTTTATTTCACAACTATGACAAGAGTTTTTGGAGGAGCAGCAGCCCCACAGCAGCGGGAGCGGAGTTTCTTTTTCTTTTTTTTTCTTTTTTTTTTAAATTGTTTACATGTGCGTGCATGAACGGGACAGTTGGTCCTCAAGTTGGGTCCTGCAGAGGCAGAAGGAGGCTGAAAGCAGCCATCATCCAGACGCAGCTCCTGCAGCAAATAATGATACTGCCTGAATTGGGAACGTCTCATGACGTTTGTCAGCTTTCCACAACAACTCGCTCCGTGTGATCAAGGTCCGTCATGTTAACTTGACTGACAACCGGAGCCGACGAGCTGAATGGAAGCTCCTCCTATTGATGACGCACCGGGGCGAATTTTCGCAGCAAAAGCAGAGCGACACACCAGGTGAAGGAGGCGCGTCTGTTGCCACGCGACCCCCGCGAATTTGTAGCATCTGATCGCGCCCGGTGTGAACGCGGCATTAGACTAATAAATCTGCCCAAAGCGATTTTAATTCTTACTGGCCCATACGGACCAGTGAAATATGAACTTCACTGGCCCGTGGTTGCCCGGAACATGTAAAAAAGGCCGCCGGGCCATCGGACCAGTGCTATTGTCGAGCCCAGAGTTTGAACCACAAGCCTCCGATACTGGATACCATTTTTAATAAAGGTAGCACAACCCCCACCAGTAGCTGTGACCCTGCCCTTCCTTTCACACCTATATCCTGGGATAACATTATCTAACACAGGCTTCAGCCAAGTTTCCTGGATACAAACTATCTCTGGTGTACGAACCGCAGACCCGAAATAATGTTTAACTCCTGTCCGTTAGCAATTAAACTCTGTGCATTCCACTGAAGAATACTAAACATGACTAAAATTAAACTAATCATCCCCACGATCCCCATCAATACTTCTCATTTCCTCAGCTAGCCCAAACTCAGAGACACCCAGACTCACGTGGTCACCCATCCGTTGGGAGTCACCTCCTTGAGAGTATGTCAGTTCCCAGAGTTCTTGAAGGTTTATACCAGTATACCCTAACAATCTCTCTGCAGCAGAGAAAATTTCCCAAGCCACATCTGATTTCTTAACCACCACAGTTTTCACTCTCCACAAGGCCTCAACCATAAAAGCTAGTAAAGCTTTCTTGCTCACAAACAGTGAGTCCCGATCCACACCCGGAACTGAGCGTGACAGACCTGCCTCATAGGGGTGACCTGAGTCTCGCACAAGCCTGCCTGAGTTATTCACTCGCTTTACAGCTTCTGCATAAAATAATGATTGGTCTTTCCTCACCTTGTCCACACTTTCAGCTGTGATGTAACTTAGGCAACCTCTGTAGGAGGCAGGGTGGGCACCGCCACAATTACAACATTTTCGCACTTCAATGCACTCTTTTCCATCATGATCTTCACCACACCGTCTACATCTTCTTCTTCCGCCGCATACAGCAGTCACATGCCCAAACCTTTGGCACCTAAAGCATCTTAGAGGTGGCCTTTTATATTGCCTCACATTGAAAGGACTATAACCTAGCATAACTATGCTTGGCAGCTTGTCCTCTTTAAATGTAAGCAAGACAGGAGCAGAGCCCCTACCATTCACTCCACTACCCAGTCGTTTAACAGCTGTAACATCAACTTCCTTCAGGTTTTCCAGCAATTCCTGCTCAGATACATCCATAGATACATTGTAGATGACTCCTTATACATAAGGAGTATATGAACTTGCACGGGGTGTAAAGGCTTGCACTGCTTTATCTAGTATCCTGTTTAATTTCAACGCTTTATCTTGTTGCCTCGCTGACACACATAGTATTGACAACATACCATTCCGCAAAACTGACAAATTCAAAACATCATTCAAGTACTTTTTCAATTCTCGAGCTAACTGCAACGGGTTGACAGAAGAAAATCCTGCACCAGCCGTCACTTTAGTCAGGACCTTATAATCGCTTCCCCTGTCCTGCTCTGGTTTCCTCACTTTAGTCTGAGTACCGCCCATGTCGCTATCCTGAGAGTTATCACCGCATTCCCTCCTTTTCGAACTTTTCCTAGAGCTATTAACCACAGACCATCCACTCGCACCCCTCTATCCTTCAAGAAGATTGGGCATGGGCTGGCTCTTACCCAACTGCAGAGGAGCTAAGATAAGATAAGACTTTACTGATCTCACAGTGGAGAAATTCACATGTTACGTCAGCTCTTAAAAAAAAAAAACACACACACAAGATGAGTGCGAGGAGAGGAAAATGTGCATCAAACAGCGTGTACAAAGATAAGCAATAATAATAATACTTGTAACAATACAATAAAATAAGAAAATGAGGTAGAAACAGTATATATACATACATATATACATACATACATACACACATATATAAGAATATATGCACATATAAACATGATAGGAATGAAAAAATAGGAGCATCTTATTTACAATATGTTAAGTGGAATTTAGATGTGATAAGGTGACACTAGTGCTGGGATTTGTAAACAAGTTGTTATTGCACATGATTTGTGGACATATTAATATTGCACATGATTTGTGGACATATTATTGCATATGGTTATTTCATAGTGTTAGGTTATTTCACAGTGTTATTGTACAGTCTGTGCAGCTGATCTGCTCTGTGTAAGCCTGATCCCGTCAGATCTCAGAAGCTAAGCAGTGACTAACCTGGTTAGTACTTGGATGGGAGACCTCCTTGGGACACCAGCGGCCGTGTGTGTATCTCCAGGTAACACTGGAGTTGCGTCAGGAAGGGCATCAAGCGTAAAACCTGTGCCAAATATCAATGCGGATCTGGATATATCCGCTGTGACGACCCCAAACACAAAAATGGGAGCAGCAGAATGGACAACCAAACCACTGTACAGTCTGACAGCAGCAGGGAGGAACGACCTGCGGTATCGTTCCTTCTTGCACTGAGGGTGCCTCAGTCTGTCACTGAAGAAGCTGCTCAGCTCCACTACAGTCCGGTGCACGGGGTGAGAGGAGTTGTCCATGATGGATTTGAACTTGGCTAACACCCTCCTCTCAGCCACCTCCTCCAGAGAGTCCAGAGGACAGCCCAGGACAGAGCTGGACTTCCTGACCAGCTTGTTCAGTCTCTTTCTCTCCCTCTCTATGCTGCCCGGGGCCCAACAGACGACAGCATAGAGGAGAGCAGAGGCTACAACAGAGTCATAGAAGGTCTTAAGCACAGGCCTGCTCACTCCAAAGGATCTCAGTCTCCTCAGGAGGTGGAGGCGACTCTGGCCTTTCTTGTACAGGGCGTCAGTGTTGTGAGGTATTTGAAACTGTCCACGGTCTCTATGTCCTCCCCTTGGATGTTCACCGGTGTGTGAGGTGGTGGTTTCCTCCTGAAGTCGATCACCATCTCCTTCATCTTACTGGTGTTGAGACACAAGGGGTTGCGCTCACACCAGTCCACAAAGTCTGTGATGAGCGACCGGTACTCCAGCTCGTTCGCCTCAGACACATTACCCACAATGGTGGAGTCATCAGAGAACCTCTGGAGATGGCAGCTGTCCGTGTTGTAGGTGAAGTCTGAGGTGTAAAGGGTGAAGAGGAAAGGCAAGGGGACGGAGTCCTGGGGGGCCCCGGTGCTGCACCTTACCACCTCAGACTGACAGCCGCGCAGCCACACATACTGCGGGCGGTCAGTGAGGTAGTCAATGGTCCAGGCGGCGAGATGTCCATCCACACCTGCATCCTCCAGCTTCCCCCACAGCAGCGCCGGTCTGACGGTGTTGAAAGTGCTGGAGAAATCAAAGAACATGACTCTCACAGCGCTCCCGCCAGTCTCCAGGTGGGTGCGCACCCGCTGCAGCAGCTAGATGACAGCGTCATCTATCCCGATGTTGGGACTGCAGGCGAACTGCAGCAGGTCCAGGATGTCGCTCACCACGGTGCGAAGGTGAGACAGGACGACCCGCTCCACGGTCTTCATGAGGTGGGAGGTCAGGGCAACTGGTCTGTAGTGGGCCGGTTCCTTGGCGTGCGGTGTTTTGGGAACCGGGACCACACAGGAGGTCTTCCACAGGGTGGGGACCACCTCCAGGCTGAGGCTCTTGTTAAAGATGTGGCTGAGGACCTCACAGAGCTCATCTGCACAGGTCCTCAGCAGCCTCGGGGAGATCCCATTAGGTCCTGCTGCTTTCCTCTGCTTCAGCCGCAGGAGCTGGGCTCTCACCTCAGTTGAAGTCACAGTGAGGGGGGAGGGAGGGGGGAGCTGAAGTGCGAGCTAAGGTGGGCTGGTGCTGAATACAGTCCGGGGAGAGGAGGGACAAAGTCCAGGGTGGAGTGGAGGTGACAAGGGGAAAGAAGGTGGGGGGTCAGAGGGACTGGATGGCTGGCTACTGGAGACGTGTGGAGAGCCGGGAGCAGGCGGGGGGGGGGGGGGGGGGGGGGGGGGGGGGGGGGGGCAGGTGTGGAGGAGCCAAAACGGTTAAAGTAACTGTTTAGCTCCTCTGCAAACCGAGAATCTCCATCTGCAGTCCTGCTAGCACCCTGCCCAAATCCGGAGGTAGTCTTGAAGCCTCTCCACATGTCCCTGACATTGTTCTGGGCCAGCTGCTCCTCCATCTTCCTTCCATACTCCTTCTTGGCTGCCTGGATCCTCTACTGGAGTTCCTGTTGGACTCTACGTTGCTCCTCTCTGTCTCCCGAGTTGAAAGCCCTCTTCTTCTGGTTCATCAGGACCTCCAGCTCGGGGGTCACCCAGGGGTGGTTGTTGGGAAAGCACCGTACCCTCTGGGTAGGCACAGTGCTCTCCACACAGACGTTCATGCAGTCAGTGACACACTGGCTCAGGCCATTGATGTCTTCACCGTAAGAGTTTTGAAACATGCTCCAGTCTGTAGTTCTGAAACAGTCCCTAAGCCTCTCAGTGGCCTCTTCAGACCAGAGTTTCACTGACCTTTTCAGCACTGGCTCTCTTCTCACCCTGGGTGTGTATTGGGGGAGCAGGTAGACGAGGCTGTGATCCAAGCATCAGAGCAGGGGGAGGGGAGTGGAGGTGTAAGCGTCCTCCACATTAGCATAAAAAAAGTCCAGTATTCTATTGTCCCTGGTTTTACACCTGACATACTGGGTGAACGTGGGGAGGGTGGCAGAGAGGGAAGCGTGGTTAAAGTCCCCGGTGATGAGGAGGACGGCGCGGGGTGTTGTGTCTGCAGCCGTGTGACTGCACTGTGAATCCGCTCACAGGCAGCAGTGGCGTCTGCAGAAGGATAAATATACGCGCAGAGCGCAATCATACTTCCAAACTCCCATGGGAGATAGTACGGCCTCATGCTCACCGCGAGTAGCTCCACGTCCGAGGAGCAGATCTGATCCTTCACGTGAACATGAGCTGCGGTGCACCATCTCTCACTCACATAAATGGCGAGCCCCCCTCCTCTTTTCTTTCCGCTCTCCCCCAGCGTCCTGTCCATGCGGATAAGTGTGAAGCCATCCATGTTAATAACAGAGTCCGGTACATGTTCATCCAACCACGTCTCCATGAAGCACGTGGTTGGATGAATGAAGTGCTATAATGAAGCAGACACAGCTCAGGGAGAGGGCCAAGAGAACCAATACCGGACCTATACAGGCCGTCGGCCTTGACACCAACCCCACTCCCCCTCGCCACGAACCAGCACAAACTCCGCTCGTGTGTCTCAATCAAAAAGTAGAGAAACAATAAGGTCGCCGTGAAAACCGCAAAGAAAACCGCTTCAAACACCTCCAGCTCCCTCAACGAAGATTTCATGCCAGTTCTCACCAAACACAGGAAGTGGAAACCTCCACATCTCCAGCCAGGCCTTTTCCTCAGCTTCCATACTGATACGCTGGCAATATCACACAAGTCATCCAGAGGCATACATTTTTAACTTATGGTTAAAATTTTAACCAAACTAATTTTGGACAAGTTATTTAAATTAATGTCATGTCTGAAGTTTTATGAAGTGAAAATATCAGATGTATGTTTTAGTTTTAAAGTAATGCACTAATTTTGAAGGTTTTAGTGTGGACATGCTGTGCCCAGGTGCATTATGGGTACCTCTGTACATTCACGACAGAAGAAATGCATTTGAGACGCTCTGATCAGGCTCCACACGGACTCTTGTGAATATATTCTCTGGGTTTATAGATGTCATCTTTGTTCCAGAGTAATACATATATAAGATGTCTGATATTCAGTTTGCGTTTATTAAATTCCACGCATCTTAAACGTAGCAGACAGGGATTATCTGGAATTTTGTTTTGGCAAGTTTTCACTGTCTCTACTGCCATCTACTGGCTAGTAGTATTCACCCTAGTACTGAGCATCCAGTAGTTGGCAGTGTTCTATTTATTTTGATACCGGTTATATCAGATGGTTATCTAATTACAAAGTGGCTTTTTTTTTTTGTTTTGAAAATGCCTTTTTTTACAAATAAAAAAATGGCATATTTTACAAAAGCACATTTATCTGTAAACACCAACACCACACAGCTCACATTAATGTGTTGGTTTACATAGAATGAATAAGTCAACTAATCAGTGTTAACGGAGGTACATTTTACCCATAATCCTTTGCCATCTGTCTGTGTTTGTTACAAAACTTCAGAATTAGTGCATTATTCAACATCAAAAGATATATGTTATATTTTAACTTTGTACAAATGACAGAATTGACATTAAGAGGAGTTATTCTATCAGTAATAATTTTATTTATAAACCAAACCATAAGTCAGCACACTTTATTTTCCAAGACCTCCGCCTCATGGCAATGCTGTTATTGAGTAGAGAGTTGAGCTTCACTGCTTCTCTCAACTGTTTCGCTGCTGGAAGTTATGTAGTAAACAGGAGCTTCCAGCAGTGGGCAGGGTGCTCAAAGACAGAAGTACTGACTCATTGTTTGGATCTGTAGTTGCCTTTGATGCTACCAGAAGCGATTGTGGTGTTAAAACTCAAAATCAGCTTGTTAGTAGTTGCAAGTGTACCGGAGACAACACTGGAAGTTATCGGTTATCTGTAGCTTCCGATACATTTTTGGGTGGTTTATCGGTTTAGTTTTATAAAAGAACTTTTCGGTTAGCTCATTTTCTATTGTTGAAGCTAATTTTTTGATTAGCTGTGCCCACCACTGCTCATGAGTAAGCAAATTGTGTCCATAAATGAACTTATTTAATCACTGCCCACTCAAAAATGCCAGTAAACTGTTCATCTCTTGTATACGAGGTCTGTTAGAAAAGTATCTGACCTTTTTATTTTTTTTCAAAAACCATATGGATTTGAATCTCGTGTGATTGCATCAGCCAAGCTTGAACCTTCGTGCGCATGCGTGAGTTTTTTCATGCCTGTCGGTTGCATCATTCGCCTGTGAGCAGGCTTTGTGTGAGCAGTGGTCCACCCCTCTCGTCGGATTTTTATTGCAAATAAATGTCTGAACGAGTTGGAGCTTTGCTGCATCAATTTTTTTCCAGAAACTGTGAGAGACCTCCAGGTGGACACCATTCAGAAAATTAATATGGCTTTCAGGGACGATTTTATGGGGATTATACAGATTAAGGAGTGTTACTGCTGCTTTAAGGACGGCCCACAACTGCTGAGAGCGCGGCGCGCTCCCAGCGCCGATCGACATGCTCAGACCCCGCTGAAACAACCAGATCATTTCCAACGTGAAGGCTTTGTTGATCCGGGACCTCGTCTGACTTTCACAAAAAGGCAGAAGGAGAGGACATCAGCACTTTTACTTAGTTACTGCTCCATCTGTGAGCTCACGGAAGACATGAATAAGTCTTGTCGTTTAGCAAGGTCGTTAAAACCTGAGCAAAGAGCAGAAAAATGGTCTTCTTGCTGGGCTATCTGTCAGCTTTGATGGCGTATCACAAGCTGGAAAGCATTAGAGTCTGCTGTGTCCATTGCTAGCCAGATCGTTCTATCAGTTTGAGTGGACAGAGACGTCTGGACACAAATGCTGGACTCAACAACATAGCTCTGGTTTTTAAGATTGCTTACTGTCTGGTAAAACAGGGTCCGGTACACAAAAAGGCAGTCCAAAATCAGAAAACAAATCACAATCATCAGGCAGAAAGGTGTGGTCGAGAAAACAGGCAGTTGGTCAAAAAAATACAAGGAAGCAGGCAAAGCAAGGAAAACACAAGGTACACAGCTGGAAATGATGGCACAAAGCACAACGATCTGGTGAGAAACTAATGCAACCAGTGAAGCTTATATACTCCCACAGCACAGCAAACCAAAAACTTAGCTTCGATAACCGCTAATCCGCTAAGTGAAAAGTTACCTTTTATAACACTAAACCGATAAACTCCCAAAAATTTTAGTGGAAGTTACAGCAAACCCCTAACATTTAGTACTGTCGGGTATTGATAAGCCAGTTTCGAGTTTAAGCACCGCTGAGGCTTTTGAGTAAGATCAAAAGTGATCACAAACCCAAAAACTTACAAGCCAGAGCTTCTGTCTTACATAGTTAGACAGCTGTGAGCTCAGTCCTTCATCAGCAGAATGGAGAGGTGAGAGCCGGGTGCTGTTGCCCCAAAGGAAGAAAAAAAAAGTCACTTACTTTCAACATGTATTAACTGTTACTATTATTAAATATTAACTATTGAAAATGAAAATCTGTTAATACTAGATTAAAACACTACTGGACACAGTGACATGAGGGTGCCATTGCACCACACAGTTCAGCAGGCAGACACAGCTGTCCATCAGCAGTATTAACAAATTGTTATTTTATAGTTTAGTATAAATCGGTAATAAAGTCCTTATTTTTTACAAATGAAAACATATTTCAAATACACATTTATTTGTAAAAACCAACACACATGTTACAGTAACTTGTATGTTGGTTTTAATAAACGGGCAACGAGTGAAGGAGACTCATTTCTCTCATAATGCCTTTCGGCATGTCTGTTAAAAAAAAGCACAAACCTTCAGAATTTAGCGCATTCCTTTAAAAGATATGGTATATGTGTGATATTTTCTCTCTGTAAAAAATGTAATAACTGTCCGGAATTAGTTGTTTATGAGTAAAACCATAAGTGAAAAGTGTTTTGCACCTTATGTCTCCTCCACACTGACTGTCTTTCTGCATGTTGAAAGTAAATGACTTTTTTTCCTTTCTTCCTATGGGGCAACGGCAGCCGGCTCGCCCCACTCTCTTCTGCTGATGAAGGACTGACGGGCTGTCTGACTACTGTAAGACATGCAACAGGTAAATACTAAAATGTATGGTTTTGATTTACCATGCCAGCAAAAAAAAAAAAAGTTAGCAACCTGAAAGTTAGCAGAGCAAACTTTAGCAGAAGCTAAGTGGTCCACTGAAGGTTTCAAAATTAGCTGAAAAGATAATCTGCTAACAAAAAAGTTAGCTTCGCTAATAAGTGGTTAGCGGAATAGCAGAACTGTTTCTCCAAGTTCACGACTAAACATCTGATCATGGCCCGTACTCGCCAAAGGCCATGTTTGCATTATGATTTGTTTTGATTGTGGCAGGAGTCCTTAACACGACTCTCTGAGTGTGTAAAGGCAGAAGGCTCGGTGGGTATGTTGCATGCAGTAAATGTGGGAGTCTCCTCCAGGTGCACCTGCTTCTGCTTCGACCAAAACAAATCTTTCTGCATCGTATATCTGAATCCTGAGGGCTCCTTGTGTCACCTGTCTCATTTTATGCTGACATGAGCACAGAAATTCCACAACAACACCATCACAGTCTGTAATCCCGTACCCACTGCTCCTCCTTGGATTCTGCGTTCAACTCCCTGCACAGGGCAATAGTATTCACCAAATTAGACCTCCGCAACGCTCATCACCTGGTCCTAGTTAGGGAAGGTGATGAGTGGAAGATCATGTTCAACACTCCATTAGGTCATTTTGAATATTTTGTCATGCCCTTTGGTCTCACAAATGCTCCCACCACATTTCAAGCTAGCAACCTAGTGAACGATGTACTTTGAGACTTCCTCAACTGGGTCATATTCATTACCTGGATGACATCCTTAAGCTTCTCATACACACTAGCTGAACACATTGGACCATGTCCGTTTGGTTCGCCAGTGTTTGTTGGAGTATCGTTTATATGTTAAAGCAGAGAAATGTGATTTTCAGCGCAACACCATCTCCTTCCTAGGCTTTGACTTCTCCCAGAACCAAATCAAACCAGACCCTGCCAAAGTTAGTGATGTCACTCAATGGCCTACACCCACCTCTGTCAAACAACCACAGCAGTTCTTTGGCTTCATCACTTCTACCACCGTTTCATACATAACTTCAGTCAGGTCATAGCCCCTCTCATGAGGCTCACTTCACCCAAAACAACCCTTGACATGGTCCAATGCCGCTGAACATGCATTCCAAACTCTTAAACAACCATTTCTCCTCAGCTCTCATCCTTATCCCGCCAGACCCAGACCGCCAGTTCATCGTGGAGGTCGATGGCACTGGCATCGGGATCAGGGCCATCCTGTCCCACCGAACTGAGGGTGACAGCCACCTCTATCCCTCCGCCGCCTTCTCCCGCCATCTGTGTCCCGCTGACTGTAAATATGACATGGTTAACCGGGAACACCTGGAAATCGAGGAGGCACTGGAGGAGTAGAGGCATTGGCTGGAAGGTACTGCCATTCCGTTCATTGTTTGGATTGATCACAAGAAGTTAACTTACATCCTTTCAGCCAAAAGGCTAAACTCCAGACAGGCCAGGGTGGTAGCTATTCTTTGGAAGGTTCAACTTTATCATCACGTACCATCGAGGCTCCAAAAATGTTAAACTGGATTCTCTCTCTTGACAATTCACCCTTACAAATCAGCAATGTCCATCAGACTGGATCCTGCCCACTGGTAGTGGGCAGCTTCACCTGGGACATTCAGAGTCATCCGGGAGGCTCAATGCCAGCATCCTGATCCTGGAGACGGACCTCCTGGTCGACTATTCATTCCACCAGCCGTTCAATCTCAACTCCTTTAATTCTGTCATTACTCCAAAATATCATTCAACACTGGAATCCGTAGAACTCTGGACCTGGTATCTCACCATTTTGGTGGCCCATTGTCCAGACATATGTCAGGGACTTCGTCCAAGCCTGCACCATCTGTGCCATTGGCAAGCCTTTGCACCAACCAGTGGCCGGCACCCTCTGGCCTCTGCCCGTGCAGAGTTGCCCTGGTCTCGCATCTGTCTGGATGTAATCATCAGACTTCCAACAGCCAACAGTCATACTGCCATCCTTATCATCAACCTTCTGTTCTGCACTCGGGGCCTTGGTTAGTCTCTCATCTGTGTTCCATCCCCAGACCAACAGCCAGGCGGAACAGGTGAACCAAGAACTGGAGTCCACCCTCCCATGCATCACGTCTTGCCATATGGCTTTGTGGAGTTCTCAGGTGCTGTGGGTGGAATACTCCTATAATACCCAAGTGAGCACTGCCACTGGACTCTCCCTATTCAAGTGCACCCTGGGATATCATCCTCCCCTATTTCCAGCACAGGAAGGGTATCTAGTGGTGGCATTGGTGTGGGCCCACCTGCGGCACTGTTGTCATGCGTGGAAAGATGACCCATTCTACTCTGCTCCAGGCGAGGGGCAGGACTCAGCTCCCTATATATCAGCATCACACCCCAGCCCCCCAAGCCGAGCAGGCCGGGAGGTGTGGTTTATCGGCCAAGGACATACCACTCAAGGCAGAGGCACGTAAGCTGACACCTTGTTTCATTGGTCCCTTTGTGGTGGACTGGGTGCTCAACCCGGCAGCTGTTTGACTCCGTCTACTCTGGTCACTAAGGATCCATCCCACATTCCAGATCTCAAGTCAGTGCACTCCAGACTGACATTGGTGTGTGTAAGAAATGGGTGAATGCGAAACATCAATGTGAAGCACTTTGAGCTTCCAATTCAGATGGAAAGTGCTGTATAAATGCAGTCCATTTAGGCTTTGTTTTCCTCATGCTTTCATCATCATGAACAAATGATGGGGAAACAACAGAAAGTTCATAAGATGCCAGTTTCCACCAACACATACCTCTTCTTGGAATTCACAAGAAGCCTCTGCAATAACACATTTGAATTCATGTGAACTCATGTGTGGCCTGGAAAAAAAACTGTTTTGGTTTGTATCATATTGGTGGAAACAGAAAATCAATTAATATTCCTCTGGAATGCTGTCAAGAATTCTGAATTTCCTCAACAGTTGCTGTTATCCTCTGAATGTCTCTTGGAGACAGACATGAAAAAAAATAAGCTATGATTGTTATTGGGCAACCTTTATGTGTTGGTTACAGCTTGATGACAGTGACAAAGAGATAGTCTGAGAAAATTACTTTTTTTTTTAACCGTGTCAGGTTAGCCATAGTGTCATAAAATAAGATATTAGTGACATTGTGCAGTATTTTAGGTTTAATTGACTGGAGAAATATTAAGTTTGTGACTGTGGGAAACTGAGATTGTTTGTGCATTAAATTAATTTGGTGCTGTTTTTACATTGTGGTGCAGTAAAGCTACTGATGGTAGTTATGGCAGAGTTCTTTTGAGACCAGCAGATGGTGACATTGTCCTAGATGTAACTTAGTTACAGCCACGTGAGTGGAGTTCTTAAATAGTGTCCTTATTAGTTATATATTAACTATAGGTTGATGATCGTTAGGAATGAGCATTATAATTGTTTATTCATGTTTGAGTGGGTCATAGCTGCTCTGAGAGTTCTTCATGATCCAGGAATAGCTATAGTCAATAACGGTTCATTTACCAGTGCCTAATGACAATTTATTTGTTATTTCAAACTGATGGCAATACTGGATGTCAGTACAGTTCACTGAAGAAATGAAGTCTCCTCATTCCTGTATTCTGACCCATACATCATCCTGCTTACTGTAAAAAACCTAAAAGAGCTACTCTCAAATCACCTCAAAAACATTGGTCTTTTGAGCCCAAAACAGTAGTCGAGATGGAGTCAGACAGACAGATGTATACTGATGTATGATCTAATCGACAAGCACATCAACCTGTCAGACTTCAGGACTGTAAAGTGGATTATGTGATATATCATCAGAGACCTGCACCAGTCACAATCTCCCACCACGGCAAGTAGGGCATTCGAGTCCATGGGATGGTTCAGTCCAGTAAGTCCCATCTCTGTCCCCGATTCCCACTGGGATACTGTTCACTTCGTGATTCCTCAGCTAAAATCTTGCCGCAGACCAAGGAGAGATCTGAATAGTGGCCCCCTACCAGAACATACACCTTCACATCTGCAGAGCCCGTATTTATACTCCCATTTCCACAATGAAATAAGGGCTATTCAAGAGGAGAATGTGGAATGCCTCTGTAATGTACTGAGTTTGATTTACTCCCGTGCCTACAGCCTGTTCTGTCCCAGTGAGTTACCTGTAGTGCCACATCTTACACATGTGCAGTTCAATAAAAACTTCTAAGTTGGCGCTTGGCAAACCGAGCGTGTTCCATCGTCTGCAGTATATTACATGGTGTCAGAAGTCTGTAAGACACCAAACCTGGGGTGGGGGGCTTTGTTGCAGTTCGAACACCCCAAGATTGATTGGGAAGCCTCTGATTTACATCAAGAGTTTGAGAGATTCCGCAGTCGCGTGACGTTCATCTGTGATGGTCCCCTCGCCGACCAAGCAGCTAAACACCAAGCAGGCTGGCTAGGTATGTGGATCAGAGAGCAAGGCAGAGAAGTCTACAAGATGCTAGCCTGGGAAGAAGGAGACAAAAGACCCGAGTAAGGTACTGGACAAGTTCGCAAACTATATCAGGCCACGGAAAAATAAGAGGATAGCCAGGCACCGTTTCAATCAATGAAAACAAGGGCCAAATGAAAGTTTTGATAACTTCCTGAAGGATTTAAAGTGGATTTGACACCTAAAAAATTAGGTAACACTAATATAAATATCTAAAAATATACATACAGTATAGTAAGTTGTTGTACAGCTTCTCAAAAGTGTGTTTCTTGGAAAGCGCACTGGCAGCGTTCCATCAGCGGTCACGTGATGCCGTGACATCACAGCATGGAGAGTCCCGCCTTTGTCTGTTAGATTGACAACAGGAACAGATAGGCCTCAGCATGGCCAGTGACGAGATCAAGAACTTTTCTGACTCCTCTTCAAGTGTAGATTATTTCTGTGAGGAAAGCGAGACTGACTCGGATCCTGAGGATGTCGCAGCAGTGATTAGACCCTACAAAATTGGAGCTGTATCTTTCGGATGAACATTCAAACTAGGAGCATTCTGGCAGCGAAAATAATGCAGATGGTGCTTATGGCAGAGCTGAAGCAGAGGCAAGAGACGTAACAATTCTGATGGATTTTGAAAGGCTGCAGAATACGGAATGGTAGGGAAGCTTTGATTTTTTGTTGCTGCTGTTTATAACACTATAATTATAGCATTTTTGATTCTAGTGTGTGTTTACTGCCTTTGTTATTTTTCCGGAGCCGCGATAGTGTAGCTACTACTTCCGGACCACCATCATTACCTTCAAATTTTTGCCGTTTTTGAGTGCCAGGCATTGCATTCATCCACGTTTATTTACGTTATTTTCACGAAGAATGGGAAATAAACGGCGAAAGTTTTGAAAAAGATCGCCGGAAAACAACACTGAACATGCCGCCACCGTGTTTACTATGTATTGCACTGATATTTTTACAAGTTCCTTGACCATTTCAAGATTATTGTGAACATATTATTTGGGGTTGACATTTTATGTGTTCCTGTGAGTGGTGCGAAAACATGGAGACGGTAGAGGAAAAGTGTCTGCTGTCGGGAGCAAAATGCGGGTGTGCGAGCGGAGGGAGCGGCAGCCTGACATTTCATGCATCACACAACACCGCGGCTTTCGATCAATCTGCCTGGACTTGAAAAGGCTAAAACCTTTTGTCCTTGTGTTTGTGCAATATGCTGCGACACACTGGTCAGGCATATCGACAAACAAGTCCCTGAGAGCTGTGTTTAATCAAAGTTTCTGCCGCTAAAAAAGTGTAAACAACGGCTGCCAGGTGCACAAGCCGATACGGTCCACAGGTAGTGACGTATTTCAGGTTTGGTGCTTAGCGGGAAGCTGGTCATGGGGCGTGCACATTTTTCAGTGGCAGGACATTCAAATGTTGCATATAAGGGAGAAACGCGTCCATTTTCCCAAACGCTTAGACTGACCGAATTATATAACCTTTGTTACATGTAATAAGACCTATGTTGTCTTTAAGTGTTATATCCACTTTAAGACTCACTTCTTTACTCTTTCGTATGGCTAGCATACTGGTACAGTTTTGTTTTATGCGTTTTACTCTTTTAATTCATTTTATTAGGAAATGGAGCGTGCTGTGGCCTCAACTTTACCTAAATTCTGGGTCCTTTTAGTGAAGCTTGGGGCGAGTGGGCCGGCAATCACCTTAGTATTTCTTCTGTTTTTCTTGTTGATTAATGCTGGGCAAATTATACAGTATTTCTTGTCTATCTGATGCCTGATTCTGTTTTCCTCCCTCTGTTTAAGGTGCAGCTCCATCCAGAGATGGGAGTTGTATTTGTGTAGGCAATCCAACAGCATTTCTTGTATATTCATCCGTGAATTGTTCTGTGAATTGTTCTGTAATTTATGTTTGTAGCATGACCCAAGCAGAGGGTCACCCGTCTGAGTCTGGTCTGCGTGAGGTTTCTTCCTCAGAGGGAGTTTTTCCTTACCACTGTTGCATGGGTGATATTACCAGGGAGTCAGTATGGTGTCAAAATAAATGATCTTTTTGTCTTTTGCTTTCTTTTTTTTCTGTGACCAGTTCTCCTTTGTCTGCAGAGGATAGAGCTGTTTCTCCTAAAATTAGCTCTCCTCTCTTTGCAGAGGACACAACTGTACACTACTACAAATCATTAAACAGGTAGGTACTCAAATCTTTGATATCAGACTTCATAAATGTTTGTAACTGTTAAGCTTTTTTCACCACGCCTGCAAAAATATGTTAGCGGTCTAAAAATATCACACCAAAAATTTATCGGAAGATAATTAGTCCGCTGATGGTTTTCAAAATTATCTGAAAAGCTAATCTGATAATGAAAACATTAGCTTTGATAATTAGCGGTTAGCAGAACTGTGCCCACCACTGGTCCTATAGGACAAGTTCATGAAAATGCTTACTGTCTATGCCTGACTCTGTTGCTTTAATCAGGAGTGAGCTGATTGTCTGTCTGAATTCCATAATATCTTGCTCAGAGTTTTACACTGTTGCTCGGAAGGACAAATAACTGCAGACAAACAGAGATACAAAAACATACAAGTGGAAAAAACAGACATAGTGTATGTGTATTTCGTGTGTTACACAGTAATGTAGCATTGAACTTTTGATGTTAACTAGTTCTGTTTGTATGTTTCACTACAAATGTAGTTATGCCCTTTGAAGTGACTTTGTTTATAGTTTTTCTACTGACTTTATATTTGCACATTTCTGTTTGCATAGAACATTAAAAAAATATATTTGCACTGGCCAGAGGTGGTCAATGTAGCCCAGGAAAGGAAAGTCTGGATTCCTCTGCTGGAGCTGTGGCCCCCGCGACCTGATCCCAGATAAGTGGTTGAAGATGAGTGAGAGTGAGAGAGTAAAAAGTTTTCCATGTATTCCTATCACTCAAAAACCTGAATCTGATCAAATCCAGCTTTGAGTGTAAAAGTATGGAAGGTTATTATTGGTGGTGGGCTGTTATTGGCGTTAACGTGCTGCGATAATGCGTTAATCTATTCTCAAAGTAGGGCTGGGAGCTGGGTCTGTCCCTCGAAGCTTCGTTTAACGTTGTAGTACATATGCCAGGCCTGTGTGTGGCGCTGTAATGTCCCCCAGAAAAACAAACAGAAGAAGAAGTAGAGCAAGCGCTAATCAAATTAGCACAAAAGCTACAGCTTTCCAACGCAACAAACAGGGAAATAAAGCCTTTTAGGAAAAAGGCGGTCCACGCTGATCATCTAAAATAGCTTACTGTCCATTTAAAGCAAAGCAGTGTGTTTTTTTTTTGTTGTTTTTTTAAACACAGTTTACTCCGCTGAACGCTCTACGCGCGGCGGCCGACTGCTGCCTCTCTCTGCCCGGTGTGAGCGGCTCAGCACTGCCAGCTCCGTCCCGGCCACAGACAGTTTCTGGAAGAAGTCCACTCTTTCTTCTGGGTGACAGTCATTACTTAGGTAGCACGCATATTCTGAATGAGCCATTTTAATCTAGATTAATTTCAAGATTTCAGTGAGATTAATCTAGATTTAAAAAAAATCTATGCCCACCACTAGTTTATGTAGTGCATCCAGAAAGTATTCACAGTTCATCACTTTTTCCACACATTGTTACGTTATAGCCTTATTCCAAAATAGAGTAAACTCACATTTTCCCCTCAAAATGCTAGTCACAACACCCCATAATAACAACATGAAAAGTTTTTTTTTTTAATTTATTAAAAATAAAAAACTAAAATCACATGTACATAAGTATTCACACCCTTTGCTCATACTTTGGTGATGCACCTTTGGCAAAAATTACAGCCTCAAGTCTTCTTGAATATGATGCCACAAGCTTGGCGCACCTATCTTTGGCCAGTTTTGCCCATTCCTCTTTGCAGTACCTCTCAAGATCCATCATGTTGGATGGGGACCATTGGTGCACAGCCATTTTCAGATCTCTCCAGAGATATTCAACTGGAATCAGGTCTGGTCTCTGGCTGGGCCACTCAAGGACATTCACAAAGTTGTCCTATAGCCTTTGATATCTTGGGTGTGTCCTTAGCGCAGTGGTGGGCACAGTTCTGCTAATCCGCTAACCGTTAATTATCAAAGATAATGTTTTCATTATCGGATTAGCTTTTCAGATAACTTTGAAAACCGTCATCGGACTATTTATCTTCCAATAAGTTTTGGTCCAATAATTTTTAGACTGCTCACGTATTTTTGTAGATGTGTTAAACAAAGCTGAATAGTTACAAACATCTATGAAATCTAAAATCAGTTAAGTACCTACCTGTTAAAAGTTTTATAGTAGATGCGCAGTTCTATCCTCCGTAAACAAAGGAGAGCTGGTTCTAGAAGAAACTGCTCTATCCTCTGGAGGCAAAGGAGAACTGGTCACAAAAAAGAAAAGCTCATTTAATTTGATCCCATACTGATACGCTGGCAATATCACCCAAGACTTCCAGAGGCATACATTTTTAACTTATGGTTAAAATTTTAACCAAACTAATTTCGGACAAGTTATTTAAATTAATGTCACGTCTGAAGTTTTATAAAGTGAAAATATCAGATATATTTTTAGTTTTAAAGTAATGCACTAATTTTGAAGGTTTTAGTGTGGGCATGCTGTGCCCAGGTGCATTATGGGTACCTCAGTACATTCACGACAGAAGAAATGCATTTGAGACACTCTGATCAGGCTCCACACAGACAACAGCATTAAACTCTTTGTATATTGTGCCTAAAACTCTTGTGAATATATTCTCTGGGTTTATAGACATTGTGATTGTGTTTGTTTTATGTAAAAATCCCAGAAGCAGCTCAGGTTGCTCCTCCATTATTTTCAATTGGAATCATAGCAATCAATTCCTGTTTGCTGTTGCTATTACAGTCCTGCTTATGTCAAACACTGTCTGTCATCTTTATATATATATAAAGATGTCTGAAATTCAGTTTGCCTTTATTAAATTCCATGCATCTTAAGCATCGCTGACAGGGATTATCTGGAATTTTGTTTTGGCAAGTTTTCACTGTCTCTACTGCCATCTCCTGGCCAGTAGTGTTCATGGCAGTATTCGCCCTAGTACTGAGCATCCAGTAGTTAGCAGTGTTCTATTTATTTTGACACTGGTTATATCAGACGGTTATCTAATTACAACGTGGCTATTTTTTTGAAAATGCCTTTTTGTTTTTGTTTTTACAAATAAAAAAATGGCATATTTTACAGAAGCACATTTATCTGTAAACACCAACACATGACACACCTCACATTAATGTGTTGATTTGCATAGAATGAATGAGTCAACCAATCAGTGTTAGCGGAGGCACATTTTACCCATAATCCTTTGCCATCTGTCTGTGTTTGTTACAAAACTTCAGAATTAGTGCATTATTCAACATTAAAAGATATGTTATATTTTAACTTTGTACAAATTACAGAATTGACATTAATGGAGTTATTCTATCAGTATTAATTTATTTATAAACCAAACCATAAGTCAGCACTGCTTTATTTTCCAAGACCTCTGCCTCACAGCAACACTGCTCCTATCAACTGCTTTCCTGCTGGAAGTTATGTAGTAAACAGGAGCTTCCAGCAGGGGGCAGGCCGCTCAAAGACAGAAGTGCTGACTCATTGTTTGGGTCTGTAGTCGCCTTTGATGCTACCAGAAGTGATTGTGGTGTTAAAACTCAAAATCAGCTTGTTAGTGTACTGGAGACAATACTGGAAGTTATCGGTTATCTGTAGCTTCCAAAGAATTTTGGGGTGGTTTATCGGTTTAGCTTTATAAAAGATAACTTTTCAGTTGGCTCATTATCTGTTATCGAAACTAACTATTTGGTTAGCTGTGCCCACCACTGGCTTAGCATCATTGTCCTGCTGAAAGATGAACCGTCGCCCCAGTCTGTAAAAAAAAACAAGAATGCTCTGGAGCAGGTTTTCATCCAGGATGTCTCTGTACATTGTTGCATTCATCTTTCTCTCAATCCTGACTAGTCTTCCAGTTCCTGCCACTGGAAAAACATCCCCACAGCATGATGCTGCCACCACCATGCCTCACTGTAGGGATGGTGCCTGGTTTCCTCCAACATGACGCCTCACGTTCACGCCAAAGAGTTCAATCGTTGTCTCATCAGACCAGAGAACTGTTTTTCACGGTCTGAGGGTTTTTCAGGTGCCTTTTGCCAAACTCCACAAAGGCTGCCATATGCCTTTTTACGAAAGGGTGGCTTCCGTCTGGCAACTCTGCCACAGACTCCTGATTGGTAGATTGCTGCAGAACCTTCAGAGGTTCACTTCTCTCCACAGGGGATGGCTGGAGCTCTGACAGAGTGATTTAGGTTTTTGGTCACATGCTTGAGTAAGGTCTTTCTCCCCCAATCACTCAGTTTACACAGTCAGTCAGTTCTCAGAGGAGTCCTGGTCGATCTGAACTTCTTCCATTTATGGATGATGGAGGCCACTGTGCTCATTGGGACCTTCAAAGCTGCAGAAATGTTTCTGTACAATGTTTCTAAACAAGATGCACCTGAGCTCAATACTGAGCTTCATGGCAAAGACTGTGAATACTTATGTACATGTGATTCCTTAGTTTTTTAATTTTATTTTATTTTAATAAATTTTCAAAAATTTCAAAACTTTTATCAATTGTCCCTCTGGGGTATTGTGTGTTGAATTTTGAGGAAAAAATGAATTTCATCAATTTTGGAATAAGGCTGTAACATAAAATGTGGAAAAAGTGAAGCGCCGTGAATACATTCCAGATGCACTGTAAATTTGCAGTGAACTTACAAATTCAGTCATCACAAAACAACATCTGCTTCAGCCATGCGACCCAAAAAACAAAACACACCCAAACCCAAAACACGCATGACACCACGTGCGCACACGTATGTGTGGTTAAATTTCCAAATAACAGAAATCCGTCGCAGTGACGGAGAACTTTAACCCATGACATAGACTGTCTCACAGTGGGACGTGGCTCCGAGACCCCCAAGGAAATGAAAAGGACCCTTTGATCATCTTTTTGATTATCACAGCCCCGTCATAGATAGGAGAACAACCACTACTTCCTTTTCCTCTAACTGTGTTTATGTGTGAACAATGTATTGTGTTAACACTGTATGCATAATTTCTTCCTGCCCTGATGGGATAAAAGCTGTGCTCAGAAAGCCACACTTTACACTGTTCCAATCTGGGCACACTCTCTTGTTGAAATAGCATCCAAAGCTTTGTATTAAAGCCTATTATTTGACAAATAGTCAATGTCCTGACTCTTTCTTCTTCACAGACAAGCCTGAAAATCCTTCGGCCTCAACAAATAATTTTCTTAAAAATAATTGGCTTCAAATGTAATCACTAAATTCTAATCAGATTTATTTACTTAAAGTCTTTAAGCTTTATCTCTGTACTTTCTTTCAACATCTCATGAGCAGTGGTGGGCACAGTTCCGCTAACAGCTAATTATCGGAGATAATGTTTTCATTATCAGATTAGCTTTTCAGATAACTTTGAAAACCGTCATCGGACTAATTATCTTCCAATAAGTTTTGGTTCGATAATTTTTAGACCGCTAATGTATTTTTGCAGACGTGGTAAACAAAGCTGAATAGTTACAAACATCTATGAAATCTAAAATAGTTAAGTACCTACCTGTTAAATGTTTTATAGTAGATGAGCAGTTCTATCCTCTGTAAACAGAGGAGAGCTGGTTCTAGAAGAAACCACTCTATCCTCTACAGGCAAAGGAGAACTGGTCACAAAAAAAAAAAAGCTGATTTCTTTTGACCCCATACTGATATGCTTCTTCTTCTCTTCTTCTTCTCTTACTTAGCAGACGAGACACAACCAAGGCGTATTGCTGCCAACCGCTGTACATTAGCAGACTAGATGCATCCAAGGCACAGTGCTGCCACCTGTTGTTCACTTAAAAAAAGAAAAAAAAACCACACACAACATGGATCAGATTCTGCTGAAGAGTCCAATGGTCCGCAGATATGCCAGCACTTTTTCCACTTTGCTCCAACTGCTCAAGTTAAGGAGTTCTTTCAGAGTGAAACTGGCTTTACCAGAAATTCCCAGGTCTCTGTACAGTTGTTTCCTCTGGAGTACATAGTTGCCACACTGGAGCAGGACATGCCTCACCGTCTCTAATTGCCCACACTCACACTTTCCATCTGGGTGTTTGCCTATCAGAGCGAGCCCACTCCTCAGCCCACAATGCCCTAATCTCAACCTTGTGATGACTACAGATTCCCGCCCCAACAGCTAAAACATACCATTGGTTTCATCACAGTGTTCTACATAAATAGCAAAAAAGATCTCCCTTTACTATGATGTGTCCAGTTGAACTGCCAACTCTCTCTCAACGATCTATTAATTATTTCAGAACACTCTGAGAACCCAAACGGCAGTGAAATATCAACACTTTCCCTTCACCAACGCATTCCTTGCAACAGTGTCAGCAGCTGTTGCTCTCCACACCCACATGCGCCGGAACCCATAGAAATCCCACCTCACCCCCCTCCATGGATTCTATGCAAGGAATGAAAAATTTCCGTTAAAAGGTCCGGTCTTAACCTAGATTTCCATTCTAGTACAGTTACAAGAACTGAAGACGAATCACTGCATATAACAGACAGGTTTATTCCATTTTCCTCAACCCACCATAAAGCCCATAGAATACCCATCATCTCAGCTGCGTATACAGACATTTGGTCTTCTACACGCAGGCCTCTGCTGACTTCATATTCCGGAATATACACCCCACATGCCACTTTGCCAGTCTCCTGGTTCTTAGATCCATCTGTAAAAACCAATAATATCCCTCCCACTCTTCATACAGCTTAGCACTCACTAGACCAAGCAAATTATCAACTTTATTTTTGGAGGCTTGCAGCAAAGTCAAATCAACGATAGAATCCGGTATAGTCCATGAAGGGACAGTCAGTCTGCACACAGGGGAGAACACAGTAAGTTGAAGTATTCCCAGTCTTTCTGCCATAGACTTTACTTGTTTTCCAACGTTCGTATTAATTGGCTTCCCTTTGCCCATAAACTCCCAGTGGGCATCTAACAAAGTTGTTGGTGGAATTCTCTCAGCCTGACGCTTTAGTTTGACCAGGTACCTAAGACCAAGTTTTGTCCGTCGCAGTGCTATTGGCATTTCTCCTGTCTCCACTAGCAGCGACGGGATCAGTGTTGCGCGAAAAGCACCAGTGCATACCCTCAGGGCCTTAGCTTGCACAATATCTAGTTTTTTCAGCACAGAGGGGGCTGCTGACCCATAAGCCACACAGCCGTAATCAATGGTCAATCTGATCAGCTTTATAAATCATCAACATAGTCTCACTGTCTGCTCCCCACAAAGACCCAGCAACACACCTCAGAACATTGATTACTTTTTCACATCTCAAACAAACTTTGTTAATATGAGGTTTCCAAGTGAGCCTTTCATCCAGCACATTCCCAAATATATAAAACACTGAACTCTTTCAAGCCCCACTCCATAAATTTGCAGCTGGTGGTCCGGATTTTCCTTTTATTACCAAATATCATGTACTTTGTTTTACTAATAGAGATCTGAATCCCCAATCAGTTGTCCACTCAACCACCTTCCCCAAAGCAGTCTGGACTTGAGAAAGGACATAATGGAGGTTTCTACCCGTTTCCAAACAGCTGCATCATCTGCAAATAAGGCCAGACCAAACTCCCTCCCTACATAACTAAAAATACCATTGATTAGAACATTAAAAAGGACTGGACTTATGACACTGCCCTGTGGAGTTCCATTCTCTACCCGACAGGTATCAGAAAATCACCACCAACTCTTACTTGAATAGTTCTATCACACAGAAAGTTTTTAACCCAATTAAACATCCTCCCATGAATCCCTGCATCATACAGTGCTAATAACAAGCCCACTGTCCACAACATATGGCTTTCTCTATGTCCAAGAACACTGCAACAACTGCATCCTTATTCGCAATAGTATTCCTCACATCTACATCTAGACTCACAAATGCATCCATAGTGGACCGGCCCTGCCTAAAACCACTCTGATAGCGGCACAAATATCTGCTCCTTTCTAGTTTTTGGACAAGTCTTTCAACCACCATACACTCCATAATGTTACACAATACAGACGTTAATGCAATGGGCCTATATGAGCCAGAGTCACTAGGGTCCTTCCCAGGTTTTCGAACTGGGACAATGGTAGCATACTTTCATTCTGTGGGGAGACACCCCTCCTCCTAAACAGTATTCAACAGGGCCACAACCTCTTCTAACATTTGGTCAGAGTGTTTAAACACCTGATAGCTCAACCCATCTTTGCCAGGAGTAGTGTCTTTCCCTTTGCTTATAGCTCGTTTTAATTCATCCAAGGAGAAAAATAAGTTTATAGCATCAGAGTTATCAGCACTATCTTGTAGTTTATGAGCTTCCACCCTTTCTTATAGTCTCTGCACTGAAATTTTGGCAACTGAGGTCCTTTTGAAACTGCGTCACCAACATTTGCTTTGTCTTTGCCGCTAACAGCTGCCTCATCTTCACCATTTAACAACACAGGTATCAAAGCTCGCCGATAGACTCCTGACATTTTACATACCAGGCCCCAAAGTTTCCCTAATGGCATCTTGGGCCCAACTGAACAACAGAAGTTTCTCCAACTATCCTTTTTGCCGTTCTTCACTGCACGTCTCACCTTAGCGCGCAGGTGTTTGTACTCACTAGCGTTACTCACTGTTGGGTGTTTCTTCAACCATTTAAATGCTCTATTCCTAGCTTGAATCACTATATCGCAATCTTTACTCTACCAGGGAACCATAGGCCTCCCCTTAGGAGGGGTTTTCAAGGAAATAGCTGCAGCCATTGCTGTCTGAAGCACTCTGGTTAATGAAGAATTCCATACATCGAAGCCTCTGTCACTTTCTACTCAAATGGCTCATTATACGGTATTTCAGTAAATTTTGCCCAAATAGCCATTTTATAGTTAAGCTCTGGAAAAGGAACACCTGCCTCTTCAACAAGGCTTCTACCAATCCTGGTTAGCACAGGAGCATGGTCACTTCCCATAAGATCCTGGCTAAATGTGTCCCATCGGCTCACTACTGCCAAGTCTGCAGATGCCAAGGTAATATCCAGCGCTAAACTACCTCCCCCAGTGCCAAACCAGGTGGGCCAGCCATCATACAACAAGAATATCTATCAATCATTTACCACAACCTCGCCATTCCGATCCTGGTTTTTACACCCCCAAAGCTCATGATGGGCATTAAAATCCCCAACCCAGACCAAAGGTGCACCCACTCCCTCCACAATGTCATTTATATGCTCCTCTTCAAGACTAATACAAGAATTATACAAATTAAGGACTGTCATCCTGCCCTTATCCATCCATACCTCAACTGCCACACATTCTACTACAGTTTCAGGGCTTGACAATAAGACAATTTATGCACTGGCCCACAGGGCCAGTAGAATCTGAAAGTTACTGGCCCGGATGAAAATATCACTGGCCCATACTTTCACGCCTGTGCCGAACCGGGGCGTAACTGATAAGAATTTTTTAAATCAACACTCAGACATTAGAATTGGGTTTCCTTAATGTAAAAACACTTGAAAACAAACACAAAATTCTTATACATGATAAAAACCTTAAAGTGAGTAAACTTTGAAAAAAATGTCGGTAGGTAACTGATAGGAATTTTTTCAACACTCAGACATTAATACAAAAATAAATTTATTTCTTGATCATTTACAAAATTAATATGTTAAATTTCATAAACCAAGTTCCCTTGCTAATGTTGTCACTGTGGGGTTTCCACAAGGGCATACTGATTAGACTTTTAAACTGGCGTATGAAATCATACCACATTGTCTACCAGGACATGGTATATTTATACTTACTTGTTAGCATATTCTGGCATGGCCCTACAAGTTCCACAGAAGACAACCTCACTCTCCTCATCACGCTCCAGCTATGGCCGTCTTTTCTTCCAGGAGGTTTGCCAAGTTTTCCTCACCCTTTTCTTCTCATATTCAGCATCAGCAGCCTTCCTCTTCTGTGCTTGTTTTGAGGATGATAGCTGTTCTTGCCTTTGGTTTCCTGGTTTCTGCCCAGGGGCAGGAGGTTTCAAGAAATTCATAATATTCACTGCGCTCGATCTTGCTTAAGCGAAAATGAAGCATCGATGTTGAAGCGAAATTTGCGCCACATCAGAAGATGCGCCTGCAGACGAAGTTTGTCTGCACTTCGGCAATGTTCCCAACATTGCGAAGTGGTGCAACATGTCCTGTCTCTGGTAGCAGCCTGTGAGCAGGACGTATGTCTCTTTTGTCCTTTATTTCACAACTATGACAAGAGTTTTTGGAGGAGCAGCAGCCCCACAGCAGCGGGAGCGGAGTTTCTTTTTCTTTTTTTTTCTTTTTTTTTTAAATTGTTTACATGTGCGTGCATGAACGGGACAGTTGGTCCTCAAGTTGGGTCCTGCAGAGGCAGAAGGAGGCTGAAAGCAGCCATCATCCAGACGCAGCTCCTGCAGCAAATAATGATACTGCCTGAATTGGGAACGTCTCATGACGTTTGTCAGCTTTCCACAACAACTCGCTCCGTGTGATCAAGGTCCGTCATGTTAACTTGACTGACAACCGGAGCCGGCGAGCTGAATGGAAGCTCCTCCTATTTGATGACGCACCGGGGCGAATTTTCGCAGCAAAAGCAGAGCGACACACCAGGTGAAGGAGGCGCGTCTGTTGCCACGCGACCCCCGCGAATTTGTAGCATCTGATCGCGCCCGGTGTGAACGCGGCATTAGACTAATAAATCTGCCCAAAGCGATTTTAATTCTTACTGGCCCATACGGACCAGTGAAATATGAACTTCACTGGCCCGTGGTTGCCCGGAACATGTAAAAAAGGCCGCCGGGCCATCGGACCAGTGCTATTGTCGAGCCCAGAGTTTGAACCACAAGCCTCCGATACTGGATACCATTTTTAATAAAGGTAGCACAACCCCCACCAGTAGCTGTGACCCTGCCCTTCCTTTCACACCTATATCCTGGGATAACATTATCTAACACAGGCTTCAGCCAAGTTTCCTGGATACAAACTATCTCTGGTGTACGAACCGCAGACCCGAAATAATGTTTAACTCCTGTCCGTTAGCAATTAAACTCTGTGCATTCCACTGAAGAATACTAAACATGACTAAAATTAAACTAATCATCCCCACGATCCCCATCAATACTTCTCATTTCCTCAGCTAGCCCAAACTCAGAGACACCCAGACTCACGGTCACCCATCCGTTGGGAGTCACCTCCTTGAGAGTATGTCAGTTCCCAGAGTTCTTGAAGGTTTATACCAGTATACCCTAACAATCTCTCTGCAGCAGAGAAAATTTCCCAAGCCACATCTGATTTCTTAACCACCACAGTTTTCACTCTCCACAAGGCCTCAACCATAAAAGCTAGTAAAGCTTTCTTGCTCACAAACAGTGAGTCCCGATCCACACCCGGAACTGAGCGTGACAGACCTGCCTCATAGGGGTGACCTGAGTCTCGCACAAGCCTGCCTGAGTTATTCACTCGCTTTACAGCTTCTGCATAAAATAATGATTGGTCTTTCCTCACCTTGTCCACACTTTCAGCTGTGATGTAACTTAGGCAACCTCTGTAGGAGGCAGGGTGGGCACCGCCACAATTACAACATTTTCGCACTTCAATGCACTCTTTTCCATCATGATCTTCACCACACCGTCTACATCTTCTTCTTCCGCCGCATACAGCAGTCACATGCCCAAACCTTTGGCACCTAAAGCATCTTAGAGGTGGCCTTTTATATTGCCTCACATTGAAAGGACTATAACCTAGCATAACTATGCTTGGCAGCTTGTCCTCTTTAAATGTAAGCAAGACAGGAGCAGAGCCCCTACCATTCACTCCACTACCCAGTCGTTTAACAGCTGTAACATCAACTTCCTTCAGGTTTTCCAGCAATTCCTGCTCAGATACATCCATAGATACATTGTAGATGACTCCTTATACATAAGGAGTATATGAACTTGCACGGGGTGTAAAGGCTTGCACTGCTTTATCTAGTATCCTGTTTAATTTCAACGCTTTATCTTGTTGCCTCGCTGACACACATAGTATTGACAACATACCATTCCGCAAAACTGACAAATTCAAAACATCATTCAAGTACTTTTTCAATTCTCGAGCTAACTGCAACGGGTTGACAGAAGAAAATCCTGCACCAGCCGTCACTTTAGTCAGGACCTTATAATCGCTTCCCCTGTCCTGCTCTGGTTTCCTCACTTTAGTCTGAGTACCGCCCATGTCGCTATCCTGAGAGTTATCACCGCATTCCCTCCTTTTCGAACTTTTCCTAGAGCTATTAACCACAGACCATCCACTCGCACCCCTCTATCCTTCAAGAAGATTGGGCATGGGCTGGCTCTTACCCAACTGCAGAGGAGCTAAGATAAGATAAGACTTTACTGATCTCACAGTGGAGAAATTCACATGTTACGTCAGCTCTTAAAAAAAAAAAACACACACAAGATGAGTGCGAGGAGAGGAAAATGTGCATCAAACAGCGTGTACAAAGATAAGCAATAATAATAATACTTGTAACAATACAATAAAATAAGAAAATGAGGTAGAAACAGTATATATACATACATATATACATACATACATACACACATATAAGAATATATGCACATATAAACATGATAGGAATGAAAAAATAGGAGCATCTTATTTACAATATGTTAAGTGGAATTTAGATGTGATAAGGTGACACTAGTGCTGGGATTTGTAAACAAGTTGTTATTGCACATGATTTGTGGACATATTAATATTGCACATGATTTGTGGACATATTATTGCATATGGTTATTTCATAGTGTTAGGTTATTTCACAGTATTATTGTACAGTCTGTGCAGCTGATCTGCTCTGTGTAAGCCTGATCCCGTCAGATCTCAGAAGCTAAGCAGTGACTAACCTGGTTAGTACTTGGATGGGAGACCTCCTTGGGACACCAGCGGCCGTGTGTGTATCTCCAGGTAACACTGGAGTTGCGTCAGGAAGGGCATCAAGCGTAAAACCTGTGCCAAATATCAATGCGGATCTGGATATATCGCTGTGACGACCCCAAACACAAAAATGGGAGCAGCAGAATGGACAACCAAACCACTGTACAGTCTGACAGCAGCAGGGAGGAACGACCTGCGGTATCGTTCCTTCTTGCACTGAGGGTGCCTCAGTCTGTCACTGAAGAAGCTGCTCAGCTCCACTACAGTCCGGTGCACGGGGTGAGAGGAGTTGTCCATGATTGATTTGAACTTGGCTAACACCCTCCTCTCAGCCACCTCCTCCAGAGAGTCCAGAGGACAGCCCAGGACAGAGCTGGACTTCCTGACCAGCTTGTTCAGTCTCTTTCTCTCCCTCTCTATGCTGCCCGGGGCCCAACAGACGACAGCATAGAGGAGAGCAGAGGCTACAACAGAGTCATAGAAGGTCTTAAGCACAGGCCTGCTCACTCCAAAGGATCTCAGTCTCCTCAGGAGGTGGAGGCGACTCTGGCCTTTCTTGTACAGGGCGTCAGTGTTGTGAGGTATTTGAAACTGTCCACGGTCTCTATGTCCTCCCCTTGGATGTTCACCGGTGTGTGATGGTGGTTTCCTCCTGAAGTCGATCACCATCTCCTTCATCTTACTGGTGTTGAGACACAAGGGGTTGCGCTCACACCAGTCCACAAAGTCTGTGATGAGCGACCGGTACTCCAGCTCGTTCGCCTCAGACACATTACCCACAATGGTGGAGTCATCAGAGAACCTCTGGAGATGGCAGCTGTCCGTGTTGTAGGTGAAGTCTGAGGTGTAAAGGGTGAAGAGGAAAGGCAAGGGGACGGAGTCCTGGGGGGCCCCGGTGCTGCACCTTACCACCTCAGACTGACAGCCGCGCAGCCACACATACTGCGGGCGGTCAGTGAGGTAGTCAATGGTCCAGGCGGCGAGATGTCCATCCACACCTGCATCCTCCAGCTTCCCCCAGCAGCGCCGGTCTGACGGTGTTGAAAGTGCTGGAGAAATCAAAGAACATGACTCTCACAGCGCTCCCGCCAGTCTCCAGGTGGGTGCGCACCCGCTGCAGCAGCTAGATGACAGCGTCATCTATCCCGATGTTGGGACTGCAGGCGAACTGCAGCAGGTCCAGGATGTCGCTCACCACGGTGCGAAGGTGAGACAGGACGACCCGCCACGGTCTTCATGAGGTGGGAGGTCAGGGCAACTGGTCTGTAGTGGGCCGGTTCCTTGGCGTGCGGTGTTTTGGGAACCGGGACCACACAGGAGGTCTTCCACAGGGTGGGGACCACCTCCAGGCTGAGGCTCTTGTTAAAGATGTGGCTGAGGACCTCACAGAGCTCATCTGCACAGGTCCTCAGCAGCCTCGGGGAGATCCCATTAGGTCCTGCTGCTTTCCTCTGCTTCAGCCGCAGGAGCTGGCCTCTCACCTCAGTTGAAGTCACAGTGAGGGGGGGGGGGAGGGGGGAGCTGAAGTGCGAGCTAAGGTGGGCTGGTGCTGAATACAGTCCGGGGAGAGGAGGGACAAAGTCCAGGGTGGAGTGGAGGTGACAAGGGGAAAGAAGGTGGGGGGTCAGAGGGACTGGATGGCTGGCTACTGGAGACGTGTGGAGAGCCGGGAGCAGGCGGGGGGGGGGGGGGGGGGCGGGGGGTGGGGGGGGCAGGTGTGGAGGAGCCAAAACGTTTAAAGTAACTGTTTAGCTCCTCTGCAAACCGAGAATCTCCATCTGCAGTCCTGCTAGCACCCTGCCCAAATCCGGAGGTAGTCCTTGAAGCCTCTCCACATGTCCCTGACATTGTTCTGGGCCAGCTGCTCCTCCCATCTTCCTTCCATACTCCTTCTTGGCTGCCTGGATCCTCTACTGGAGTTCCTGTTGGACTCTACGTTGCTCCTCTCTGTCTCCCGAGTTGAAAGCCCTCTTCTTCTGGTTCATCAGGACCTCCAGCTCGGGGGTCACCCAGGGGTGGTTGTTGGGAAAGCACCGTACCCTCTGGGTAGGCACAGTGCTCTCCACACAGACGTTCATGCAGTCAGTGACACACTGGCTCAGGCCATTGATGTCTTCACCGTAAGAGTTTTGAAACATGCTCCAGTCTGTAGTTCTGAAACAGTCCCTAAGCCTCTCAGTGGCCTCTTCAGACCAGAGTTTCACTGACCTTTCAGCACTGGCTCTCTTCTCACCCTGGGTGTGTATTGGGGGAGCAGGTAGACGAGGCTGTGATCCAAGCATCAGAGCAGTGGGAGGGAGTGGAGGTGTAAGCGTCCTCCACATTAGCATAAAAAAAGTCAGTATTCTATTGTCCCTGTTTTATACACACCTGACATACTGGGTGAACGTGGGGAGGGTGGCAGAGAGGGAAGCGTGTTTAAAGTCCCCGGTGATGAGGAGGACGGCGCGGGGTGTTTGTCTGCAGCCGTGTGGACTGCACTGTGAATCCGCTCACAGGCAGCAGTGGCGTCTGCAGAAGGATAATATACTCGCAGAGCGCAATCATACTTCCAAACTCCCATGGGAGATAGTACGGCCTCATGCTCACCGCGAGTAGCTCCACGTCCGAGGAGCAGATCTGATCCTTCCGTGACATGAGCTGCGGTGCACCATCTATCACTCACATAAATGGCGAGCCCCCACTCCTCTTTTCTTTCCGCTCTCCCCCAGCGTCCTGTCCAATGCGGATAAGTGTGAAGCCATCCATGTTAATAACAGAGTCCGGTACAATGTTCATCCAACCACGTCTCCATGAAGCACGTGGTTGGATGAATGAAGTGCTATAATGAGCAGACACAGCTCAGGGAGAGGGCCAAGAGAACCAATACCGGACCTATACAGGCCGTCGGCCTTGACACCAACCCCACTCCCCCTCGCCACGAACCAGCACAAACTCCGCTCGTGTGTCTCAATCAAAAAGTAGAGAAACAATAAGGTCGCCGTGAAAACCGCAAAGAAAACCGCTTCAAACACCTCCAGCTCCCTCAACGAAGATTTCATGCCAGTTCTCACCAAACACAGGAAGTGGAAACCTCCACATCTCCAGCCAGGCCTTTTCCTCAGCTTCCATACTGATACGCTGGCAATATCACACAAGTCCATCCAGAGGCATACATTTTTAACTTATGGTTAAAATTTTAACCAAACTAATTTTGGACAAGTTATTTAAATTAATGTCATGTCTGAAGTTTTATGAAGTGAAAATATCAGATGTATGTTTTAGTTTAAAGTAATGCACTAATTTTGAAGGTTTTAGTGTGGACATGCTGTGCCCAGGGCATTATGGGTACCTCTGTACATTCACGACAGAAGAAATGCATTTGAGACGCTCTGATCAGGCTCCACACGGACTCTTGTGAATATATTCTCTGGGTTTATAGATGTCATCTTTGTTCCAGAGTAATACATATATAAGATGTCTGATATTCAGTTTGCGTTTATTAAATTCCACGCATCTTAAACGTAGCAGACAGGGATTATCTGGAATTTTGTTTTGGCAAGTTTTCACTGTCTCTACTGCCATCTACTGGCTAGTAGTATTCACCCTAGTACTGAGCATCCAGTAGTTGGCAGTGTTCTATTATTTTGATACCGGTTATATCAGATGGTTATCTAATTACAAAGTGGTTTTTTTTTTTTGTTTTGAAAATGCCTTTTTTTACAAATAAAAAAAATGGCATATTTTACAAAAGCACATTTATCTGTAAACACCAACACCACACAGCTCACATTAATGTGTTGGTTTACATAGAATGAATAAGTCAACTAATCAGTGTTAACGGAGGTACATTTTACCCATAATCCTTTGCCATCTGTCTGTGTTTGTTACAAAACCTTCAGAATTAGTGCATTATTCAACATCAAAAGATATATGTTATATTTTAACTTTGTACAAATGACAGAATTGACATTAAGAGGAGTTATTCTATCAGTAATAATTTTATTTATAAACCAAACCATAAGTCAGCACACTTTATTTTCCAAGACCTCCGCCTCATGGCAATGCTGTTATTGAGTAGAGAGTTGAGCTTCACTGCTTCTCTCACTGTTTCGCTGCTGGAAGTTATGTAGTAAACAGGAGCTTCCAGCAGTGGGCAGGGTGGCTCAAAGACAGAAGTACTGACTCATTGTTTGGATCGTAGTTGTACCTTTGATGCTACCAGAAGCGATTGTGGTGTTAAAACTCAAAATCAGCTTGTTAGTAGTTGCAAGTGTACCGGAGACAACACTGGAAGTTATCGGTTATCTGTAGCTTCCGATACATTTTTGGGTGGTTTATTCGGTTTAGTTTTATAAAAGAACTTTTCGGTTAGCTCATTTTCTATTGTTGAAGCTAATTTTTTTGATTAGCTGTGCCCACCACTGCTCATGAGTAAGCAAATTGTGTCCATAAATGCAACTTATTTAATCACTGCCCACTCAAAAATGCCAGTAAACTGTTCATCTCTTGTATACGAGGTCTGTTAGAAAAGTATCTGACCTTTTTATTTTTTTCAAAAACCATATGGATTTGAATCTCGTGTGATTGCATCAGCCAAGCTTGAACCTTCGTGCGCATGCGTGAGTTTTTTCAATGCCTGTCGGTTGCAATCATTCGCCTGTGAGCAGGCTTTGTGTTGAGCAGTGGTCCCCCCCCTCTCGTCCGGATTTTTATTGCAAATAAATGTCTGAACGAGTTGGAGCTTTTGCTGCATCAATTTTTTTTCCAGAAACTGTGAGAGACCTCCAGGTGGACACCGTTCAGAAAATTAATATGGCTTTCAGGGACGATTTTATGGGGATTATACAGATTAAGGAGTGTTACTGCTGCTTTAAGGACGGCCCACAACTGCTGAGAGCGCGGCGCGCTCCCAGCGCCGATCGACATGCTCAGACCCCGCTGAAACAACCAGATCATTTCCAACGTGAAGGCTTTGTTGATCCGGGACCTCGTCTGACTTTCACAAAAAGGCAGAAGGAGAGGACATCAGCACTTTTACTTAGTTTACTGCTCCATCTGTGAGCTCCACGGAAGACATGAATAAGTCTTGTCGTTTAGCAAGGTCGTTAAAACCTGAGCAAAGAGCAGAAAAATGGTCTTCTTGCTGGGCTATCTGTCAGCTTTGATGGCGTATCACAAGCTGGAAAGCATTAGAGTCTGCTGTGTCCATTGCTAGCCAGATCGTTCTATCAGTTTGAGTGGACAGAGACGTCTGGACACAAATGCTGGACTCAACAACATAGCTCTGGTTTTTAAGATTGCTTACTGTCTGGTAAAACAGGGTCCGGTACACAAAAAGGCAGTCCAAATCAGAAAAACAATCACAATCATCAGGCAGAAAGGTGTGGTCGAGAAAACAGGCAGTTGGTCAAAAAATACAAGGAGCAGGCAAAGCAAGGAAAACACAAGGTACACAGCGGAAATGATGGCACAAGCACAACGATCTGGTGAGAACTAATGCAACCAGTGAAGCTTATATACTCCCACAGCACAGCAAACCAAAACTTAGCTTCGATAACCGCTAATTCCGCTAAGTGAAAAGTTACTTTTAACACTAAACCGATAAACTCCCAAAAATTTAGTGGAAGTTACAGCAACCCCTAACATTTAGTACTGTCGGGTATTGATAAGCCAGTTTCGAGTTTAAGCACCGCTGAGGCTTTTGAGTACGATCAAAGTGATCACAAACCCAAAAACTTACAAGCCAGAGCTTCTGTCTTACATAGTTAGACAGCTGTGGAGCTCAGTCCTCATCAGCAGAATGGAGAGGTGAGAGCCGGGTGCTGTTGCCCCAAAGGAAGAAAAAAAAAGTCACTTACTTTCAACATGTATTAACTGTTACTATTATTAAATATTAACTATTGAAATGAAAATCTGTTAATACTAGATTAAAACACTTACTGGACACAGTGACATGAGGGTGCCATTGCCCACACAGTTGCAGCAGGCAGACACAGCTGTCCATCAGCAGTATTAACAAATTGTTATTTTATAGTTTAGTATAAATCGGTAATAAAGTCCTTATTTTTACAAATGAAAACATATTTCAAATACACATTTATTTGTAAAAAACAACACACATGTTACAGTAACTGTATGTTGGTTTTAATAAACGGGCAACGAGTGAAGGAGACTCATTTCTCTCATAATGCCTTTCGGCATGTCTGTTAAAAAAAAGCACAAACCTTCAGAATTTAGCGCATTCCTTTAAAAGATATGGTATATGTGTGATATTTTCTCTCTGTAAAAAATGTAATAACTGTCCGGAATTAGTTGTTTATGAGTAAAACCATAAGTGAAAAGTGTTTGCACCTTATGTCTCCTCCACACTGACTGTCTTTCTGCATGTTGAAAGTAAATGACTTTTTTTCCTTTCTTCCTATGGGGCAACGGCAGCCGGCTCGCCCCACTCTCTCTGCTGATGAAGGACTGACGGCTGTCTGACTACTGTAAGACATGCAACAGGTAAATACTAAAATGTATGGTTTTGATTTACCATGCCAGCAAAAAAAAAAAAGTTAGCAACCTGAAAGTTAGCAGAGCAAACTTTAGCAGAAGCTAAGTGGTCCACTGAAGGTTTCAAAATTAGCTGAAAAGATAATCTGCTAACAAAAAAGTTAGCTTCGCTAATAAGTGGTTAGCGGAATAGCAGAACTGTTTTCTCCAAGTTCACGACTAAACATCTGATCATGGCCCGTACTCGCCAAAGGCCATGTTTGCATTATGATTTGTTTTGATTGTGGCAGGAGTCCTTAACACGACTCTCTGAGTGTGTAAAGGCAGAAGGCTCGGTGGGTATGTTGCATGCAGTAAATGTGGGAGTCTCCTCCAGGTGCACCTGCTTCTGCTTCGACCAAAACAAATCTTTCTGCATCGTATATCTGAATCCTGAGGGCTCCTTGTGTCACCTGTCTCATTTTATGCTGACATGAGCACAGAAATTCCACAACAACACCATCACAGTCTGTAATCCGTACCCACTGCTCCTCCTTGATTCTGCGTTCAACTCCCTGCACAGGGCAATAGTATTCACCAAATTAGACCTCCGCAACGCTCATCACCTGGTCCTAGTTAGGGAAGGTGATGAGTGGAAGATCATGTTCAACACTCCATTAGGTCATTTTGAATATTTTGTCATGCCCTTTGGTCTCACAAATGCTCCCACCACATTTCAAGCTAGCAACCTAGTGAACGATGTACTTTGAGACTTCCTCAACTGGGTCATATTCATTTACCTGGATGACATCCTTAAGCTTCTCATACACACTAGCTGAACACATTGGACCATGTCCGTTTGGTTCGCCAGTGTTTGTTGGAGTATCGTTTATATGTTAAAGCAGAGAAATGTGATTTTCAGCGCAACACCATCTCCTTCCTAGGCTTTGACTTCTCCCAGAACCAAATCAAACCAGACCCTGCCAAAGTTAGTGATGTCACTCAATGGCCTACACCCACCTCTGTCAAACAACCACAGCAGTTCTTTGGCTTCATCAACTTCTACCACCGTTTCATACATAACTTCAGTCAGGTCATAGCCCCTCTCATGAGGCTCACTTCACCCAAAACACCCTTGACATGGTCCAATGCCGCTGAACATGCATTCCAAACTCTTAAACACCATTTCTCCTCAGCTCTCATCCTTATCCCGCCAGACCCAGACCGCCAGTTCATCGTGGAGGTCGATGGCACTGGCATCGGGATCAGGGCCATCCTGTCCCACCGAACTGAGGGTGACAGCCACCTCTATCCCTCCGCCGCCTTCTCCCGCCATCTGTGTCCCGCTGACTGTAAATATGACATGGTTAACCGGGAACACCTGGAAATCGAGGAGGCACTGGAGGAGTAGAGGCATTGGCTGGAAGGTACTGCCATTCCGTTCATTGTTTGGATTGATCACAAGAAGTTAACTTACATCCTTTCAGCCAAAAGGCTAAACTCCAGACAGGCCAGGTGGTAGCTATTCTTTGGAAGGTTCAACTTTATCATCACGTACCATCGAGGCTCCAAAAATGTTAAACTGGATTCTCTCTCTTGACAATTCACCCTTACAAATCAGCAATGTCCATCAGACTGGATCCTGCCCACTGGTAGTGGGCAGCTTCACCTGGGACATTCAGAGTCATCCGGGAGGCTCAATGCCAGCATCCTGATCCTGGAGACGGACCTCCTGGTCGACTATTCATTCCACCAGCCGTTCAATCTCAACTCCTTTAATTCTGTCATTACTCCAAAATATCATTCAACACTGGAATCCGTAGAACTCTGGACCTGGTATCTCACCATTTTGGTGGCCCATTGTCCAGACATATGTCAGGGACTTCGTCCAAGCCTGCACCATCTGTGCCATTGGCAAGCCTTTGCACCAACCAGTGGCCGGCACCCTCTGGCCTCTGCCCGTGCAGAGTTGCCCTGGTCTCGCATCTGTCTGGATGTAATCATCAGACTTCCAACAGCCAACAGTCATACTGCCATCCTTATCATCAACCTTCTGTTCTGCACTCGGGGCCTTGGTTAGTCTCTCATCTGTGTTCCATCCCCAGACCAACAGCCAGGCGGAACAGGTGAACCAAGAACTGGAGTCCACCCTCCCATGCATCACGTCTTGCCATATGGCTTTGTGGAGTTCTCAGGTGCTGTGGGTGGAATACTCCTATAATACCCAAGTGAGCACTGCCACTGGACTCTCCCTATTCAAGTGCACCCTGGGATATCATCCTCCCCTATTTCCAGCACAGGAAGGGTATCTAGTGGTGGCATTGGTGTGGGCCCACCTGCGGCACTGTTGTCATGCGTGGAAGATGACCCATTCTACTCTGCTCCAGGCGAGGGGCAGGACTCAGCTCCCTATATATCAGCATCACACCCCAGCCCCCCAAGCCGAGCAGGCCGGGAGGTGTGGTTATCGGCCAAGGACATACCACTCAAGGCAGAGGCACGTAAGCTGACACCTTGTTTCATTGGTCCCTTTGTGGTGGACTGGGTGCTCAACCCGGCAGCTGTTTGACTCCGTCTACTCTGGTCACTAAGGATCCATCCCACATTCCAGATCTCAAGTCAGTGCACTCCAGACTGACATTGGTGTGTGTAAGAATGGGTGAATGCGAAACATCAATGTGAAGCACTTTGAGCTTCCAATTCAGATGGAAAAGTGCTGTATAAATGCAGTCCATTTAGGCTTTGTTTTCCTCATGCTTTCATCATCATGAACAAATGATGGGGAAACAACAGAAAGTTCATAAGATGCCAGTTTCCACCAACACATACCTCTTCTTGGAATTCACAAGAAGCCTCTGCAATAACACATTTGAATTCATGTGAACTCATGTGTTGGCCTGGAAAAAAAAACTGTTTTGGTTTGTATCATATTGGTGGAAACAGAAAATCAATTAATTATTTCCTCTGGAATGCTGTCAAGAATTCTGAATTTCCTCAACAGTTGCTGTTATCCTCTGAATGTCTCTTGGAGACAGACATGAAAAAAATAAGCTATGATTGGTTATTGGGCAACCTTTATGTGTTGTTACAGCTTGATGACAGTGACAAAGAGATAGTCTGAGAAAATTACTTTTTTTTTTAACCGTGTCAGGTTAGCCATAGTGTCATAAAATAAGATATTAGTGACATTGTGCAGTATTTTAGGTTTAATTGACTGGAGAAATATTAAGTTTGTGACTGTGGGAACTGAGATTGTTTGTGCATTAAATTAATTTGGTGCTGTTTTTACATTGTGGTGCAGTAAAGCTACTGATGGTAGTTATGGCAGAGTTCTTTTGAAGACCAGCAGATGGTGACATTGTCCTAGATGTAACTTAGTTACAGCCACGTGAGTGGAGTTTCTTAAATAGTGTCCTTATTAGTTATATATTAACTATAGGTTGATGATCGTTAGGAATGAGCATTATAATTGTTTATTCATGTTTGAGTGGGTCATAGCTGCTCTGAGAGTTCTTCATGATCCAGGAATAGCTATAGTCAATAACGGTTCATTTACCAGTGCCTAATGACAATTTATTTGTTATTTCAAACTGATGGCAATACTGGATGTCAGTACAGTTCACTGAAGAAATGAAGTCTCCTCATTCCTGTATTCTGACCCATACATCATCCTGCTTACTGTAAAAAACCTAAAAGAGCTACTCTCAAATCACCTCAAAACATTGGTCTTTTGAGCCCAAAACAGTAGTCGAGATGGAGTCAGACAGACAGATGTATACTGATGTATGATCTAATCGACAAGCACATCAACCTGTCAGACTTCAGGACTGTAAAGTGGATTATGTGATATATCATCAGAGACCTGCACCAGTCACAATCTCCCACCACGGCAAGTAGGGCATTCGAGTCCATGGGATGGTTCAGTCCAGTAAGTCCCATCTCTGTCCCCGATTCCCACTGGGATACTGTTCACTTCGTGATTCCTCAGCTAAAATCTTGCCGCAGACCAAGGAGAGATCTGAATAGTGGCCCCCTACCAGAACATACACCTTCACATCTGCAGAGCCCGTATTTATACTCCCATTTCCACAATGAAATAAGGGCTATTCAAGAGGAGAATGTGGAATGCCTCTGTAATGTACTGAGTTTGATTTACTCCCGTGCCTACAGCCTGTTCTGTCCCAGTGAGTTACCTGTAGTGCCACATCTTACACATGTGCAGTTCAATAAAAACTTCTAAGTTGGCGCTTGGCAACCGAGCGTGTCCATCGTCTGCAGTATATTACATGGTGTCAGAAGTCTGTAAGACACCAAACCTGGGGGTGGGGGGCTTTGTTGCAGTTCGAACACCCCAAGATTGATTGGGAAGCCTCTGATTTACATCAAGAGTTTGAGAGATTCCGCAGTCGCGTGACGTTCATCTGTGATGGTCCCCTCGCCGACCAAGCAGCTAAACACCAAGCAGGCTGGCTAGGTATGTGGATCAGAGAGCAAGGCAGAGAAGTCTACAAGATGCTAGCCTGGGAAGAAGGAGACAAAAGACCCGAGTAAGGTACTGGACAAGTTCGCAAACTATATCAGGCCACGGAAAAATAAGAGGATAGCCAGGCACCGTTTCAATCAATGAAAACAAGGGCCAAATGAAAGTTTTGATAACTTCCTGAAGGATTTAAAGTGGATTTGACACCTAAAAAATTAGGTAACACTAATATAAATATCTAAAAATATACATACAGTATAGTAAGTTGTTGTACAGCTTCTCAAAAGTGTGTTTCTTGGAAAGCGCACTGGCAGCGTTCCATCAGCGGTCACGTGATGCCGTGACATCACAGCATGGAGAGTCCCGCCTTTGTCTGTTAGATTGACAACAGGAACAGATAGGCCTCAGCATGGCCAGTGACGAGATCAAGAACTTTTCTGACTCCTCTTCAAGTGTAGATTATTTCTGTGAGGAAAGCGAGACTGACTCGGATCCTGAGGATGTCGCAGCAGTGATTAGACCCTACAAAATTGGAGCTGTATCTTTCGGATGAACATTCAAACTAGGAGCATTCTGGCAGCGAAAATAATGCAGATGGTGCTTATGGCAGAGCTGAAGCAGAGGCAAGAGACGTAACAATTCTGATGGATTTTGAAAGGCTGCAGAATACGGAATGGTAAGGGAAGCTTTGATTTTTGTTGCTGCTGTTTATAACACTATAATTATAGCATTTTTGATTCTAGTGTGTGTTTACTGCCTTTGTTATTTTTCCGGAGCCGCGATAGTGTAGCTACTACTTCCGGACCACCATCATTACCTTCAAATTTTTGCCGTTTTTGAGTGCCAGGCATTGCATTCATCCACGTTTATTTACGTTATTTTCACGAAAGAATGGGAAATAAACGGCGAAAGTTTTGAAAAAGATCGCCGAAAACAACACTGAACATGCCGCCACCGTGTTTACTATGTATTGCACTGATATTTTTACAAGTTCCTTGACCATTTCAAGATTATTGTGAACATATTATTTGGGGTTGACATTTTATGTGTTCCTGTGAGTGGTGCGAAAACATGGAGACGGTAGAGGAAAGTGTCTGCTGTCGGGAGCAAATGCGGGTGTGCGAGCGGAGGGAGCGGCAGCCTGACATTTCATGCATCACACAACACCGCGGCTTTCGATCAATCTGCCTGGACTTGAAAAGGCTAAAACCTTTTGTCCTTGTGTTTGTGCAATATGCTGCGACACACTGGTCACGCATATCGACAAACAAGTCCCTGAGAGCTGTGTTTAATCAAAGTTTCTGCCGCTAAAAAAGTGTAAACAACGGCTGCCAGGTGCACAAGCCGATACGGTCCACAGGTAGTGACGTATTTCAGGTTTGGTGCTTAGCGGGAAGCTGGTCATGGGGCGTGCACATTTTTCAGTGGCAGGACATTCAAATGTTGCATATAAAGGGAGAAACGCGTCCATTTTCCCAAAACGCTTAGACTGACCGAATTATATAACCTTTGTTACATGTAATAAGACTATGTTGTCTTTAAGTGTTATATCCACTTTAAGACTCACTTCTTTACTCTTTCGTATGGCTAGCATACTGGTACAGTTTTGTTTTATGCGTTTTACTCTTTTAATTCATTTTATTAGGAAATGGAGCGTGCTGTGGCCTCAACTTTACCTAAATTCTGGGTCTTTTAGTGAAGCTTGGGGCGAGTGGCCGGCAATCACCTTAGTATTTCTTCTGTTTTTCTTGTTGATTAATGCTGGCAAATTATACAGTATTTCTTGTCTATCTGATGCCTGATTCTGTTTTCTCCCTCTGTTTAAGGTGCAGCTCCATCCAGAGATGGGAGTTGTATTTGTGTAGGCAATCCAACAGCATTTCTTGTATATTCATCCGTGAATTGTTCTGTGAATTGTTCTGTAATTTATGTTTGTAGCATGACCCAAGCAGAGGGTCACCCGTCTGAGTCTGGTCTGCGTGAGGTTTCTTCCTCAGAGGGAGTTTTTCCTTACCACTGTTGCATGGGTGATATTACCAGGGAGTCAGTATGGTGTCAAAATAAATGATCTTTTTGTCTTTTGCTTTCTTTTTTTTCTGTGACCAGTTCTCCTTTGTCTGCAGAGGATAGAGCTGTTTCTCCTAAAATTAGCTCTCCTCTCTTTGCAGAGGACACAACTGTACATCTACTACAAATCATTAAACAGGTAGGTACTCAAATCTTTGATATCAGACTTCATAAATGTTTGTAACTGTTAAGCTTTTTTCACCACGCCTGCAAAAATATGTTAGCGGTCTAAAAATTATCACACCAAAATTTATCGGAAGATAATTAGTCCGCTGATGGTTTTCAAAATTATCTGAAAAGCTAATCTGATAATGAAAACATTAGCTTTGATAATTAGCGGTTAGCAGAACTGTGCCCACCACTGGTCCTATAGGACAAGTTCATGAAAATGCTTACTGTCTATGCCTGACTCTGTTGCTTTAATCAGGAGTGAGCTGATTGTCTGTCTGAATTCCATAATATCTTGCTCAGAGTTTTACACTGTTGCTCGGAAGGACAAATAACTGCAGACAAACAGAGATACAAAAACATACAAGTGGAAAAAACAGACATAGTGTATGTGTATATTCGTGTGTTACACAGTAATGTAGCATTGAACTTTTGATGTTAACTAGTTCTGTTTGTATGTTTCACTACAAATGTAGTTATGCCCTTTGAAGTGACTTTGTTTATAGTTTTTCTACTGACTTTATATTTGCACATTTCTGTTTGCATAGAACATTAAAAAAAATATATTTGCACTGGCCAGAGGTGGTCAATGTAGCCCAGGAAAGGAAAGTCTGGATTCCTCTGCTGGAGCTGTGGCCCCCGCGACCTGATCCCAGATAAGTGGTTGAAGATGAGTGAGAGTGAGAGAGTAAAAAGTTTTCCATGTATTCCTATCACTCAAAAACCTGAATCTGATCAAATCCAGCTTTGAGTGTAAAAGTATGGAAGGTTATTATTGGTGGTGGGCTGTTATTGGCGTTAACGTGCTGCGATAATGCGTTAATCTATTCTCAAAGTAGGGCTGGGAGCTGGGTCTGTCCCTCGAAGCTTCGTTTAACGTTGTAGTACATATGCCAGGCCTGTGTGTGGCGCTGTAATGTCCCCCAGAAAAACAAACAGAAGAAGAAGTAGAGCAAGCGCTAATCAAATTAGCACAAAAGCTACAGCTTTCCAACGCAACAAACAGGGAAATAAAGCCTTTTAGGAAAAAGGCGGTCCACGCTGATCATCTAAAATAGCTTACTGTCCATTTAAAGCAAAGCAGTGTGTTTGTTTTTTTTGTTGTTTTTTTAAACACAGTTTACTCCGCTGAACGCTCTACGCGCGGCGGCCGACTGCTGCCTCTCTCTGCCCGGTGTGAGCGGCTCAGCACTGCCAGCTCCGTCCCGGCCACAGACAGTTTCTGGAAGAAGTCCACTCTTTCTTCTGGGTGACAGTCATTACTTAGGTAGCACGCATATTCTGAATGAGCCATTTTAATCTAGATTAATTTCAAGATTTCAGTGAGATTAATCTAGATTTAAAAAAATAATCTATGCCCACCACTAGTTATGTTAGTGCATCCAGAAAGTATTCACAGTTCATCACTTTTTCCACACATTGTTACGTTATAGCCTTATTCCAAAATAGAGTAAACTCACATTTTCCCCTCAAAATGCTAGTCACAACACCCCATAATAACAACATGAAAAGTTTTTTTTTTTAATTTATTAAAAATAAAAAACTAAAATCACATGTACATAAGTATTCACACCCTTTGCTCAATACTTTGGTGATGCACCTTTGGCAAAAATTACAGCCTCAAGTCTTCTTGAATATGATGCCACAAGCTTGGCGCACCTATCTTTGGCCAGTTTTGCCCATTCCTCTTTGCAGTACCTCTCAAGATCCATCATGTTGGATGGGGACCATTGGTGCACAGCCATTTTCAGATCTCTCCAGAGATATTCAACTGGAATCAGGTCTGGTCTCTGGCTGGGCCACTCAAGGACATTCACAAAGTTGTCCTATAGCCTTTGATATCTTGGGTGTGTCCTTAGCGCAGTGGTGGGCACAGTTCTGCTAATCCGCTAACCGTTAATTATCAAAGATAATGTTTTCATTATCGGATTAGCTTTTCAGATAACTTTGAAAACCGTCATCGGACTATTTATCTTCCAATAAGTTTTGGTCCAATAATTTTTAGACTGCTCACGTATTTTTGTAGATGTGTTAAACAAAGCTGAATAGTTACAAACATCTATGAAATCTAAAATCAGTTAAGTACCTACCTGTTAAAAGTTTTATAGTAGATGCGCAGTTCTATCCTCCGTAAACAAAGGAGAGCTGGTTCTAGAAGAAACTGCTCTATCCTCTGGAGGCAAAGGAGAACTGGTCACAAAAAAGAAAAAGCTCATTTAATTTGATCCCATACTGATACGCTGGCAATATCACCCAAGACTTCCAGAGGCATACATTTTTAACTTATGGTTAAAATTTTAACCAAACTAATTTCGGACAAGTTATTTAAATTAATGTCACGTCTGAAGTTTTATAAAGTGAAAATATCAGATATATTTTTTAGTTTTAAAGTAATGCACTAATTTTGAAGGTTTTAGTGTGGGCATGCTGTGCCCAGGTGCATTATGGGTACCTCAGTACATTCACGACAGAAGAAATGCATTTGAGACACTCTGATCAGGCTCCACACAGACAACAGCATTAAACTCTTTGTATATTGTGCCTAAAACTCTTGTGAATATTTCTCTGGGTTTATAGACATTGTGATTGTGTTTGTTTTATGTAAAAATCCCAGAAGCAGCTCAGGTTGCTCCTCCATTATTTTCAATTGGAATCATAGCAATCAATTCCTGTTTGCTGTTGCTATTACAGTCCTGCTTATGTCAAACACTGTCTGTCATCTTTATATATATATAAAGATGTCTGAAATTCAGTTTGCCTTTATTAAATTCCATGCATCTTAAGCATCGCTGACAGGGATTATCTGGAATTTTGTTTTGGCAAGTTTTCACTGTCTCTACTGCCATCTCCTGGCCAGTAGTGTTCATGGCAGTATTCGCCCTAGTACTGAGCATCCAGTAGTTAGCAGTGTTCTATTTATTTTGACACTGGTTATATCAGACGGTTATCTAATTACAACGTGGCTATTTTTTTGAAAATGCCTTTTTGTTTTTGTTTTACAAATAAAAAAATGGCATATTTTACAGAAGCACATTTATCTGTAAACACCAACACATGACACACCTCACATTAATGTGTTGATTTGCATAGAATGAATGAGTCAACAATCAGTGTTAGCGGAGGCACATTTTACCCATAATCCTTTGCCATCTGTCTGTGTTTGTTACAAAACTTCAGAATTAGTGCATTATTCAACATTAAAAGATATGTTATATTTTAACTTTGTACAAATTACAGAATTGACATTAATGGAGTTATTCTATCAGTATTAATTTATTTATAAACCAAACCATAAGTCAGCACTGCTTTATTTTCCAAGACCTCTGCCTCACAGCAACACTGCTCCTATCAACTGCTTTCCTGCTGGAAGTTATGTAGTAAACAGGAGCTTCCAGCAGGGGGCAGGCCGCTCAAAGACAGAAGTGCTGACTCATTGTTTGGGTCTGTAGTCGCCTTTGATGCTACCAGAAGTGATTGTGGTGTTAAAACTCAAAATCAGCTTGTTAGTGTACTGGAGACAATACTGGAAGTTATCGGTTATCTGTAGCTTCCAAAGAATTTTGGGGTGGTTTATCGGTTTAGCTTTATAAAAGATAACTTTTCAGTTGGCTCATTATCTGTTATCGAAACTAACTATTTGGTTAGCTGTGCCCACCACTGGCTTAGCATCATTGTCCTGCTGAAAGATGAACCGTCGCCCCAGTCTGTAAAAAAAACAAGAATGCTCTGGAGCAGGTTTTCATCCAGGATGTCTCTGTACATTGTTGCATTCATCTTTCTCTCAATCCTGACTAGTTTCCAGTTCCTGCCACTGGAAAAACATCCCCACAGCATGATGCTGCCACCACCATGCCTCACTGTAGGGATGGTGCCTGGTTTCCTCCAACATGACGCCTCACGTTCACGCCAAAGAGTTCAATCGTTGTCTCATCAGACCAGAGAACTGTTTTTCACGGTCTGAGGGTTTTTCAGGTGCCTTTTGCCAAACTCCACAAAGGCTGCCATATGCCTTTTTACGAAAGGGTGGCTTCCGTCTGGCAACTCTGCCACAGACTCCTGATTGGTAGATTGCTGCAGAACCTTCAGAGGTTCACTTCTCTCCACAGGGGATGGCTGGAGCTCTGACAGAGTGATTTAGGTTTTTGGTCACATGCTTGAGTAAGGTCTTTCTCCCCCAATCACTCAGTTTACACAGTCAGTCAGTTCTCAGAGGAGTCCTGGTCGATCTGAACTTCTTCCATTTATGGATGATGGAGGCCACTGTGCTCATTGGGACCTTCAAAGCTGCAGAAATGTTTCTGTACAATGTTTCTAAACAAGATGCACCTGAGCTCAATACTGAGCTTCATGGCAAAGACTGTGAATACTTATGTACATGTGATTCCTTAGTTTTTTAATTTTATTTTATTTTAATAAATTTTCAAAAATTTCAAAACTTTTATCAATTGTCCCTCTGGGGTATTGTGTGTTGAATTTTGAGGAAAAAATGAATTTCATCAATTTTGGAATAAGGCTGTAACATAAAATGTGGAAAAAGTGAAGCGCCGTGAATACATTCCAGATGCACTGTAAATTTGCAGTGAACTTACAAATTACAGTCATCACAAAACAACATCTGCTTCAGCCATGCGACCCAAAAAACAAAACACACCCAAAACTGTCAGAACATGTGATGATGGAAGTGTTGCAGCTAATCAACCATCTGAAATTCACAATGGCAGATAGTCAAAGTATATCAGAATACTTTATGAACATTATAAGTCCCTTCAGCTTCTCCTTTGTTTTTCACTCGGGGTCACCACAGGAAATCCGAGGTGGATCTGCATGTTGAATTGGCTCAGGTTTTACGCCGGATGCCCTTCCTGACGCAACTCCACATTACATGGAGAAATGTGGCAGGGGTGGGATTTGAACCCGGAGCCTTCTGTACTAAAACCAAGCGCATTAACCACTTGGCCACCACCCCTGCTCAGTTATGATCAGACAAATAATGCGGCATATTTCTCAATATGATCAGAGCATTTTTAAATTTTGACCTAATTCTTCACTGACCCCTACTTGGCTATAGCTACCACCCTGGGATGGCTGTCCCACATTTTTCAGTAGGCCATGGTACACTGACGCTGGGATGTAAGTAACCTCTTTGGCAATACTGTTACCATACCATGCTGTAATGCTGACAGTCAGAATACTCTCAGTTGTACAGCAGTATCTTAATCTTGTTTGTCATTCCAGGCATCAGAAGACCCTGATGCATACCTGCGCCAGGGGGTGTTCACGTCCTCAGTTGTGCTCCTGTCTGAAGGAAGCTGAATTATTGCAGTGGGAAACAAACCAATCAACACCTTTGACACCCAGGAATTCGATGAGAGCCTGCTGTATCTCTTGGGGTACTATGCATTACATCTCACCTATCCAAAATGCATCTCCACTCTACTGTCAGTATTGCAGACAGAGGTGCTGGAGGATGCAGTACACAAACATGATATAACTGCATCATACAAAAAGGCCATGACCGAGTGGAGTGCTTGTGAGCTTTGTGTCATTGTTGCCATGTACAGTTTTTGGAACAGTTTTGAAAACAATCACAAATTGTGTTCTGTGTTTTGTCATTTTGTGTTTTACCATGTACACAGATTTTGGCAGCAGCCGGTGTTCTCCATAAGTTTTCAAACAATCACAAAGTTGTTCACAGGGGAGTTATGTTCTGTGTTCTTGTATTTGACATTTTGTATTTTATACAGTCGCTGGCTGTTTTTTGTTGTTGTTGTTGTTTGTTGTCATTTGTGTTTTATACAGTTTTATATTCACCTTATTCAGGAAGTCAGGGTGGGTGGCATCATTTTGTCAAGCAACTTCCGGTTTGCCACTGCGTCAGTGATTATCTATGTGAGAACACAGTAGTGTCCGAACATGAGCAACATTAATTGTTCAGTTTGTAGGTGCCACAACAACTGGAAGAAGAGGAAACTGTTGCTTTCAGAACGATGTTTTGAACATGGAAAGCAGAGATCTGAGTGCTGTGGACCAGCATTTAACTTGTTCCCTCCTCCATTGAAATATGAGGCTCTCCGGTGCTGGATAAAGGCGCTGAATTTGAAAAATCCACCCAGATGTCCCTGTCTGTTCTTTTCATTTTATGGAGAAAAAAACCCCACACCACTGGATCTTTACCCAGAGAAATAAGATAGCAGCTAATGCTACAAACACAGCTTACCCGTTTGTCTCACTAGCATCCCCTGTGGCTTCTTCAACGGAGCGTTATAGTCATTATTGGACTATAACGCTCCGTTGAAGAAGCCACAGGGGATGCTAGTGAGACAAACGGGTAAGCTGTGTTTGTAGCATTAGCTGCTATCTTATTTACTCATTTTCTGGCGTTTGATACAAAGAAACACTGCATGAAATAACACCATACGTATATTAACATTACGTAATCTTGGCATTACGGTGATACTACTTGTCGGGTAGTATTTTAACTTGATTGTGCTTTTATACGTGCTTCAGCGGCACTGTGCGGCACGGAGCTCGTAGTTCCTCATAGCGAAACTGTCTACGCTGAGTGACAACACAAAGTAGTTAAAAATAATCGAGGGCCACTTTTTCATGTCATCTTCCTACTCTGTTATAACCCGTGGGTGAGCCAGAGTCGATCCCTTCGAGCTTTTCAAAAAGGTTTTTGTTTCTATCCATGTAATATCTTCCGTTGTTCTGTATTGAAAACACCGCTCACCGGAAGTCATAATCCAAAACGGAAATGCCTCTGCTGTAAAAGTGGGCGGGGTTGAATAAGGTGAATACATTCAGAATTGTCAAATGCCATTTATTATATTTATTAAGTTTTTTTTTTTTTTTTTTGCTAGTCTTTAGTCTTGCATCAAGGTGTCAATTCTAGTACATGGATAAATAAGAATTCAAATCTTATTTTAAGGGTTTTTTTTGCTAGAAATTATCTAATTTTTAAGATATGAATTCTTATAATCTGCTCAATCGGGGACGAAAATACTAATTTCAAGGAATTCTGCCTTAAATAAGTGTGATTTAGCTGATTAAAATTAGCACAGATTGCTTAAAATTTTTCTGTCTAGTTTTAAGGCTTATTTGAGTTTTCAGTACCTAGACATTTTTGCTAGTTTTTAGAATTCTAACCAAGCAAATGTTTCTTACCCCACTGGCAGATTTTTTTTTTGCTTAATACAAGACAATTTGGCTAGATTTAGGATTATTTTGTCTTATTTTGAGAGGTGCTGTTTTTGCAGTGTGAATGTAGAATAATTATAAACATAATGACAAGAATCCCAACCAATCAGAATGTACCAGTAAAATAATGATTTAATTGATGTTAGATCCGTCATTGAATAACGGCAATAAATTCTGGTTTATTAAAACAGGACTCAGCAATAACAAACAAACTACACTGTCTTCCTGGTTGGTGTGACAGAGGAAGATACAGAGGACAGGGTGAGATGGAAACGATTGATCTGCTGTGGCGACCCCTAACGGGAACAGCCGAAAGACAAAGAAGAAGAAGTTCTTCAAATAACAAAAGACAAAGACTGTAGACTAAGGAAAAGACAAACTAGATAAGACCAAATCTAAAAAAAAAAAAAAGAGACTCCCTTTTTGGAGACAAACAGCCTTTTTAGACACTATGTTTCTAACAAGAGGCTGTGATTCACAGTATCAGATGAGTATCAGATGCCTTCAAAAGATCAAGAAACTGCAACACAAAACATTTTAGAATCAAATGCCTCAAACACGTCATTTAAAACTTTTAGAATGGCAGTAACAGCACTATGTTGCTTCCTAAAACCAGACTGAAGAGGGTTTAAAATATCGTTTCGAGGAAGTCGTTTAGTTGATCACAGACCAACTTTTCAAATAATTTTGCCAAAATGCATAGTTTTAAAACAGGTCTGTAATTATTCACATTTGTCTGCTTTTAGCAGTGGGGCGAGACAAAAGCAGATTTCCAAACTTTAAAATACAAGTTAGAGGCTCAGCAATCAGATCTGCAGTCAACTTTAAAAAATATGGATCCAAACCATTAGGACCACCTGATTTTTGGAATCCAACATCATTAGCACCATACAGACCTCTTATACACAGACAGGTTTAAAATGAAATGAACAATCAACAGGAAGACATCTTACACTGCTTTGAGCGTCTGATGCAGATCAAAAAGTGCTATATAAATGCAGTCCATTTAGATTCACTATTTAAAGCAGTTCTTTTAATCAATGTTGAGAGAATCAAACAAATGCCCTGCTTTAATGAAATGTTCATTAAAGTAATTTAACATGGCATGGTTTATCAGTCAAATTTTAGAATCTTTGACCATGAAATTGGGCAGCTTACTAGGAGACAAAGCAGCAAAAGCAGATCTCACAGTCTTCCAGAACTTCTTGGGATCTTTTAAATTTTCAGTGATTTTAGATGAATAAAATTCAGATTTAGCCTTCTTAATTAAGAAGGTTCATTTGTGGTGGAGCTGAGAAAAAGTTATCCAATCAGCCTTTGTTTTAATTTTTTGTGCCTTGGACCAGGCATGGTCCCTTTCTTTTAAAAGGTTTCCAATTTTGGTGGAAAATCAAGGATTATTACGTCTCTTTATTCTAAATTTATATAATGGAGCATGTTTATTAATTAGCTTAAAGAATTCATCATAAAAAAAATGTCAGGCCAACTCCGTATCAGCAAAGAGAGATATCTGGTTCCACTCCAGTTATTTAAAGAACTTAGCACCTTGGAGCAGGCTGATGGGAGGTCTGGAACAGCCCATAATTGTGAGCAACTGTCTTTGTTGAAATTCATGTTTTTATTAAACAACACAAAAACACTGGGAGCACAGAAGACAATGCTCATACAACCAAGGGTATTTTAGCATCACATTATTTTTTTATTAGGTGTGGTTTCCAACTCATGAATGGCCAATGGATTGCATTTATATTGTGCTTTTCCATCTATATGAGAAGCTCAACGTGCTTTACAGTAATGCCTCGCGTCCACCCATTCACACAGACACACTGATATCGGGGGCTGCCATGCAAGGTGCTCACTACATGCAACTAGGGGATTAAGGACCTTGGCCAAGGGCCCTTAATGATTTTCCAGCCACACTGGGGATTGAACCAAGGATCCTCTGGTCTTAAACCCACTGCTTAACCACTAGACCATCACCTCCCCATATGAATGAATGAATAACAATTACATTGTATTCTTATTATTTATAAATATTGTTATTGTTGTGGCCAGCCTTTTGGCTACCTCTCTCCCCTTCCCTCCCAGCTAACAATTTGACATTGCCAGAACATTGCACAGAAGTTGCAATGACGTTGTAGCAACGTGAATTTGTAGACTCCCCACAACGTTGCTGCAAGCTTGTCTCCAGCTCTCAGTTACAGAGCGCGTAGCTCTGCCAGCTTCAGTTAAGTTCCTGCATGTCTGTGAGATACCATTTTCACATTGCTCCTGTTTGTGACTATGCATGACTAAGAACTGTTTCCAAGAACTACTTCCAAGAACTGTTTTCCAAGAACTGTATGAACTCTAATATTGAACCACTAAGAACATTCCAAGTCATTTCTAAAAGTCAAGACCTGCTTAACTGGAACTGCATTACAAGATGCACAGCACCTGACCTCTGACCTCTGAAGATATTCATGAACTGTGAAAGATTCCTGAACACCAAACCTCATTTCCAGAACTGTGAACATTCCTGTTTTAAGCCTTCAGTGAACTGTCTGTTGTTAAAGGCTTCAGTGTTACGAGTGCAGTCACTCACCTCGGCTCTCCTCCGTTCTTAGTTCCTGTTCTCTGCTCTGTGCATCCCAACTGGCCACGGTTCCAGTTCCATGTACTCCAGGATTTCAGTTCTCTTACAAGACTGGCTCGAGAACCTGCAGCTCCCTAATTTCCACTGCTACAAGTGGGCTGACTCTCCACTCTGCAGGCACCCTCAGCGTAGCATTATTATTTTCTTATTTACTGTAAATAAATATCTTTTTGCTCACAACCAGTTCTGTTCCTTGCCTCCAGCATTTGGGTTCATCGATTGTGCTGGTCCAGTCCCGTCCAGAACTCTAACTATAACAGTTAGGTTCAGTTGAGCAAGGAAATGGCACTGGTACAAATGATTGTGCCAACATGAGTAAACAGTATTATTTAGTTTGTGTTATCGACTACATGGTGAATTCATTTAACCACCCCCCAAAAATGTCATTCCTTCTGTAATGGCTTTTCCAGTGTGCCCATGAGAATAATAGAATAGAATAGAATAGAAAGTATTATCATTGTACATGACACCAGAAAAAATACTGTGCATGACAATGAAATTAAAAACAATCTCTTAAAAGCACAATTAAAATAAATAAATACACGATCACAGGTAGGTGTTCGCCTGCTATGGTATTTGCTCCCTAAAGCACCTCCTCCGGTGCCTACGGGTTGGCCTGCTGCAGGGTCGTCAGCCGGGTACCATCGATCCTTGACGTTTCGCCTCTTTGAACCCGGAACATCTCCTGGTGGCAGGGCAGCAACTTGGATGTCTCCCAGTTGCCCCCTGCAGCCTGCCCTTGAGCTAGGTTGTACCCCAGCATGTATCCCTCCTTTTGAGCCAAAGCCAGAAGCTACTTCTCTCCGCCCCCTCTGCCAGGTCTTTCGTTGCTTTTCGGAGACCTGCCCCGTACACACCCACCTCCCTCAGGAGGTGGATGGCTGATGTTCCCACGAAGCCACGGCAGCCAACCTCCACAGGGTAAATAGTGGTCTTCCAGCCCGCCTCCCTGCACTCTTCTGCAAGGTCAGAGTATTTAAGCCTGTTCTGCTCCCATGCTGCCTCCACGCCTGCTTCCCACTGGACAGTTAGCTCTATGAGAAGCACTGTCTTGGTGCTGCTGGACCACAGCACAATATCGGGACGCAGGCTTGTGGTGATGATCTCGGCAGGAAACTGCAGCCTCCTGCTCAGGTCGACTCTCATATTGCAGTCCTGGGTCGCAAGCGGTGATGACTGTGGAAGCCTCTGAGGAACTTGCAGAGTGGTCTTTGCTCCCATCTCCCCTTCATGAACAAAGTCAATGTGCCGGTCCCTTGATGAAGGGTGCCTTTTGCTTGTCTCCTGCCTCTGCCCCTCTAGGACCTCCGCCAGCTTTCTAAGGACCTGGTCATGCCGCCATCTGTAGCATCCTTGGGAGAGTCCAGTCTTGCAGCCTGACAGGATATGGTCAAGGCTTACAATCCTGGTGCCACAGAGAGGGCAGCATTCCTCTTTGCCCAGCCAGAGTTCTAGATTCTGTGGGCAGGGGAGGGAGTCATACGTGTCTCTCACCAGAAAGCTGAGCCTAGCCTGCGGGATCTTCCATAGGTCAGCCACATTAATGGTTTTGCCAACCACGCCCTCCCATGTAGTCCATTCCCCCTGGCATCCCTGAGCAATGGCCTTGATCTTGAGATGCTCGCTCTCCATACTTGTCACCTCAGCCACAATCAGCTCCTTCCTCTCTTTCCTAGTTGCCTTTGACCAGAAGAGACTGTGACAAACTTTTTCGTCTCGCTGGAGAAGGAGTGCATTGCACACAGTGGACATGAAAAGCTGATGGTGCCTATGATGCAAAGGGAGAGACACCATTTGAAGCTGTCCTAAAGTCCTTCTGGTCCCTGCCTGATGGTCAGAAGTCTATCAGGGAGTCTAACAAACCCTGACTGGAGGATGGGCTGACAACCAAGTGAAAGAAATCTTGAAACATGCACGTCATGCTGAAACAAGAGAGAACTTTGATCGGAGGCCGACAACAGCCCCCGACCCCTGTTTTATCTGTGGGACATTTGACCGCTGGTCCACTGAAGTGCCCATAATGCCGTCCAGAGCACAACGCAGACGCAGAGGATTCCATCGTGGGCAAGGCAGACGCGGAGCGGGACAGGGTCCGGCCAACAGAGCCGGAACACCTTCACGGACTGACCACGTGAGATGGCCACCACGGCAAACGGTGAATCAAACACACACAACACAGTCACACCCGCCGCGGAACACCACATAAATATAAATTTTGAGAGAAAAAGAAATGATTATTTAAGTCAAAAACAACATAAATCCCTTCGGCGGTCCAACAAATGGTTTTAAATAAGATTGCTGAATTAGAAAAAACTCTCTAATCCATATCATATGTTTTTAAAAACCCAACCTTTTGAAATTTTGCCAACAGCTGTTCTAACTGTATGCCACGTTCACACCAACGACACGGAGTGATGTGCGGAGGACAGGTTGCCATGTAATCCCTATGGAAGACGCGTTGTGGTGCACAAAAGTTCAAGCCACGCAATGTGACGCAATGGACGCGAATGAAGCGATTTTGCGCGATTGGCGCATTTGTGGCTCGATATCCGCGATCATGTTGGCGCATTTGTGGCTCGATATCGCGTCATGTTGCCCTCCTCCCCAAGTTGAAAATCTGAAGTTTTTTTGTCTTGTCGTGGCGGCATGACCAGTCAGGGACTGGATATATAGTGACGTGGAGATGTCTGTAGTTTAATTCTCGATTGTGACATGTCCTGTCTCTGGCATTCAGCCTGTGAGCAGGACTTATGTCCTTTTGTCCTTTATTTAACAATTATGACAGAGTTTGAGGAAGAGCGAGCACCAGCACTGCAGCAGCGGCAGGAGCCAGTTTTTTTTTTCACGTGCGCGTGCAAATGAATCGTCCATGGCCATAATTTTATTAACTACACAGATGTATATAAAACAAATGGTGACTGGTTTATAACACAATTATGACAGAGTTGGAGAAGAGAGCAGGAACTGCAGTAGCAGCCAGTTTTTTTTTTTTTTTATTGTTCACATGTGTGCGCGCGAACGGGACAGGAGGTCCCTCAAAACTGGGTCCTTGAGAGGTTGGAAGTACCGCTGAAAGCAGCCATCATCCAGATGCAGAGCCTGCAGCATATAATGAAACTTCCCGCGGCATAAATGGGAGAAAACTGAATTTATGATTGATACTGGCACCACAAGAGCTTTAATACAGAGCTCTGATTTTGAAGGTCTCAAACCTGGGGAAAAAGATTCGTCCTGCAGGACAACACACTGAATTTTTTTTGATCAAGATTGCAAGCAGTAAATGCTGCAATCATCCCAGCTCCAGTGGTTCGCTTTTACTTTCAAGGGTAAACAATATACCTGGACCCGCCTACCCCAAGGGGTCACTAGTAGGCCTCATGTGTTCTGTCAGGCTTTGGCTGACAGCTTGACCTCTTTGACCTTATCACAGGGAACCGCCCTCTTGTAGAATGTGGAATTTGCTGATTGCGTCTCCTTCTAAGGAGGAGTGTGAGCGTGACACTTGTTGCTTCTTTTGCACCGGCAAAGGGAGGACATAAGGTGTCAAAAAAAAAACTGCAGTTTGTAAAATCCAAAGTTACTTTCATTGGCCAAAATGAGAAACATGGAAACTTTGTGTCCAAAAGCTTTTTTCAGACTGTGAGCAGAGAATTGATCTTGAAGGTGCCAGGGGAGAGGCGTACACGTGCACACGCATAAATGCAGAGGGAAACTTCAAATTCCCCCCCGCCACTCGACACCCCACAACTGTTTGAGAAAAAACTGCTGCAAAGTGTTATCAGTTTGGGAACAGTGTGATTAAACAGTCAAGTCAGAGAGCAGGGCAGAGAGCCGAGTGAAAGGTATGACAATGTTTTTGGGCTCTCAACTCTGATGGGTTTTCAGTTGACAGGATTGGAAATGTGGCACAATGTGTGTTACTTTCCGTGCATGATATGTGAAGAGAATAAACATGCAGGTGAAAGTTGGATTAAGAATGTTGGAAAGTTGGAAGTGCAAGTTTGAGTTGGTGGACAGTGCTGTGGTTAAATGAGGTGTGAGTGCAGGCGGATGAAAGTAAAAAAGGGTTGACGTGTGCTCAAGCCATCATTAATGTGCCCCGCCATAAACAAAAAACAAATGTCTTTCTGGGGATGTGCTCCTATTGTAGGAATTTCATTCCTGCTTATTCCTGCATGGAAGCCCCATTGAGATCAATGGTGAAGCTTTCTGCTCCCATCAGATTTACACTGGTCTCCTGATGCGGAGATGCCTTTCACTGCATTTATACAAGGCCTTACAGACCGCTGCCACTTTGGGTATTCCAGATTCTACCAAACCATTTCACTTTACTTGATTCTGGTGCCCTCTGGCGTCATGGAGGGTTCTGAAGTCCGATGGCTCGTCTATCCTTCAGTTTCAGCTCTTTTGGATGCCATTTTGCTACCTTCCTCTAATGCTGTTTGCAAGTGCTCATCCCATACTTCCCACACTGACCCAATTTCTTTAGGCAATAAATTTGCTGATTACGCTGCTAAGCAGGCTGCCATTCAGACCCCTGCTCTTACCCTCATGTCTGTTTCCGCTCCTCCCACTCCGGTGGCTGATCTTGCTTCGCTCGCATTCTTTGTGACTCCCAGTGATGTCTCTCTTTGGTGCAAAGTTGGTGCTGAGAAGGTTGATGGGATTTGGTACGGTCCACATCTCCCGTCGGAGCCCCCTAAACCTTGCATTCCTAGAGCCCTTTTCTGAATTTTTGTTAATCTGTCACATGGTCACGACCATGTGACCAAAGGAGGAATGTGTGCTGGCATTCACAAATTTGGGTTTCACTAAAGGCTTTGTGGCCTATGCAACTTCTTCTTCTTTATCTTTCGGCTGTTTCCCGTTAGGGGTCGTCACAGCAGGTCAATCGTTTCCATCTCACCCTGTCCTCTGTATCTGCCTCTGTTACACCAACCACCTGTATGTCTTCCCTCAGCACATCCATCATACTACCAACATTCAAACTCCCCACTCTCATTTCCACCCTTCTAGTTTTCTTCTTCTCCTGCTGTTTGTGGAAATGTTCTCCTCCTCTTCTTCATCGTCTTCCCCCAGCAGTAGCCCAATTAACGTTGTTAACCCGGGCCTCGACTGATCCGGTATGGAAATTTGATTCTTAGTCTGCATAGTTGGGTTGGCTTGTTTTACGCCGGATGCCCTTACTGACGCAAGCCTCCTCATTTATCCGGGCTTGGGACCGGCACTCAGAATATACTGGCTGCACACCCCATGTGGCTGAGTTCTTTGTGGCCTATGCAACTGACTTCTGTAAAAGATGTTTGACAATTCAGGTAAAACTACTCCACTGACGTCTGTGGGTGCACACCCTCCCCCTTTGGGTCCTTTACAACACCTTATGATGGATTTTATTGAATTAACTGCAGCAGAGGGGAAGAAATACTGCCTTGTAATAGTGGACATGTTTTCCAAATGGGTTGAGGCCTTTCCAACAAAACATGTGTCAACAAAGGCAGTAGCAAAAGCATTAATGACAAACATTGTTCTCAGAGGGGGAGTTCCAGAAAAAAAAAACTTTCTTCAGACAATGGTACACACTTTGTGAATGAAGTGATCAAAGAGCTGAGCGCTGTCTTGGACATTGAGCTTAAAAATCACTGCAGCTATCATCCACAATCAGGAGGAGCTGTAGGGAGGGAGTATGGTACATTAAAAAACAAACTGGCAAAATGCACCACTGAAACATGCCTACAATTGGGTAAAATGCTTACCATTGGCTCTGATGCAAATAATATTTCGCACACGACAGATACGTAATCTGTCACCCTTTGAAATCCTGTTTGGAAGACCACCCCACACAGGACTCCATCCAAAGGAGTTGACAGGGGAAGATGCAATGTTTATTGATCACAATCTTGTGTCTTATTGCATTAAGCTTTTACAAGCTATTTCTGTGTGCAGGTCTTGACTGAAGGCAGCCCTTCCATTGTCAATCAATCAATCAATTTTATTTATATAGCGCCAAATCACAACAAACAGTTGCCCCAAGGCGCATTATATTGTAAGGCAAGGCCATACAATAATTACGTAAAAACCCCAACGGTCAAAACGACCCCCTGTGAGCAAGCACTTGGCGACAGTGGGAAGGAAAAACTCCCTTTTAACAGGAAGAAACCTCCAGCAGAACCAGGCTCAGAGAGGGGCAGTCTTCTGCTGTGACTTGTTGGGGCTGAGGGAGAGAACCAGGAAAAAGACATGCTGTGGAGGGGAGCAGAGATCAATCACTAATGATTAAATGCAGAGTGGTGCATACAGAGCAAAAAGAGAAAGAAACACTCAGTGCATCATGGGAACCCCCCAGCAGTCTAAGTCTATAGCAGCATAACTAAGGGATGGTTCAGGGTCACCTGATCCAGCCCTAACTATAAGATTTAGCGAAAAGGAAAGTTTTAAGCCTAATCTTAAAAGTAGAGAGGGTGTCTGTCTCCCTGATCTGAATTGGGAGCTGGTTCCACAGGAGAGGAGCCTGAAAGCTGAAGGCTCTGCCTCCCATTCTACTCTTACAAACCCTAGGAACTACAAGTAAGCCTGCAGTCTGAGAGCGAAGCGCTCTATTGGGGTGATATGGTACTATGAGGTCCCTAAGATAAGATGGGACCTGATTATTCAAAACCTTATAAGTAAGAAGAAGAATTTTAAATTCTATTCTAGAATTAACAGGAAGCCAATGAAGAGAGGCCAATATGGGTGAGATATGCTCTCTCCTTCTAGTCCCTGTTAGTACTCTAGCTGCAGCATTTTGAATTAACTGAAGGCTTTTCAGGGAACTTTTAGGACAACCTGATAATAATGAATTACAATAGTCCAGCCTAGAGGAAATAATGCATGAATTAGTTTTTCAGCATCACTCTGAGACAAGACCTTTCTAATTTTAGAGATATTGCGTAAATGCAAAAAAGCAGTCCTACATATTTGTTTAATATGCGCTTTGAATGACATATCCTGATCAACAATGACTCCAAGCATTGTCAGCTGAACAACAACTCCATGATATCCATCCTGGAGACTTTGTGATGGTATAGAATCTGAGAAAGAAGCGCTGGAATGATCATGGCTGGATAGGTCCCTTCCAAATGCAACTGACGACGCATACCACCATCAAGGTCGCCAAAAGATCGACGTAGATACACGCAACTCACTGCAAAAAAGTACTGAAAGAACTGGCCCTTGTTCTTGATCCCCTTCCCCCAACAACCTAAAGAGACTTCAACCAACCCCACTCCATCCATCATGGCAGACATTATTCTTTTGCCTAGGGAATATCTATGATTTTGAAGAATGTAATCTTATGACGTGTTGTCTTAAACTTGCAAAGGTGTGACAATACAGATGTTCCATTATGTTCTTATTATTATTTTGCTATGATTTGATTGATTATATGATCAAAAGGGAGGGATTGTGAAAGCAAAATAATTGTCTCCACGTGACGCCATGTTTATTTCATATCATATTATTATTATATTATTTCATATTGTGTTCATCACTGTGGGAATGCACTGTGAAATGTCTTTACTTAATCCAGAGACTGTACATGCAGTTTGCGCAAAAGACTGATAGCCACATGTTTCTGTGTGACTCACAGAGACACAGAGTCTGTTCTGATTCCCTGTTGTGATCGCGCCTAATTGCAGCCTTGAGACAAAGACATCTTGTCCAGATTAAGTCATTTTCAGATAGCTACTAGTATCAGTTTGGGGAGATGAGCTCATGAGAACTTGCACATGAACACCGTCCTGACATGTGTACATAAGGGTGTACGCCAAGTGTTGACACACACGCGCGCACACACACACACACACACACACACACACACACACACACACACACACACACACACACACACACACACACACACACACACACACACACACACACACACACACACACACACACACACACACAACACACACACACGCTTGCTGTATGCTGTTAGTTGGTGTCTCCAAAGCGCTTTGTATAATAAATCTGTTAATTTTGACAGTCATCCTCCTGACTCTTCCTTTCATGACAGCCAGAGACCGCTTGGTCCAAAGATTGAAATTTTGACTCCACAAAGCCAAATCACATGGCATGAATCACAAATAAATATTTAAACGACCAAACATACTGATTTTTTCACTCGTCTTCTGTGAACGTGTATTTCTTCAGTGTTTGTATGTGTATTTCTGCAGTACCACCACCAGATGGCACATGCCATTTGGTTGTGCCAGAGGCTCGGTGCAGCGTCCCACAATGCAGCTGAACGGGACGTCACCGCTGTAAAACACGCACGATTACATGTTCACCTCCTAAGTCTGTAGCAGGTATGATGTGGAAATGTTTGTCCAGCACATGACAACATAAATAAACATGCAACTCACAGCGCACCCACAGCACAGCGCAGACAGCTGGTGAAGTTCCTTTCACCCAGCTGCACTGTGTGCTGACAACATTGATCAGCTCACAAATGCATAATCCACCTCTGGCATAAATAAACCCCATGTGAAGTGCAGTCCTACACCGAAAATCCAACTACAGTTGTGTTAAGATGTGTATCAAGTAAAATGGCCACAAAAAAAGAGTTAAAAAAAGAGAGAAGAAAAAGCTTGCTGGCTGCGTCTGAAGAATGTTGTCCACATGTGGGAAGTTGGCACACTGCCAGCACAGTTCATCAGCAGTTATGGAGTCCAGCCGGACAAATAAAATTTAGCATCGCAAGTTTATACTGATCAAACACCTAAAGGCATTTTTCACCACACTGTACAGAAGCAGGCGATCACTGACAGTTGTCAGTCTTTTTGTGTGCACTCTCTGGATGGACAGTTCCTGTGCTCGCATGCGCACGTATCCTACACATGCACCCCGCATGTGCATGCAGAGCGGCTCGTACAGGCATTATGAACACACATACACACACAGCCACACATTTCAGCTTCACACATGCGAACATTTCAGCCACACACTCGCAAGCTGGTTTGAGCACCTGTTTGTGCGCGTCCACTGCATGCACCACGCATAGTGGCTCGTTTAGCCATTATGAACACGAGTGCAGCTGAGTGACCATTTCATCTGGCCACACACTCGCACGTTGTTTGGATCACTTGTTCTACGCACGTACTGAATTGAATTTAATAGACACCCATGCAACAAAATTTCACCAATATACAACAAAACTCAAACAAAGTAGTCAAGAAAAAAAGACGGTAAGAAAAAAATAAACAATGTACACGGTGCCTAAGGCATAGGCAGAAGCAAAGCTTATCAATGCATACACCCCTCCATGAAGTCAAATCAAAACAGGCATATGTGCCTGTTCATAAACGTTCATTTCTAACAACAACAACAGCAGCTCATAATTACAATTAACAGAAAACGAATATTTCCCAAACAGCTCCAAATACAAGCTGGTTACCAACGACATATTTCATCAGAAAAGGTTTAAGTATAACACCTTCATACAACATAACTATCCATCCATCCATCCATTTTCTTCAGCTTTATCCGGAGTCGGGTCGCGGGGGCAGCAGCTCAACCAAAGCCGCCCAGACCTCCCGATCCACACACACCTCCCCCATCTCCTCCGGGGGAACCCCAAGGTGTTCCCAAGCCAACCGAGAGATGTAGTCCCTCCAGCGTGTCCTGGGTCCTCCCTGGGGCTTTCTCCCAATGGGATGTGCCCGGAACACCTCTCCAGCGAGGCGTCCAGGGGGAATCCGGAAAAGATGCCCGAGCCACCTCAACTGACTCCTTTCGATGTGGAGGAGCAGCGGCTCGAGTCCGAGCTCCTCCAGAGTGACCGAGCTCCTCACCCTACCTCTAAGGGAGCACCCAGCCACCCTGAGAAGGAAAATCATCTCGGCCGCTTGTACTCGCAATCTCGTTCTTTTGGTCATAAGCCAAATCTCATGACCATAGGTGAGGATCAGAATGTAGATCGATCAGTAAATCGAGAGCTTTGCCCCCCTACTCAGCTCTCTCTTCACCACGACGGTCCAATAAAGCGACCGCATCACTGCAGATGCTGCACCGATCCGTCTATCAATCTCACGCTCCATCCGACCCTCACTCGTGAACAAGACTCCGAGATACTTAAACTCCTCCACTTGAGGCAAGGACACCTCCCACTGACCTGAAGGAGGGCAAAGCGCCTTTTTCCCGGTCGAGAACCATGGCCTCGGATTTAGAGGTGCTGATTCTCATCCCGGACGCTTCACACTTGGCTGCAAACCGCCCCAGTGCACGCTGAAGGTCCTGATTTGACGAAGCCAACAGAACCACATCATCCGCAAACAGCAGAGACGAGATTCTGTGGTTCCCAAACCAGACCACCTCTACACCCTGGCTGCACCTAGAAATTCTGTCCATAAAATTTCCTCTTCGATATTTCCTCTAGGCTGGACTATTGTAATTCATTATTATCAGGTTGTCCAAAAGTTCCCTGAAAAACCTTCAGTTAATTCAAAATGCTGCAGCTAGAGTACTGACGGGGACTAGAAGGAGAGAGCATATTTCACCTATATTGGCCTCTCTTCATTGGCTTCCTGTTAATTCTAGTAGAATAGAATTTAAAATTCTTCTTCTTCCTTATAAGGTTTTGAATAATCAGGTCCCATCTTATCGTAGGGACCTCATAGTACCATATCGCCCCAATAGAGCGCTTAGCTCTCAGACTGCAGGCTTACTTGTAGTTCCTAGGGTTTTTAAGAGTAGAATGGGAGGCAGAGCCTTCAGCTTTCAGGCTCCTCTTCTGTGGAACCAGCTCCCAATTCGGATCAGGGAGACAGACACCCTCTCTACTTTTAAGATTAGACTTAAAACTTTCCTTTTTGCTAAAGCTTATAGTTAGGGCTGGATCAGGTGACCCTGAACCATCCCTTATGCTACTATAGACTTAGACTGCTGGGGGGTTCCCATGATCCCCTGAGTGTTTCTTTCTCTTTTTGCTCTGTATGCACCACTCTGCATTTAATCATTAGTGATTGATCTCTGCTGTCTTCCACAGCATGTCTTTTTCCTGATTCTCTCCCCTCAGCCCCAACCAGTCCCAGCAGAAGACTGCCCCTCCCTGAGCCTGGTTCTGCTGGAGGTTTCTTCCTGTTAAAAGGGAGTTTTTCCTTCCCACTGTCCCCAAGTGCTTGCTCACAGGGGGTCGTTTTGACAGTTGGGGTTTTTCTGTAATTATTGTATGGCTTTTGCCTTACAATATAAAGCGTCTTGGGGCAACTGTTTGTTGTGATTTGGCGCTATATAAATAAAATTGATTTGATTTGAAAAATAATGAACAGAACCGGTGACAAAGGGCAGCCCTGGCAGAGGCCAACGTGCACTGGAAACAGGTTTGACTTACTACCGGCAATGCGAACCAAGCTCCTGCTGCAGTCGTACAGGGACCGGATAGCCCTTAGCAAAGGACCCCAGACCCCGTACTCCCGGAGCATCCCCCACAGGGTGCCCCGAGGGCCATGGTCAAACGCCTTCTCCAGATCCACAAAGCACATGTGGACTGGTTGGGCGAACTCCCATGAACTCTCGAGCAACCGATGGAGCGTGTAGAGCTGGTCCAGTGTGCCGCGACCAGAACGAAAACCACACTGCTCCTCCTGAATCCGAAAAAAAAAAAATGGAATAATCTACCTGAGGAACTCAAGAGTTGTGTTGTTCCTCCTGAGTTGAACCTCGGCTTCAGGAGGAACAACACAACTACTTTCATCTAATACATATCTGGAGAACACCATTTCTTTGTATAAATATTTGAACCGGTTGATATCTGGACATCTCTTGAGTTCCTCAGGTAGATTATTCCATTTTTTAGGATGACAAATGGAGACACCAAGGCATTTCCTAATTGTCCTAGTGCCAGCAATTGTAAAATGATACAAACCCCTGGGTTTATCCTCTCTGGGAACCATCACCTTATCATGGTGGAGATGTTTGTGTGCAGCTATGAACCTGAGAGCTGTGCTGTCTGGAGCCATTGTGCTCCTGGTAGGGTCTCCCATGGCAAATTGGTCTCAGGCGAGAGGACAGCCTAAGAATGGTTCACAAGACACCATGATAGAATGAGGTAGAGGAAATGTGACCCGCTACGTTGAAATTTACTCCAGCAGATGAGAGGGTCGCCTCCCTGCATCTTCGGGGGGGGGGGGGGGGGGGGGGGGGGGGGGGGCATTTTGGAGTATTCGGCCTTCTTGGAGTCCCTGAATGGACTGCAAGAAAAGGACAGAGACACCTGGAGAGGAGCGATTAGGAGGAACGGCCTCCCTGATTTAAATCGAAATGGTCATTTGTTATTGGACTTCTGTGCTAGTCACGGACTGTCCATAACGAACATCATGTTCGAACATAAGGATACTCACAAGTGTACATTGTACCAGAGCACCCTAGGCCGAAGATCGATGATCAATTTTGTGATCGTATGATCCAATTTGAGCCCGCATGGTGGACAATGGTGGTCAGGGAAGCCATCCAACTGAAGAACAAGTCCTTCCGGGATATGTTATCTCAGAGGACTCCAGTGGGCAGATGCAAGGTACCGACAGGCCCAAAGGGCAGCAGCCTCTGCAGTGGGGGAGGCAAAGCAGCAGGTGTGGGAGGAGTTCAGAGCAACCATGGGGAAGGACTTTTGGTCGACACCAAGGTGCTTCTGGTGGACCGTGAGGCACCTCAGAAGGGGAAAACGGGGAACCATCCAAGCTGTCTACAGTAAGGATGGGACTCTGTTGACCTCAACTGAGGATGTAATCCGGCACTAGAAGGAACACTTTGAGGAACTCCTGCATCAGACTGGAACAACCTCTATAGTGGGGGTAGAGCTGGAAGCTGATGGAGGATTTTCATCAGTTTCCCTGGTGGAAGTCACTGAGGTAGTCAAACAACTCCGCAGTGGCAAGGCCCCGGGGGTTGATGAGATCCGTCCAGAAATGCAGAAGGCTCTGGGTGTGGAGGAATTGTCTTGGATGAGATGTCTCTTCAACACTGCATCGAGGTCTGGGACAGTGCCTAAGGAGTGGCAAACTGGGGTGGTGGTCCCCATATTTAAAAAGAGGGACCAGAGAATGTGTGCCAAATACAGAGGCATCACACTACTCTGCCTCCCTGGTAAAGTCTACTCCAGGGTGCTGGAAAGGAGAGTTCAGCCAAAAGTCAAACCTCTGATTGATGAGGAACAATGCGGGATCCGTCCTGGTCATGGAACAACCGACCAGCTCTTTACTCGCAAAAGGATCCTGGAGGGTGCCTGGGAGTATGCCCACCCAGTCTACATGTGTTTTGTGGACTTGGAGAAGGCGTATGATTAGGTACCCCGGGAGATACTGTTGAGAGGTGCTGCGGGAGTATGGAGTAAGGGGGTCCCTTCTCAGGGCCATCCAATCTCTGTACTTGCAAAGTGAGAGCTGTGTTCAGGTGCTCGGCAGTAAGTCGGACTCGTTTCCGGTGGAGGTTGGCGTCCACCAGAGTTGTGCCTTGTCATCAAACCTGTTTGTGATATTCATGGACAGGAAATCGAGGCGTAGTTGGGGGGAGGAGGGTTTCCAGTTTGGTGGGCTCAGGGTCTCATCACTGCTTATTGCAGATGATGTGGTCCTGTTGGCTTCATCGGCTGGTGACCTCCAACACTCACTGAATCGGTTCACAGCCGAGTGTGTAGCGGCTGGGATGAGGAACAGCACATCTAAATCTGAGGTCATGGTTCTCAGCAGGAAACCGACGGATTGCCTACTCTGGGTAGGGAATACGGCCTTGCTCCAAGTGAAGAAATTCAAGTTGTGAGTGAGGGGATGATGGAGCATGAGATTGGATGGAGAATCGCTGCAGCGGGGGCGGTATTGCATTCGCTCTACCGTACTGTTGTAACAAAAAGAGAGATAAACCAAAAGGTGAAGTTCTCGATCTACTGGTCAATCTTCGTTCCTACTCTCACCTATGGTCATGAGGGTTGGGTCATGACCGAAAGAACTAGATCGCGGGTACAAGCGGCTGAAATGGGCTTCCTCAGGAATGAAATCATATCATAAAGTTTTAGTATCTTCGATGTAATGAACAATGGGTTGGTATGATCCCGATACCCTGCATTGTGAATTATTCTTAATGTTCTTTTTTGAAGGATGAATAATGGTTGCACTGTAGTTTTATAGTTATTGCCCCAGACTTCAGCCAGCCCAGTCTCACATTTTTTTTCGTGCTCCCGTGACGAAATGAGTCAAATTTTCATGACAGGATTTTTTTTAAACTCACTATTACTAACCTTACTCCTACCCTCAACCCCAACCTTAACCATAACCTAATCTTACTCCATCCCCCCACCCTAACCATAACTAGCCCCGACCCTTCCGCATCACTTTTAATTTCGTGCAGTCACCATGGAATGGGTTCGAATGAATTCGTGCTGCCGTGACGAAAATGAGGCACTTTTCATCACAATATCACCAACCAATAGATTAATGTATATTTCGTGCTGCTGAATCACGACTTGCCGTGAGACTGGTTTGCTTCAGCACAGTACGTCAAGTAAGGTACAATCAATGCACAATACAGAGTGTGTAGTGATTTGCCAACAAGAATGTGCTCGGCCTTATTTAATACTGCAATACTTTTGGATGTTTTCTTTTGAATATGTTGAACATGAGCTATCCAGTTAATTATTCTCCTTATTCTCTTTGACACATGCTATGTTTACCCCAAGTATATTTAACTGTATATGTACATCCTTTTTATAATTTCAAAATAACATTTTAGTTTTAGACCAATTTAGTAACAATTTGTTAATATCAAACCAAAACTAGTTTGTATCATCAGCAAAGAGGACTGTTTTAAACACATCCGAAACTTTACATAAATCGTTGATATATAAAATAAATGGCAAGGCTCCTGGGGTGGACGAAATCCATCCCGAGTACCTTAAGTCTCTGGATGTTGTGGGACTGTCCTGGTTGACACGTCTCTGCAACATCGCGTGGCGGTCGTGGACAGTACCCCTGGGTTGGCAGACCGGGGTGGTGGTCCCTCTGTTTAAGAAGGGGGACCGGAGGGTGTGTTCCAACTAAAGGGGGATCACACTCCTCAGCCTCCCCGGTAAGGTCTATTCCAGGGTGCTGGAGAGGAGAATTCAACCGATAGTCGAACCTCGGATTCAGGAGGAGCAGTGTGGTTTTTGTCCTGGTCGCGGCACACTGGAGCAGCTCTACACCCTCCATCAAGTGCTCGAGGGTTCATGGGAGTTCGCCCAACCAGTCCACATGTGCTTTGTGGATCTGGAGAAGGCGTTTGACCATGTCCCTCGAGCCGTCCTGTGGGGGGTGCTCCGGGAGCACGGGGTCCTTTGCTAAGGGCTATCCGGTCCCTGTACGACCGCAGCAGGAGCTTGGTTCGCATTGCCAGTATTAAGTCAAACCTGTTTCCAGTGCACGCTGGCCTCCGCCAGGGCTGCCCTTTGTCACCGGTTCTGTTCATTACCTTTATGGACAGAATTTCTAGGCGCAGCCAGGGTGTAGAGGGGGTCCAGTTTGGGAACCACAGAACCTCATCTCTGCTGTTTGCGGATGATGTGGTCCTGTTGGCTTCGTGAAACCAGGACCTTCAGCGTGCACTGGGGTGGTTTTGCAGCCAAGTGTGAAGCTTCCGGGATGAAGATCGGCACCTCCAAATCCGAGGCCATGGTTCTCGACCGGAAAAAGGTGCCTTGCCCTCTTCAGGTCAGTGGGGTGTCCTTGCCTCAGGTGGAGGAGTTTAAGTATCTCAGCGTCTTGTTCACGAGTGAGGGACAGATGGAGCGTGAGATCAATAGACGGATCGGTGCAGCGTCTGCAGTGATGCGGTCGCTGTATCGGACCGTCGTGGTGAAGAGAGAGCTGAGTAGGGGGGCACAGCTCTCGATTTACAGATCAATCTACGTTCCGACCCTCACCTATGGTCATGAGATTTGGCTCATGACCGAAAGAACAAGATTGCGAGTACAAGCAGCTGAGATGAGTTTCCTCCGCAGGGTGGCTGGCCACTAGAGCTGAAACGATTAGTCGAGTAACTCGAATAATTTGATTACAAAAAATGTTGAAGGCAAATTCTGTGCCTCGAAGCGTCATTTAATGTTGTAGTACATATGCCATGCCTGTGTGTGGCGCTGCAACGTCCGCAGAAAAAACAAAAACAAATGAAGACTGGAGCATAACAGCTAATCAAATTAGCAGCGATAGCTACGGCTTTCCAACGTGACACATAGGGTAAAATAAAGCTTTTTAAGAGAAAAATGGTCCACGCTGATCATCTGAAATAGAATTACTGTGCATTTAAAGCGAAGCAGTGTGTTTGTCTATTTTTAAGAAACACACGGTCTGCTCTACGTGGGGAGGGACTACTGACCTGGGTGGACGGCAGCTGTCTTTCTCTGCCCAGTGTGAGGGGCTTTCAGACCGGGCGAGTCACAGCTCTGTCTCCGGCTACATTGGCAGACAGCAGAAGTCCACTCTTTCTTCTGTGTTTCCCTCAGACTCACACTGAGTGTTTGACTTTTTAATTTCTGTTTTTTGGGCAACACACAACACTTCACAAATGCGGTAACTGAAATAAAATAATAATAAAAAAACTGACTGAGAGGCTGCATGTTCAACCTCCAGCTGAAATGCATCTGCTGAATTGCAGAGAAAGAGGGATAAAAAAAAAAAAAAATTACGCAGGGACCCAGTCCATCAACCTTTATAAAAACAAAAAACAAAAAACAAACAAAAAAAACTTAAAAATGGTTACATTTTACAAGTTGGAGAAAACAAAACAGAAAGCCACATCCCATCGCCATTCCAGCAAAATCTCGACACTTTGGCACAGTGCCATTGTGCAATTGCTTATGGAGAGCCCTGGACTATTGATGTTGTTTAAAAACGCAGAAGTACTTCTTATCTGATTACTCGATTAATCGCCAGAATAATCGATAGTATACTCGATTACTAAAATAATTGATAGCTGTAGCCCTACTGGGCGCTCCCTTAGAGATAGGGTGAGGAGCTCAGTCACTCAGGAGGAGCTCGGTGTCGAGCCGCTGCTCCTCCACGTCGAAAGGAGCCAGCTGAGGTGGCTCGGGCATCTTTTCCGGATGCCCCCTGGACGCCTCGCTGGAGAGGTGTTCCGGGCATGTCCCATCGGGAGGAGGCCATGGGGAAGACCCAGATCACGCTGGAGGGACTACGTCTCTCAGATGGCTTGGGAACGCCTCGGGGTTCCCCCGGAGGAGCTGGGGGAGGTGTGTGTGGATTGGGAGGTCTGGGCGGCTTTGCTTGAGCTGCTCCCCCTGCGACCCGACCTAGGATATGCGGAAGAAAATGGATGGAAAATGGATGGATATCTTTGGTCCCGGGCAGCACGGTGGCTTAATGGTTAGCACTGTTGCCTCACAATGAGAAGGTCATGGGTTCAATTCCAGCCTGTGTTACGTTCTCCCGTGTTAGCGTGGGTTTCCTCTGGGTGCTCCAGTTTCCTCCCACATCCAAAGATAAGCAGGTTAGGTGGATTGGAATCTTTAAATTGTCCATAGGTGTGCGAGTGGGTGTGAATGTGTTTGTTTGTATGTTTGTGGTCCTGCGACAAACTGCTGTCCTGTCCTGGGTGCACCCCGCCTCGCACTCTATGACTGCTGGGATAGTCTCCAGCCCCCCGCGACCCTTGATTGGACTAAGCGGTTGAAGATGAGTGTGTGTGTGTGTGTGTGTGTGTGTGTGTGTGTGTGTGTGTGTGTGTGTGTGTGTGTGTGTGTGTGTGTGTGTGTGTGTGTGTGTGTGTGTGTGTGTGTGTGTGTGTAATTTTGGTCCCAACACAGAGCCCTGGGGAACTCCACAAACGATGTCCAGATACGTAGAACAGCAGTCCCCAAAATCAACAAACTGCTTCCAGTTTTGTAAATAGCTTTTAATCCAATTCAGAGCCACTCCTCTGATCGCACAGAGTTCCATCTTTTGAAATAATATGTTGTGATCAACTGTGTCGAAAGCCTTTCTTCGATCAATAAATAAACCAATTACTAATTCCCTTTGGTCCACATATTTATTGATCTCTTCTATTACATCGAAAAAAGCCAGTGCAGTGGACAATTTCGCTCTGAACTCATATTGACTGTCATCAAGCAAGTTGTGTTGTTCAATAAATTTATTATAAATTTGTTATTATAAGTTTTTTCTAATATCTTAGAAAACTGGCCTGTCTGACACCTTATGTTAGAGACACAGGTCTGTAGTTAGCAAAAAGATGTTTGTCACCAGATTTGAATAGAGGTATCACTTTTACCACTTTCATACCATTTGGAACAATTCCAGTTTGAAATGATTTATTAAATATATAAGTTAATGGTTTAGCAATTTCTGTAAATATTTGCTTTACTAAGGCCACATATACATCATTATGATCAGTTGACTTTTTACTTTTACATGTGCTGACTACCATAATAACTTCCCTATCATCGACTGGGCCAAGAAACATTGTGTATGGATTTCTATCAATTAATTGCTGGTTAGCAATGTAGTGTGTGGAATCTCAGGTGCCAAATATGGCCCAACATTAGCAAAAAATGTATTAAAACTGTTCACCACTGGATTCATGTCATATTCATCTTTGTTATAATAAGTAAAGTATGTTGGGTAGTTCTTTGCTTTGGGTTTATTTGTTAAAATACTATTCAATATTTTCCATGTTTCCTTTATGTTATTTTTATTATCGTTTAGTATTTTTCCAAAGTATGATTTTTTTTTACAGTTCAGCATAATGGTTGTTAATTTATTTTTATATTGCTTATATTTAATCGCTTCCTCTCTTGATTTACTTCTGATAAACTCTCTATATAACATATTTTTCATCTTACACACCTTTTGCAGCCCTTTTGTTATCCATGGATGAGCCTTATATTTATTATTTGCACTGCAATGTATAATTGGACAATTTTTGTTGTATATCGAGAAATATGTTTTCAAATTTAGCATATGCTAAATTAGCATCATTCTCCATATAAATGGAATTCCATTCCTGCAAACACAAATCATTTTTAAGGCAATAATAGCTTCTTCAGATTGCAGACATTTTCGATATTGTATTTTCTCATTACATTTTTTATTTAAATCAGTTACTATAAAATTTGGTAAGTTGTCCCTAATATCATTGATCAATAAACCACTCATTGTTTTGGTAGCGGTATCATTTGTAAGTATATTATCAATGAGAGTACCTGACTGAGAAGTTATTCTTGAAGGCCTAGACATTTTTGGAAATAAATTTAAGCTGTACAAGGTATTAATGAAATCCTCTGTCCCTTTATGCTGATATGGCTTTAAAAGATCAATATTTATATCTCCACAGACAAATAATTTAATTTAATTAGCTTATAATGCGTCAAATCACAGCAAAAGCCGTCTCAAGGCACCTTACATAAAACAAGTCAACAATTAATAAATAATTAAAAATGAATTCAAAAAATATATAAATAAAAACTGAAGTAAATTAATAAAACAAATAAAAATAAAAATTATTCATAAGAAAGAGAATAAAAATAGGTTTTGAGTCTTGAGACTTAAAAATGTTCACAGACTCAGACTGCCTCACGGTCGCAGGAAGGAGAAGGAGGACTGTTCTACAGGGTGGGTGCACGATACGAAAAGGCTCTTTGACCTGCTGACTTCTTCGTCACCCTGGGAACACAGAGAAGAAGTCCCGCATCCTGCGACCGCAAAGCCCGGGCTGGCACGTAGAGGTCCACCAGATCAGCCAGATAAGATGGCACCAGTCCATGAACAACCTTATAAGTCAATAGCAAAACCTTAATATCTGCTCTCACAGAGACAGGGAGCCAGTGCAAAGATGCCAAAATGGGTGTGATATGTTCAGATCTTCTGCTACGTGTCAGAAGTCTGGCGGCAGCGTTCTGAACCAGCTGAAGACCCCTAATGCTGGACTGTGGTAACCCTGAAAATAGAACATTACAATAATCTAGTCTAGAAGAAACAAAAGCATGAATCAGGGTCTCAGCATCAGCCATGGACAGGATGGTGTGGATCCTCGCTCTCAGATGGAAAAAAGCAGTCCTAGTAAAATCCCTGATGTGGAGGTCAAAAGACAACGTGGGATCAAAAATTACCCCAAGGTTCCTCATTTTGTCTGTATGATGTATGACACACGAACCCAGGCTGAGCGCCAGCTGGTCAAACTGATGCCAATGTCTCGCTGGACCAAGAACCATCATTTCAGTCTTATCAAAGTTTAAAAGTAGGAAGTTACGAGACGTCCAACTTCTCACTGATAGAAGACAGTCCTCCAGGGATTTTATGGGAGTAAGATTTCCCGCAGTTATAGGCATGTACAACTAAGTATCATCAGCATAACAATGAAAGGCAATCCCAAAACTCTGCAGTATATGCCCAAGGGGTGCCACATACAGGGAGAAAAGCAAGAGGCCTAAAACAGATCCCTGTGGAACCTCAAATCTCATGTCAGCAAGGTCAGAGGTAGTGCCATTATACAAGACACATTGAGAACGACTGGACAGATATGTCAACCAGGCAAGGGCACTTCCAGTAATCCCCAAAAAATTCTCCAACCTATCAAGCAAAATATGATGATCCACGGTATCAAACGCAGCACTGAGATCTAACAACACCAAAACCGTAGTGGTGTCTGAGTCCATTGCCCGCATAAGATCATTCACTACTTTAGTGAGCGCTGTCTCTGTGGAGTGATATTTCCTAAAAGCAGACAGCAGCGGCTCAAAATCATCATTCTCAGTGAGATGGTCTCGAAGCTGCCGTGAAACCACCTTTTCTAAAATTTTGGAACAGAATGATAGATTTGATATTGGCATGTAATTTTTCAATACACTAGGGTCAAGATTAGATTTCTTAAGTAATGGTTTAATCACTGCTGATTTAAAACATTTTGGAACAGATCCAGAGGTTAATGACAGATTAATAATTTCCAGCACAGTCGGCCCAAGAGTGGGCCACAGGTCCTTAAACAATTTTGTTGGTATGGGATCAAATAAACAGGTTGTGCTTTTTGTAGACGCCACAAGTTTTGCCAGCACGCCCAATGAAATCAATCAATCAATCAATTTTTTTATATAGCGCCAAATCACAACAAACAGTTGCCCCAAGGCGCTTTATATTGTAAGGCAAGGCCATACAATAATTATGTAAAACCCCAACGGTCAAAACGACCCCCTGTGAGCAAGCACTTGGCTACAGTGGGAAGGAAAAACTCCCTTTTAACAGGAAGAAACCTCCAGCAGAACCAGGCTCAGGGAGGGGCAGTCTTCTGCTGGGACTGGTTGGGGCTGAGGGAGAGAACCAGGAAAAAGACATGCTGTGGAGGGGAGCAGAGATCGATCACTAATGATTAAATGCAGAGTGGTGCATACAGAGCAAAAAGAGAAAGAAACAGTGCATCATGGGAACCCCCCAGCAGTCTACGTCTACAGCAGCATAACTAAGGGATGGTTCAGGGTCACCTGATCCAGCCCTAACTATAAGCTTTAGCAAAAAGGAAAGTTTTAAGCCTAATCTTAAAAGTAGAGAGGGTGTCTGTCTCCCTGATCTGAATTGGGAAATAGTATTAAATTCTGTCAATCTAGGTAACACCTCAACTGTAGCGCCCACCTCCATAGCAGGTTTTAATGGCTGGGCTGAGGCGTGCTGAGATATGCTCAACCTAATATCTTCTATTTACTTCTCAAAATAATCCAAGAAATCCTGTGCTGAAAAGGGAGAACGACTAACAGGTGGCTGCCCGTGAATAAGAAATGCGACCGTGTCAAACAAAAACTTTGAGTTATGTTTGTTTTTACTGATCAAATCAGAGTAATAGGTCCACTTCGTGGCCAGTAGTGCATGCTTAAAATCTAAAATAGCATCCCGCCACACAAGGCGGAACACCTCTAATTTGGAACAACGCCATTTCCGTTCCAAACCTCTAGCCTTCTGCCTGAGGTCATGCAAATAATCATTGAACCAAGGTGACTGTGTCTTAGGAGGGCGTGACCTTAAAAGAGGAGGTGCAATCTTATCAAGTGTAGTTTTAAGCACTAAATTTAGACTATCCGCAAGGCTGTCCAGTGATTTAGCATTCTCCAGACTCAAAGCTAAAATATCAGGTAGTCTGGCCTCAAGTTCAGTCATAGTTGAGGGCTTAATACGACGCCGCAGTTGTAGACAAGGTTGTTGTTCCACTAAACGCGACAACGTAAATGTAAATCTGATAAGTGAATGGACAGAGACTATAGATGCCAGAGGCAAAATGTCAATATTTTTGACAGTAAACCCATGTACAAGAACCAGATCCAGGGTATTTCCACTAATGTGTGTTGGGTCCTGAATGCATTGCTGGAATCCGAAAGCATCCACAATTTGCATAAATGATTTGCAGAGGGGATCAGAGGGCTTATTTATATGAATGTTAAAGTCACCAATAATCAAAATGTTATCTGCACTAGTTGACAAACTGGAGATGAACGCACCAAATTCATTTAAGAAATCAGAATATGGGCCAGGGGGCCTATAAACAGTGACAAAATAACATAGCTGAGCTCCAGTTTTATGACCCTGACAGTACTTAGCATCATGGGCATAACGGAGAGTCAGATGCTCAAAAGAATTATATTTGTGACCCCCAACAGCTAATAAAGAAAACCTAGATTTGCAAACAAAAGCAACACCCCCACCTTGCTTCACACCACGAGACATGTGACTAAATGTGTATACTGGTGGGCAGGCCTCATGCACAGGAAGGAGAGTTGTGGGTTTGAGCCAGGTTTTACATAAGCCAATCATATCTAAATGATGATCCATGATTAAATCATTAATCAACAATGATTTCGAGGACAGTGATCTGATGTTCAGGAGACCCAGGGTAAGGACAACAGTCTCACTGTTCGGAACCTGGCGAAGCAAGCCCAGGTTCTGAGAGCGCCACTGGTACACATCAATCCAGCGAAGACGTGGACAGCCGGGCAAACAGTCCTCAGAGCCGACCAGTGGCACCACACAGGCTTTAACCGGATCCACAAGGCGCCAGGGCAGCACAGATCCTACCAGAATTCTATGCACAGCTCATCCGGAAGCCAAACAGCAGGCCAAACAGAGCTTCAGCTTCACCAGACGTCCACTTCGTCTCCCGCGGCAATGACTGCGCTTTCGGCCGAAAGGCAGCGCAGCAGCACGGCACAGAAAAGCCGGCACCTCCGATAAAAATGGGGGTGGAAAGTTCTTTCCACCCGCCGATAACCACACCGCACCACGAACCGGGGCTGGAGATCCAGCAGAGTTTGGCGATCATACACCCGCAGTGCCTCTGATTCAAAAACAGCACAAGTTAAAAACAATAAAATAACAAACAGACTGGAGAGCAGCAGATGAGCAGCCAGACACAACAGCGCCATCTTGGTGCTTAGTCTCTGTATTCAGTACAAAGACTAAGCAAATACTCGTTTATTACTCATCTGTGAAAAATATTTCTCAATCCAATTTTGAAATTCTTCAATATTTAATCCCAGAGCTCTATAAATACAGCTAATAATAATATTTTTACCTCTCCCCATACATATTTCAATTGTACGTACGTACGTACACAGTAAATTTTGCAGAGTAAAATATACTCTGCCGGGTTAACATTTGGTTCCAGTCTAAACAGAGTAAAATACACCATTATAAAATGAAATCAGCTCTATCGTCTTGTCAAATCAAGTTTGCTACTCCAATAAGAATCATTCACAGCATAATGGAGTTGATTTTACACTGTAACACTGAGTAGATTTAGCACTGTGATAGAGTATATTTAACACATATATTTAATGAGTTCTGTCATGTGAGAGACACTCACTCCTGCAAGCGCACCCTCTTTCTGATGAGCGGTCAGTGAGCATGAGCGAAGATGTAATTACATAGGTGAGTGAGTGAGTGAGTGAGTGAGTGACAGCTCCATTACTGGTGGCATATGACTGTTGTCTAAAATTTGTTTGAGCTGCATCCTGCAGGTGTGCCCGAGGCCATCAGGCTGCGTTCTGACACGGCTGACCATGCCTCTTTCCCTCCCGACTTGCAGTGTGTGTTGGCCTGGTTCCTGCACATTCTTGCAATGTGTGAAGGCAGCTTAAGGAAGCTCTTTCAGAAGTGGTGGCAAATATATTACAGGCAGAAAACACTATTCCATGTACAATTAATATACCTATCTGGAAGCAGAGCTGGAACCTTTCAGGATGCATCGTGTAACCAGTTCAGAACATCTCGAAAGCCATACGTTTTCCATTTTTCTTATCATGATTGACTGTCTCAAATGCTTTCTTCAGATCAAGAAATATTCCAAGTGCCTATTTTTTGCATCAGTACTGTCAGCTATTTTTCTACCAAATCAATCAGCACCAAGGTTGTCCATCTGTTGTTTCTAAATCCATACTGACTTTCAGTCAGCAACCGATGTTTCTCAATAAAATTGTAAAATTGATTTCTGAATAGGTTTTCAAAAATTTAAGAGAACTGAGAAAATACTAAAATGGGCCTGTGATTAGTGTAATGGTACTTATCCCCTGATTTGTAAATGGGAACCACTTTAGCTACTTTCATCCTGCACGGAAAGATCCTATTTTGAAAAGACAAGTTCAAGACATGCATTGGTGGTTTTACTATACCATCAATCACATTCTTCATGGTTAGCATGTCAATAAAAGTCCATACTGGTTGTGTTCTTGAAGTCATTGACAATGTCATAAATTTCACTTTCTTCCACTGCTTTCTGAAACATGGAGCTATAATTTGTTTCAACATAATCTGGGACATATATTTCTGCCCCATCAACCTTTATGGCCCCAAGTTTGGTCCAGCATTTACAAAGAAATCATTGAATCCATTGACTACTTCATTCATATCCGTTATACTAATTTCATTATCTATACAATATTTTGGATAAGTGTTTCTCATTTTTAATGATCCCATTTAATATACCCCATGTATCTTTTGTGTTGTTTTATATTGTCAGGGCAGAAAGCACTGAAAGTACTGGGGCAGGGTCATCACCTGCTAGCATTCGTCTTTGTTGATATTACACGTTGTGTTTCTCCAAATTCACTGTTCAACGTCTGATCACGGCCCAGACTAGCCAAAGGCCATGTTTGCATTATGATTTGGTTTTCATTGTGGGAGAGGTCCTTAATGCGGTTCTCTGAATGTGGAAAGCCAGAAGGCTCTGTGAGTACATTTGCATGCAGTACTTTGTGGAAACTTCTCCAGGTGCACCTGCTTTGTGCTTCGACCAAAATTACATTTCTCTGCATTGTATATCTGAATCCTGAGCGCTTCTTGTGTCGCCCGTCTCATTTTATGCTGACATCACCAGAGAAATTCCACAACAGTTTACCTTATCATGACAATTGTAAGTCGCAAATACTGGGAGACAATAACTTATATCATTCATTAACGTGGTAAACATGGTAATTAAAACGTGGTAAGAAATTATTCTTTACATAGGGCTCCATAGGTTACAAAGACAGAAAAACATGGAGACACACATTGCAGAGTACTGATAAGCGTATGAAAGATAATGACTGAACTCAGCCTCATACAGTTACAACAATGAGAACCTGTTCAGCAGCTCACGACTAAAACAAGTAAAAAATAAAAAGTAAAATAACTGCAACAGTAACAGAAAGGAATACGTCACATTGCCTTACCGTTCTGTACTACAGCTCCAGTCTGTACAATGCATAAATAAAAGCAACTAGGCAAATAAGAACAATTAGTCCCCGCTTCCTTCCCCTCTCTCTCTCTCTCTCATAAAATTACTTTTCATAAAGTTTTAATCAATCAGTGAAATCAAGTTGCCAAATAAACATAATCAACACCACAGCATTGTAATGTTCAGACTGGATGGACACATGTAACTTGATCAAACCGGATGTTTCTGATCATGTATTCAATGTATAACACCTACTTAAGATGGACCACCCCCTAGGGATCACAACATACAATATGTACTGCATGACATCCCCCTTCTTCAAGTTTTTTTTTTTTAGATACAGTTGCATGTAAAAGTTTGGGCACCCCTGATGATTTCCATGATTTTCCTTTGGTTGTCTGGATCAGCAATTTCAGATAAATATATCATATAGCAGACAAACACATTGATATTTGAGAAGTGAAATGAAGTTTATATGATTTACAGAAGGTGTGCAATAATTCTTTAAACAAAATTAGGCAGGTGCATAAATTTGGGCACCCCAACAGAAAAAATATATCAATACGAGGTCTGTGAGAAAGGTATAGTACCTTTTTATTTTTTTCAAAAACTATATGGATTTGATTCATATGTTTTTACGTCAGCCAAGCTTGAACCTTCGTGCGCATGCGTACGTTTTTCCAGCCTGTCGGTTGCGTCATTCGCCTGTGAGCACGCCTTGTGGGAGGAGTGGTCCAGCCCTCTCGTCGTTGTTTCATTGCGAGGAAATGGCGGAATGATTTGGGCTTTTTTTCCATCAGAATTTTTTCAGAAACTGTTCGAGACAAGCAGCTGGAAACCATTCGAAAAATTTATCTGGCTTTCGGTGAAAATTTTATGGGCTTCACAGAGAATAAGGACTGTTACTACAGCTTTAAGGATGCCCCACAATGGCGCATGGCGCGCCGCGCCCCGAGCTGCCATCGACAGGCAGAAACCACCACATCATTTCTAAATGGATCGCTGTGTGGAGCTGGGACCGTCGTGTGCAATTTCTCTAGTTATCACAAGAGCTGGACATCAGCCATTTTCTGGCAGATTTCACTTTTAACAAGAGATTTTGTCATGGAAAGCCATGCGGAGGCGTTGCGCGTCACGAAAGATTCGCTGATCGAGCGAGACAAAGGAACACCTCCGTTTCGGAGTGTTAGAGGACAAGTTGGGACAAGCCCAGCTCTCCACAATTTCTCTTATACTCACTGGGCTGGTAAGCATTGAAAGCCGAGACAGACACGCGGAATTCCTCCACGTCTGTCTCAATGTGCCGAAAAAGTGCTGATGTCCACGTCTTTTTCCTGTGCTAGTCAGACGACGTCCCAGATAAAACACAGCGTCCAGTTTGAAAATGAACGGCACATTCCACTGTTACAGGAATTTTTGTCATGGAAAGAGGAGCGGATGCTTCACGAGTCGCGGCGGTGCCGCATGGCGCACAGCAACGCCGTGATGAAGCCTCACGGGACATGTTTTGGCATGTCCAGGCACATCCACAATTTCTCGGATAATCACTCGATGGTAAAACCACTGATAGCTGTATGAACGCCATCTCAAAGCCGTCCTGTGAGACCAAAACGGAGGTGGTTTTGTCTCGCTCCAGTAGCGAATCCATCGTGACGCGCGAAGCCTCCGCTCGGCTTTCCATGACAAAATCTCTTAAGAGTGAAATCTGCCGGAAAATGGTTGATGTCCAGCTCTTGTGATAACCAGAGAAATGGCACACGATGGTCACGGATCCAGACAGCCATCGGTTTAGAAATGAAATGGTCGTTCAGCCTGTCGATGGCGGCTTCGGAGCACGGCGCGCCCCACAGCCGCTGGGGGCCGTCCTTAAAGCGACAGTAACACTCCTTATTCTCTACCAAGCCCCTAACATTTTTACCGAAAGCCAGATAAATTTTTTTAATGGTTTCCAGCTGCCAGTCTCTAACAGTTTCTGAAAAAATTCTGATGGAAAAAAGCCCAAATCATTCCACCATTTCCTGACAATGAAAATCCGACGAGGAGGCTGGACCACTGCTCACTCAAAGCCTGCTCACAGCCGAATGACGCAACCGACAGGCGTGGAAAAACTCACGCATGCGCACGAGGGTTCAAGCTTGTCTGACGCAATCACACGTGATTCAAATCCATATGGTTTTTGAAAAAAAATTATAAGGTAGGATACTTTTCTAATAGACCTCGTACATATTTCAGCAGAAAAGGTTCAAGTATAACACCTTCATACAACACGACTACTTTCATCTAATACAGATCTGGAGAACACCATTTCTTTGTATAAATATTTGAACAGTTTGATATCTGGACATCTCTTTTGTTCCTCAGGTAGATTATTCCATTTTTCAGGACCACAAATGGAGACACAGAGGCATTTCCTAATTGTCCTAGTGCCAGCAAATTTAAAATGATACAAACCCCTGGGTTTAACCTCTCTGGGAACCATCACCTTATCATTGTTGGGAAAGTGTAGTGACATGGACCCACAACAGGGGGCGTTAATGAACAGACAATGGATAAGCCAAAAAGTAACAATTTAATGTTGTGAATTGCACAACGGAATACAGACAATTGCAGTTGAGGAGTACAGTCAATCGTACACAAGGTGACGTGTGGGCAGGCTCGAGGATAGAAGACGTCAGTCCAGAGAAGAGCCGGATCCCACAAGGCTTCCAACGGCAACGGATCTGAAGAACACCGGAGCCGCCAAGTCCTGGGTCCCCTGGTGGCCACCGTCTCCAGTTGTCAGACCTGGTACTGCTGGCAGAAACAGAAACAGTTAATGGTGGGTGTGTGAATACACACCCAGTAATCTCTCAGTACCCAGTTCCTCCGGGAGGGAGAACCTCCACCTCCAAAAATAGGAACACCCGTGCAGTTCCTGTCAGTCGCTTCTCTGGATGGAGTGAGAGGCGAAGACGTCACAAACCCACACTATGCGCCAATCCAGCAGAAGACTGTGTCCACAGGAAACAACGGCTGCACACAGAACAATATTCAGTCACGGTAAGGCACAGCAGAGAAGGTTACCTGAGTGGTAGCTGATTTCTCGGCGGGGAGGTGGAGTTGCAGTCCGGCTTTTATGGTGATGTGGATGATGATAGTTGAATGAGTGACAGCTGTCACTCTCTGTTGCTCCAACGCCCTCTCGTGCTTGAAGCCCGCACTTCAAGCAGGGCACCCTCTGGTGGTGGATGGCCAGCAGTACCTCCTCTTCAGCGGCCCACACAACAATCATGGTGGAGAGGTTTGTGTGCAGCTATGAACCTGAGAGCTGTGTTGTTTGGAGCCTTTGTGCTCCTGATAGGGTCTCCCATGGCAAATTGGTCTCAGGCGAGAGGACAGACTAAGAATGGTTCACAAGACACCATGATAGAACGAGGTAGAGGAAATGTGACCCGGCCGGGAGGAAGCTCGGAGCCCTCATCTGGAGCTCACGAGTCCCCGGATGAGTGCCGCTATGTTGGAATTTACTCCAGTAGATGATAGGGTCGCCTCCCTGCATCTTCGGGTGGCAGGGGGGAACATTTTGGAGTATTCGGCCTTCTTAGAGTCCCTGAATGGATTGCAAGAAAAGGACAGAGACACCTGGAGAGGAGTGATTAGGAGGAACGGCCTCCCTGATCTAAATCAAAATGGTCGTTTGTTATTGGACTTCTGTGCTAGTCACGGACTGTCCATAACGAACATCATGTTCGAACATAAGGATACTCACAAGTGTACATTGTACAAGAGCACCCTAGGCCAAAGATCGATGATCGCTTTTGTGATCGTATCATCCAATTTCAGCACGCATGTTCTGGACTCTCGAGTGAAGAGAGGGGCAGAGTTGTCAACTGATCACCATCTGGTAGTGAGTTGGATCAGAGGGTGGGGGAGGACTTTGGACAGACCTGGTAAGCCCAAACGGATAGTACGGGTGATCTGGGAACGTCTGGAGGAGCCCACCGACAGATCTTCAACTCACTTCAGCTCCGGCAGAGCTTGTTTAGCATCCCTGTGGAGGTTGGGGGCATTGAACCAGAATGGGCAATGTTCAAAGCTTCCATTGCTGAAGCAGGGAGCTGTGCCTCAAGGGGCAGCAACGCTCGAACACCGTGGTGGACAATGGTGGTCAGGGAAGCCATCCAACTGAAGAAGGAGTCCTTCCGGGATACATTATTTCAGAGAACTCCAGAGGCAGTTGCAAGGTACCGACAGGTCCAAAGGGCAGCAGCCTCTGCTGTGGGGTAGGCAAAGCAGCAGGTGTGGGAGGAGTTCAGAACAACCATGGAGAAGGACTTTTGGTCGGCACCAAGGTGCTTCTGGTGGACCGTGAGGAACCTCAGGAGGGGAAAATGGGGAACCATCCAAGCTGTCTACAGTAAGGATGGGACTCTGTTGACCTCAACTGAGGATGTAATCCGGTGCTAGAAGGAACACTTTGAGGAACTCCTGCATCAGACTGGAGCGCCCTCTATAGTAGGGGCAGAGCTTTTCATCAATTTTCCTGGTGGAAGTCACTGAGGTAGTCAAACAACTCCGCAGTGGCAAGGCCCCGGGGGTTGATGAGATCCGTCCAGAAATGCTGAAGGCTCTGGGGGTGGAGGGACTGTCTTGGATGAGACGTCTCTTCAACACTGCGTTGAGGTCTGGGACAGTGCCTAAGGAGTGGAAAACTGGGGTGGTGGTCCCCATATTTAAAATGAGGGACCAGAGAGTGTGTGCCAAATACAGAGGCATCACACTACTCAGCCTCCCTGGTAAAGTCTACTCCAGGGTGCTGGAAAGGAGGGTTCAGCCGAAAGTCAAACTTCTGATTGATGAGGAACAATGCAAGATCCGTCCTGGTTGTGGAACAACCGACCAGCTCTTTACGCTCACAAGGATCCTGGAGGGTGCCTGGGAGTATGCCCACCCAGTCTACATGTGTTTTGTGGACTTGGAGAAGGCGTATGATTGGGTACACCGGGAGATACTGTGCTGCGGGAGTATGGAGTAAGGGGGTCCCTTCTCAGGGCCATCCAAAAGTCTGTACTTGCAAAGTGAGAGCTGTGTTCAGGTGCTCGGCAGTAAGTCGGACTCGTTTCTGGAGGAGGTTGGCATCTGCCAGGGCTGTGCCTTGTCATCAATCCTGTTTGTGATATTCATGGACAGGATATCGAGGTGTAGTTGGGGGTAGGAGTGTTTCCGGTTTGGTGGGCTCAGGGTCTCATCACTGCTTCTTGGAGATAATGTGGTCCTGTTGGCTTCATCGGCTGGTGACCTCCAACACTCACTGGATTGGTTCACAGCTGAGTGTGTAGTGGCTGGGATGAGGATCAGCACCTCTAAGTTTGAGGCCATGGTTCTCAGCAGGAAACTGAAGGATTGCCTGCTCCAGGTAGGGAATACGGCCTTCCTCCAAGTGAAGAAGTTCAAGTTGTGAGTGAGGGGATGATGGAGCATGAGATTGGATGGAGAATCAGTGCAGCAGGGGCGGTATTGCATTCGCTCTACCGTACTGTTGTGACGAAAAGGGAGCTAAACCAAAAGGTGATGTTCTCGATCTACTGGTCAACCTTCGTTCCTACTCTCACCCATGGTCATGAGGGTTGGGTCATGACCGAAAGAACTTGGTATGATCCCGATACCCTGCATTGTGAATTATTATTAATGCTCTTTTTTGAAGGATGAATAATGGTTGCACTGTAGTTTTATAGTTATTGCCCCAGACTTCAGCCAGCCCAGTCTCAGATTTCTTTTCGTACTCCAGTGACGAAAGAGTTAAATTTTCGTGACATGATTTTTTTTTTTTACTCACTATTACTAACCCTACTCTTACCCCCAACCGTAACCTTAACCATAACCTAATCTTACTCCTTCCCCCCACCCTAACCATAACCACCCCCGACACTTCCGCTTCACTTTTAATTTCATGCAGTCACCACGGAATGAGTTAGAATGATGGTTCTCGACCGGAAAAAGGTGCCTTGCCCTCTTCAGGTCAGTGGGGTGTCGTTGACTCACGTGGAGGAGTTTAAGTATCTCAGGGTCTTGTTCACGAGTGAGGGACAGATGGAGCGTGAGATCGATAGATGGATCGGTGCAGCGTCTGCAGTGATGCGGTCGCTGTATCGGACTGTTGTGGTGAAGAGAGAGCTGAGTAGGGGGGCAAAGCTCTCAATTTACAGATCGATCTAAGTTCCGACCCTCACCTATGGTCATGAGATTTGGCTCATGACCAAAAGAACAAGATCGCGAGTACAAGCGGCCGAGATGAGTTTCCTCCGCAGGGTGGCTGGGCGCTAGGGCTGAAACAATTAGTCGAGTAACTCGAATAATTTGATTACAAAAAATGTTCAAGGCAAATTCTGTGCCTCGAAGCTTCGTTTAACGTTGTAGTACATATGCCAGGCCTATGTGTGGCACTGCAACGTCCGCAGAAAAAAAAAAAACAGAAGAAGACTGGAGCATAACAGCTAATCAAATTAGCAGCGATAGCTTCCGCTTTCCAACGTGACACATAGGGTAAAATAAGGCCTTTTAAGAGAAAGATGGTCCACGCTGATCATCTGAAATAGACTGACTGTGAATTTAAAGCGAAGTAGTGTGTTTGTCTATTTTAAGACACACACGGTCTGCTCTAAGTGGGGAGGGACTATTGACTATTGGTGTGTGTGGATTGGGAGGTCTGGGCGGCTTTGCTTGAGCTGCTCCACCTGCGACCCGACCTAGGATAAGCGGAAGAAAATGGATGGAAAATGGATGGATAATTTTGGTCCCGGCAGCACGGTGGCTTAATGGTTAGCACTGTTGCCTCACATCGAGAAGGTCATGGGTTCAATTCCAGCCTGTGTTACATGTTCTTCCAGTGTTTGCATGGGTTTCCTCTGGGTGCTCCGGTTTCCTCCCACATCCAAAGCGGGTTAGGTGGACTGGAATCTTTAAATGTCGATAGGTGTGCAAGTGGGTGTGAATGTGTTTGTTTGTATGTTTGTGGCCCTGCGACAGACTGCCGTCCTATCCTGGGTGTACCCCACCTCTCACTCTATGACTGCTGGGATAGGCTAAAGCCCCCCGCGACCCTTGATTGGACTAAGCGGTTGAAGATGAGTGTGTGTGTGTGTAATTTTGGTCCCAACACAGAGCCCTGGGGAACCCCACAAACGATGTCCAGATACGTAGAACAGCAGTCCCCAAAGTCAACAAACTGCTTCCGGTTTTGTAAATAGCTTTTAATCCAATTCAGAGCCACTCCTCTGATCGCACAGAGTTCCATCTTTTGAAATAATATGTTGTGATCAACTGTGTCGAAAGCCTTTCTTCGATCAATAAATAAACCAATTACTAATTCCCTTTGGTCCACATATTTATTGATCTCTTCTATTACATCGAACAAAGCCAGTGCAGTGGACAATTTCGCTCTGAACTCATATTGACTGTCATCAAGCAAGTTGTGTTGTTCAATAAATTTATTATAAATTTGTTATTATAAGTTTTTTCTAATATCTTAGAAAACTGGCCTGTCTGACACCTTATGTTAGAGACACAGATCTGTAGTTAGTAAAAAGATGTTTGGCACCAGATGTGAATAGAGGTATCACTTTTGCCACTTTCATACCATCTGGAACAATTCCAGTTTGAAATGATTTATTAAATATATAAGTTAATGGTTTAGCAATTTCTGTAATTATTTAAATTACTAAGGCCACATATACATCATTATGATCAATTGACTTTTTACTTTAACATGTGCTGACTACAATAATAATTTCCCTATCATCGACTGGGCCAAGAAACATTGTGTATGGATGTCTATCAATTAATTGCTGGTTAGCCATGTAGTGTGTGGAATCTCAGGTGCCAAATATGGCCCAACATTAGCAAAAAATGTATTAAAACTGTTCACCACTTGATTCATGTCATATTCATCGTTGTTATTATAAGTAAAGTATGTTGGGTAGTTCTTTGCTTTGGGTTTATTTGTTAAAATACTATTCAATATTTTCCATGTTTCAATTATGTTATTTTTATTATCGTTTAGTATTTTTCCAAAGTATGATTTTTTTTACAGTTCCGCATAATGGTTGTTAATTTAATTTATAGTGCTTATATTTAATCTCTTCCTCTCTTGATTTACTTCTGATAAACTCTCTATATAACATATTTTTCATCTTACACACCTTTTGCAGCCCTTTTGTTATCCATGGATGAGCCTTATATTTATTATTTGCACTGCAATGTATAATTGGACAATTTTTGTTGTATACGTATATTGTCGAGAAAGATGACTTTAAGCTTGCTTTCAGCTTGTTTTCATCTTGGAATATAATACGTGGCATTGGATTAATATACATGCTGGTTGGATTACTGCACAGTTTTTGGTACTTTCCTGGAGTAAGTGAGATCATACCAGACTTTTCCATTATAAATGGGGAGGCCCACGGAATGAACTCGATGGTGAAGACAATGGAATATGTCTAAGAATGATTCTAACATGACAAGTATGATCAAATGAAGTATTAATGTGTTAAAAGTAATGTCTAAAGAATGATTAAACATGACAAGTATGATCAAATGAAAAATTAATGTGTTGAAATTAGAAGTTGATTAGAAAAAGTATGTTACAAATAAGTGAAATGAATGATTATGAGTTGTTTTTCATAAAGAGTGCAGAGTGAGACGAAAAGAGGAAGTGGAAAAGTTGTTTTTCATTGAGTGCAGTTAGAGAAAAAGAGGAAGTGAAAATGATGTCGCAAGCAGGGCAAGAAAAGCTGATGTTAAACAACTGATCAAATGATAAATGTTAGTAAAATATGAAATGAATAATAAGGAATGAAAATGTTTGTATATGATCATATGATGAGGAAAACGAGCCAGAGGAAAGTGAAGATGAACCGCTATCCCTGGGAGGTCCTAATCCTGGGGTAAATGGTCAAGAATACAAAAGCCCGGACCAGCTCCACACAAGCTTTGAACCAGAGTGGCCAAAATTGCCCTTAGGAAGTGTGAGAGGAACAACCTCAACAGTTAAAAAACAGACAGAACGCTTAGTTGAGCAGGAGAAAAGACGAAGAAGCCTTCAGGGAGTATCTGGACAGATATTCCATCAATCGCCGGAATGTGGGCTCAGAAGCTTGAGACAGCTTAAATCTGAAGAATGAATTGTTTTTATGTGAAAAAGAGTTGTAATGACATGATTGAATATGATTGATGTGATTTTGAAGAAATGATTTAAAGAGAATGAATTCTCAGAAAAGCTGAAGTGTTAACAGAAAAGAGGAACTTGAGTTACTGGCAAGGGGCTGTAGATGGCTTCCAGTAAGGGAAGGAGAAGGGAGGAGGTTTTGAGTTACCAACGTCCGTGGACATCCTGACGGAGGCAGTGAGCGGCTAGACGAATCTCCTCGCCACCAGCTTGAACAGCCTTTGTGCAGCCCTGCCGGGTAATACCCGTGGAGACACGAAGGTCGGACCCCAGAGACGGAGAGCTGGTTTTTAGTACACAAACACATTCATCGGAGGGTGAGCGTGTGCCGTGTACGTGAAAAAAGAGGGATCTGACACGTGGCACCCGAACAGGGACCTGACTAAGTGTAGTCGGGTCCGAGGAAGAATCCTGGCCAAAGGAGAAGTCTTTTGCCATTGGATAGGTGGAAAGCCCCTGAGTAGATCACCAAGGGAGACAGTGTTGTGGAGAGTGTCGGCTGATGGCCTGTATAGGTCCAGTAACGGCTTGAAACATATCTGTTTTCCAGAGGTGTGAAAGTTTGGAGGCGACCACCAGGAGGACGAAGTAAAGACAACAGGAGCAAGCATCCCAGGGAGCTGGGATCAAGGACGAGAAGCAGACGTGTCACTGCTGGATCGTCTGAACTGGGACGAGAAGCAGACGTGTCACTGCTGGATCGTCTGAACTGGGACGAGAAGCAGACGTGTCACTGCTGGATCGTCTGAACTGGGACGAGAAGCAGACGGAGATAGCCTGCTGGATCGTCACGAAACGACGAGGAAGGGAAGCAGACGAGGGAGCCTGCTGGATCGGATCGTCAAAGAGAGCAGGTATGAGAGTATACCGTGCAAAATGGTGATCTACAAGAGAGAGTAGGATCATCAACCCGTGAGGTTCCTGAGGGGAGAAGCGGGAAAAGGAGCAGCTGATTTGGAGTTAACTTCTGGAATTAGCGCTGAATAGCCAAGTAGTCTGTCACTCATCCCTGACTCAAGGCGCCAAGAGAGGCTTTGACAGGCAGACGACTCGAGACGACAAGGACCATAGCTGAAGTCAAGGAGACGACAGTAGTGGAATCGACAATCTCAGCAACCGAGAGAATAAAGCGAGGATAATCATTACGAAACAGTAAGGTTAGTGTTGAAAATAAGCAGTAAAAATATGGCTGAAGAAGTGTCAGGACCCGTAGTAACCCCTGAATCCGAACCAGATGAGGAAAAAGAAGTGAATATTCAGCCACACAGAGTGGTATTGTATGGACGAGGATATGATTTTTGGGCAGAAACAGTTCAAAAATATGTCAGAGATCAAAGTGTAGAAACTGATGAAGAAAGTTTCAAAGAAGCTATGGCAGAAACTATACACAAATTAGGGATATATTATCCAGGTCAGCATAAAGAGGGGCAGATCCTGGCCGTTTTGGAGAGCCCACCAGTCCCGAAGGACAAGACGGGGACCAGAGAGTGGCTTGACTGGTGGTGCAAAATTCTCGAAGAAGGGTGGAAAAGAGGACAAATCACCACCTTAGTAAGTCCTGAGAAAAGTTATGACCCCGTAGTAAAAATGACAGCGGGGTTGTTGGGAGTAGAGACGGTCCTGGTTGATGTTAAGGCAAAATCAGCGTCCGTGTATGCCGAATTTAAGTCCATGGCAGAACGACTAAAAGGGGTAGGAAGAATGCTTAAGGAACAATATCCTATAGGGGAAGATAGGAATGGACGAGACACTGGAGACGAGAGCAAGACAGATTTCCAGGCCGAGCCCGGACAAAGTGATGAGGAAAACGAGCCAGAGGAAAGTGAAGATGAACCGCTATCCCCGGGAGGTCCTAATCCTGGGGTAAATAGTCAAGAATACAAAAGCCCGGACCAGCTCCACACAAGCTTTGAACCAGAGTGGCCAAAATTGCCCTTAGGAAGTGTGAGAGGAACAACCTCAACAGTTAAAAAACAGACAGAACGCTTAGTTGAGCAGGAGAAAAGACGAAGAAGCCTTCAGGGAGTATCTGGACAGATATTCCATCAATCGCCGGAATGTGGGCTCAGAAGCTTGAGACAGCTTAAATCTGAAGAATGTGCCCCCGGACCGAGTTACCATAGTAAAGAGGAAGGGCGCTCACAGGAAATCTTTAGAAAATCCAAAGCAAAAACCCACCATGTATACACTGAATCTGACTGCATGGAGGACTTGAACCCTATGCCCGAAGGAACCAAAAAAATGGTGACCCAAGATGGAGGACGGGCATATCATTATTTTGGCAGTCCTTGGGATATAGATGGAGATAGTCTTATTGTCTTCACAAATCACAAACTGAAAATTGCCAACCGAAAATTCCGAGCAAAACTCAAGGCGAAGGCAGGCAAAGAATACCAAGAGGAGCTTAAGAACATAAAGGGGAGAAATCTGGAGGGAAAATCAATGGTGATAACAAGCGCACCATGAATGAATTATCATGCACTCATACATGTGCCCTTTGAAAGCTACCCAGGGAGAGAAAATTCAATCGAATACACGGAGAAAATGTTGAAAACTCTGGGAATAGCTATTGATTTGGCTAAAGAACGCCAGCATCGGCGAGTGGTGATGTGTGTGGACGGATTACGATCTGGACATATGACATGGGAAGAGGCAGAAAAGGTTGCCATGGCAGCTGTGAACCTACACATGCGTACCCCAGGAGTATGGGGATCAATGAGAGAAATTGTGGTGGTCACTAGCAATGAGCAGGAGCAAGATCGAGTGAGAAGGGCACTTGAAGCGGTGAATTTAGGACAAAATAGAGCAGGTCCAAGGAAGGGTGCAGTTGAAGCAAGTGGAGTGGCAACTAGTCCCCCGCTAGTGATGCAGTCCATCCCCACGGTGACAAGTGATAAAAGATCAGTTCATGCTGTAGGAGTGCAGCAATTAAGGATTAAAACCCCACGACCAACATTAAAACAAGTTGCAAGTGGGCTCCAGACCATCATACAACCCACAACCTCCCAATCTCGGATGAGAGAGCCTTATCAGGCTCCTCCACCGGATAATGGAGAAGAGGATCCTATATTCATTCCTTTACCAGTCGGAAATACTGAAGCAACTGGGGCACCCCGAAAGTCAGAACAAAACGGGGACCCACAACCACAAGACCTATGTCCTCCCCATGAATCTGATATGGATGAGGACCAGGGAAGAGAGTCTGAAGAGGAGATCAATCCACAAGACTCAGAAGAGGATGAACCGCTATCTGTGGTAGGGGAAAGAGAAGTCTCACGCCCAGAACTACGAACTGGACGCTACAGAGGACGAAAGAAAGAAGTTGGGGTGTATAATGTGCGTGTAGCATCACAGAGAATTGCAAGAGATGTCAGGGTCAACCCAGTGGAGACCCGAGACAAGCGACAAACCTATGCTCCAGAAGTTGGACAAACTGGGTATGACATCCCAGAAGAGTGGATTGAGCGACAAGATGAAAAGAAAACTCTCGAGGTAACAGCTACTGTTGGAGAGTGGGCTAATATACTAATGTGGCCCTTCTATCCTACACTGACTGCCTGTAAAGAGTTAACAAATAACTTCAGAGTCGCCTATTTAGGCGTTGCCCATGATGTGATGTTGAGAAAACTAAAAACAGCAGCTTTACACTGGTAACGACAAGTGTTGAGAGAAATTAATGAGGAAAATCTGGATGATGAAGGAGAAACAATTCCACCATCGTCAGGATTACAAGCGAGACTCCCAAATCAGAACTTTCCTGCTGGATCTAGAGAGCAAAGTCTGCCAGCAATTCAAGCTGAAATTCAAGCAGACGGCAGGGAATTCCGTGAATTCAAGAAATTAAAGATGAGAGAATTTCCAACCGTCACCACCAATTACAACCTGACCGCCGGGGCAGACATCCTTCAAAACCCACAAGTGAGGGAGCAAGAGATTATCGTGGCAACCATCTTACGGTTAAAACAAAGAGAGCGAAGAGAAGTAGGCTGCACTTGGATAAGACCTGAACCTGGCGAACCAGCCTGGTATTGCTCATGGGGATGCAGAGTACTGCTGGGCTATCGAGCAGGATATTGGGAAAAAGAAGCTGTTTTTCCAGCATTACCAAGACATGATGTTTGCAGAATGATAATGCCAACCTGGAAACATTGGGGTAATTATAACCTCACCTGTGACAACACCCGCAGCAGAGTGCCGAAAGTGGATACTACATCTACAATAGTCCCTCCGTTGAACAACGTCACCGACATGGGAGCAGGGATATCATATTCCAAACCAACCGCCGTCTCACCAGCAGCATTGGTGGGATCCACAAAGATATCACCAACACAGGGAAAAACCAAACCATTCCCTACATCGCCAAAACAAGATACCCAGCAAGTATTAGAACCAAAAGTTAAAAGTATCGATAACGTGATTAAAAATAAATGGAAGAAAATTCATGAATATTGTGTAAAGAAAAAGTAGCAAAATTAGATAGATGTTATTGGAATCGACCTATTGGATGTAAATCTCAAAATTACATAGTGCTTGCACCAGTCATCGATTTGATAGACAGGATTACTTGGAAACAAAAACAGGAGGCAAAACATGATGAATGGCTTAATGACACCTTTCCGTGGGTCTGGAGCGTTCCACTGATACATTTTGAGGGGAATTTTCCAAAGGGATACACGTGGACTGGGCATAGTTTGCGGGGTCCACATAAAACAAAATTCTATGTGCAAAAACTACCAAAGCCTGATGAGCTAAGGTCAGTACCTCAGAAAGATTTTAGCAAAATTGATCAATGCGTGGCGAATAGAATCTATGAAAGCTTACATGAGACAGAATACCATAATAATTTGGCTGAAGGTTCTGGTAAATCCCCCCAATGTCCCATAGACCAAATTAAGACAGGGAATTGGCTAAGATGGGTATATAACTGTACACAGTTGTTACAGATTCCAACCATTAAGGGGACCCTTCAAGCATGGCAGGAAGGAGTTAAACGTAGTAAGGATGTCACCTGGTGGGGAATGGAGAAATATGAAGTTGAAGATTGGGTATTCCCCTGTTTAGATCAAAGTAATAATTATTGGGTTAAATATCAATACATCGCCACGGTCTACTCCAGAGACAGAGCTACTTGGTCCGGTGTACTCTGGAGACCAAATCCTTATGTTACGCCACGGCCATGGAAAATGATTTGTAATAAAAGTAATACCACATGTACGATAAGCCTTGCCCGCCAAAATTGTAGAAATGTTCCTGGCTGGGAAGAATATTGTGATGCTTACTATAACAGCGAATATGACACTTACGGCCATCAAACAGTTTGGGAGAAGAATAGTGCTGGCGCATGGATAAGAGCTTTTCCACCCAACGTTGGATGTGCCAAGGCTGTCCTGGGACATGGAATGTCGAAAAGGAAGCAGGTCCTGGGCCACATAGTGCCATTTGTTGGTGATGCTTTGATAATGCTTGAGGAAGGATATGCCTTCAAGAAAAGTCTATGTGAAGGACGAGAAATTGTCGGTTACGAATGGCTGGGACCCAATCGGATTTACAATAATGGTACGTGTGAATCGCCTGCAGAACATTGGTTGAGCTGTGGAAAAGGAAGAAGTCGGCATGAATGTTCTTGGTGGGAAAGAACGCAAATAATAGCTGGAGGAATCATCACTACTTTCGCTGCAGAGACCGGAGAAGTCATTAAAGAAGGTCTCGAAATGGTGACTGGTTGGATTGGACATTTGTTTGGATATCTTTGGCCCTATCTGTTAATCATAATAGGAATTATTATTGCTGCAGTGATTGGATATGTTTTGTTAAAAGGCAGTTTTGCAGCCGCCCTGCGCTTGTGTGGGAGGAGCACACAACGCAGTGAAATGGAGCCCCTCCTCCGTTAGGGGAGGAGCAATGAAGCCTACAAAGCTCGACGCCGAGACACGCCCTGTTCATTCTGACTTGGGGAGTGAAGGAAGAAGAAGCATCTACATAACAGCATACCAACTTAAGGAGATAAGTAAAAAGAATAAGAGAGCACAATGTTCAACAATACTGGCGGCATAAATGACACCATTTTCAAAGTGAGTAGAGTGGAGTTTATTGCACTACTGTTAATATGGCTGCTATACTGCTGTGTCAGCCGATGGGACTTACGACAACCACTGCGAATAGTAACGCTGCTACATGGATGTGTCAGATTGGCGATCATCAATCTGCACTACGGTCAGAGTGACCTAGGGTTGTCTTTATTCATCACTCACGTCCTCGGTCGCTTTACTCTCCAGTTTGATTGTTGGGGAATATGGCAGTACACATCGATTACAATTTGGATGGTGATAGATATGACAGCAATCTTTTACGCCCCGGCAGTGGTAGCTGACATTGTGTGCGAAGCTGTGATGGCCCTAACCCTGTTGGCGTACATAGCTACGTTAACTGGAGCCGTACAACGCAAGAAACCTTGGCTCTACAAACTTGGACTTATACTTTGGGCCTTAGGATGGGGAATATTATCAGCTTTATACTGGCTGTCCATGGTTAGTCAACTACTCCTGCTGTTATGGTTTACGACCTATGATGCTTGCTTCCCGCGTACGGCTCCTTCAGCTACAGCGGGAATGACAACGTCATCACAGTCCCACTCTCCTAAGGTGATCATGAGAAGTCTCTGGCGTACAGCCGAATAATCCAGACGAACACTTTTGCTTGCTTGTAATATAATAATCAAAAGACTAATGTTTCCTCTTGCACTATAGGGGGATATAAAATGTATTCATTGTCAAGCCACCCTGAAACAAGTGCTCTACCTCTGGGAGGTAACACCGACTCTGTGGTGCCCGACGTGTTATAGCAACAACTTCGCTGTTCAAGTGGCACGGGGAATAATGGGACGGAAGGATACATCTTTCCTGCCCCAGGTACCAACAGCAACATACCTAAAAATTGAAGCCGAGGCAACCATAGTTTGGCATTCCCTTTTGGTTGATCAAATACGAGCTGACACTGTAGTGTCTCCAGAGGGAAATATGTATTGCCCCGTGTTTACCAAAATGTGGATGTACCCTACGGGAATAAGATTCTCCACAGCTCATCTTGCTGATGGCCGGATCGTGGCCATTGGTCCTTCATTACCACCAGTTCCACGTTCATCTCCACAGCACACTGCAGAGACTGGAGCGCAGACCGAGGATTGAACTGGTGTTGGAGGCCCTCACGCAGGTGTTCTTGGACGAACACCTTCAACAGCCTGAGCCTGAGGATATTCACGCTGAAGCTTCACCTCAACCGAAGGATACATCACCACGACCATCTACACCAGTTACACCGTGTTATACACCCGTCACCCCCGCTTCACCATGTGCACCATCAGTCCCTGACGGATTATCATCTCAGGAATATGAGGCAACTCCATCTCCATCGGGATTATCATCACAAGCATCGCTAATGGAAGAGCAGCCTTCTGACGGCGACAGCAATCTACAAATGGGCGGAGAGGAGTACGTGGTGCTGGATGAGTGTCATTCAACTCCAGCTCCTCCTGTTCTGTCTCCGATGGTGGACGAGAAAGAAGTGCTCACCCTTCACCCTGTCGACGACGATGGGGATGTTTTATGGAAGTATAGAGAGATCGGCAGAGCTTCAAGTCATGGAGGGGGTGTCGAGAAAGATGACTTTAAGCTCCCCTGTGAGCAAGCACTTGGCTACAGTGGGAAGGAAAACTCCCTTTTAACAGGAAGAAACCTCCAGCAGAACCAGGCTCAGGGAGGGGCAGTCTTCTGCTGGGACTGTTTGGGGCTGAGGGAGAGAACCAGGAAAAAGACATGCTGTGGAGGGGAGCAGAGATCGATCACTAATGATTAAATGCAGAGTGGTGCATACAGAGCAAAAAGAGAAAGAAACAGTGCATCATGGGAACCCCCCAGCAGTCTACGTCTATAGCAGCATAACTAAGGGATGGTTCAGGGTCACCTGATCCAGCCCTAACTATAAGCTTTAGCAAAAGGAAAGTTTTAAGCCTAATCTTAAAAGTAGAGAGGGTGTCTGTCTCCCTGATCTGAATTGGGAGCTGGTTCCACAGGAGACGAGCCTGAAGCTGAAGGCTCTGCCTCCCATTCTACTCTTACAAACCATAGGAACTACAAGTAAGCCTGCAGTCTGAGAGCGAAGCGCTCTATTGGGGTGATATGGTACTACGAGGTCCCTAAGATAAGATGGGACCTGATTATTCATAACCTTATAAGTAAGAAGAAGAATTTTAAATTCTATTCTAGAATTAACAGGAAGCCAATGAAGAGAGGCCAATATGGGTGAGATATGCTCTCTCCTTCTAGTCCCCATCAGTACTCTAGCTGCAGCATTTGAATTAACTGAAGGCTTTTTAGGGAACTTTTAGGACAACCTGATAATAATGAATTACAATAGTCCAGCCTAGAGGAATAAATGCATGAATTAGTTTTTCAGCATCACTCTGAGACAAGACCTTTCTGATTTTAGAGATATTGCGTAAATGCAAAAAAGCAGTCCTACATATTTGTTTAATATGCGCTTTGAATGACATATCCTGATCAAAAGTGACTCCAAGATTTCTCACAGTATTACTAGAGGTCAGGGTAATGCCATCCAGAGTAAGGATCTGGTTAGACACCATGTTTCTAAGATTTGTGGGGCCAAGTACAATAACTTCAGTTTTATCTGAGTTTAAAAGCAGGAAATTAGAGGTCATCCATGTCTTTATGTCTGTAAGACAACCCTGCAGTTTAGCTAATTGGTGTGTGTCCTCTGGCTTCATGGATAGATAAAGCTGGGTATCATCTGTGTAACAATGAAAATTTAAGCAATACCGTCTAATAATACTGCCTAAGGGAAGCATGTATAAAGTGAATAAAATTGGTCCTAGCACAGAACCTTGTGGAACTCCATAATTAACTTTAGTCTGTGAAGAAGATTCCCCATTTACATGAACAAATTGTAATCTATTAGACAAATATGATTCAAACCACCGCAGCGCAGTGCCTTTAATACCTATGGCATGCTCTAATCTCTGTAATAAAATTTTATGGTCAACAGTATCAAAAGCAGCACTGAGGTCTAACAGAACAAGCACAGAGATGAGTCCACTGTCCGAGGCCATAAGAAGATCATTTGTAACCTTCACTAATGCTGTTTCTGTACTATGATGAATTCTAAAACCTGACTGAAACTCTTCAAATAGACCATTCCTCTGCAGATGATCAGTTAGCTGTTTTACAACTACCCTTTCAAGAATTTTTGAGAGAAAAGGAAGGTTGGAGATTGGCCTATAATTAGCTAAGATAGCTGGGTCAAGTGATGGCTTTTTAAGTAATGGTTTAATTACTGCCACCTTAAAAGCCTGTGGTACATAGCCAACTAACAAAGATAGATTGATCATATTTAAGATCGAAGCATTAAATAATGGTAGGGCTTCCTTGAGCAGCCTGGTAGGAATGGGGTCTAATAAACATGTTGATGGTTTGGATGAAGTAACTAATGAAATAACTCAGACAGAACAATCGGAGAGAAAGAGTCTAACCAAATACCGGCATCACTGAAAGCAGCCAAAGATAACGATACGTCTTTGGGATGGTTATGAGTAATTTTTTCTCTAATAGTTAAAATTTTGTTAGCAAAGAAAGTCATGAAGTCATTACTAGTTAAAGTTAATGGAATACTCAGCTCAATAGAGCTCGACTCTTTGTCAGCCTGGCTACAGTGCTGAAAGAAACCTGGGGTTGTTCTTATTTTCTTCAATTAGTGATGAGTAGAAAGATGTCCTAGCTTTACGGAGGGCTTTTTTATAGAGCAACAGACTCTTTTTCCAGGCTAAGTGAAGATCTTCTAAATTAGTGAGACGCCATTTCCCCTCCAACTTACGGGTATCTGCTTTAAGCTACGAGTTTGTGAGTTATACCACGGAGTCAGACACTTCTGATTTAAAGCTCTCTTTTTCAGAGGAGCTACAGCATCCAAGTTGTCTTCAATGAGGATGTAAAACTATTGACGAGATACTCTATCTCCCTTACAGAGTTTAGGTAGCTACTCTGCACTGTGTTGGTATATGGCATTAGAGAACATAAAGAAGGAATCATATCCTTAAACCTAGTTACAGCGCTTTCTGAAAGACTTCTAGTGTAATGAAACTTATTCCCCACTGCTGGGTAGTCCATCAGAGTAAATGTAATGTTATTAAGAAATGATCAGACAGAAGGGAGTTTTCAGGGAATACTGTTAAGTCTTCTATTTCCATACCATAAGTCAGAACAAGATCTAAGATATGATTAAAGTGGTGGGTGGACTCATTTACTTTTTGAGCAAAGCCAATAGAGTCTAATAATAGATTAAATGCAGTGTTGAGGCTGTCATTCTCAGCATCTGTGTGGATGTTAAAATCGCCCACTATAATTATCTTATCTGAGCTAAGCACTAAGTCAGACAAAAGGTCTGAAAATTCACAGAGAAACTCACAGTAACGACCAGGTGGACGATAGATAATAACAAATAAAACTGGTTTTTGGGACTTCCAATTTGGATGGACAAGACTAAGAGACAAGCTTTCAAATGAATTAAAGCTCTGTCTGGGTTTTTGATTAATTAATAAGCTGGAATGGAAGATTGCTGCTAATCCTCCGCCCCGGCCCGTGCTATGAGCATTCTGACAGTTAGTGTGACTCGGGGTGTTGACTCATTTAAACTAACATATTCATCCTGCTGTAACCAGGTTTCTGTTAGGCAGAATAAATCAATATGTTGATCAATTATTATATCATTTACCAACAGGGCCTTAGAAGAGAGAGACCTAATGTTTAATAGACCACATTTAACTGTTTTAGTCTGTGGTGCAGTTGAAGGTGCTATATTATTTTTTCTTTTGAATTTTTATGCTTAAATAGATTTTTGCTGGTTATTGGTGGTCTGGGAGCAGGCACCGTCTCTACGGGGATGGGGTAATGAGGGGATGGCAGGGGGAGAGAAGCTGCAGAGAGGTGTGTAAGACTACAACTCTGCTTCCTGGTCCCAACCCTGGATAGTCACGGTTTGGAGGATTTAAGAAAATTGGCCAGATTTCTAGAAATGAGAGCTGCTCCATCCAAAGTGGGATGGATGGCCGTCTCTCCTAACAAGACCAGGTTTTCCCCAGAAGCTTTGCCAATTATCTATGAAGCCCACCTCATTTTTTGGACACCACTCAGACAGCCAGCAATTCAAGGAGACATGTGGCTAAACATGTCACTCCCGGTCCGATTGGGGAGGGGCCCAGAGAAACTACAGAGTCCGACATTGTTTTTGCAAAGTTACACACCGATTTAATGTTAATTTTAGTGACCTCCGATTGGCGTAACCGGGTGTCATTACTGCCGACGTGAATTACAATCTTACCAAATTTACGCTTAGCCTTAGCCAGCAGTTTCAAATTTCCTTCAATGTCGCCTGCTCTGGCCCCCAGAAGACAATTGACTATGGTTGCTGGTGTCGCTAACTTCACATTTCTCAAAACAGAGTCGCCAATAACCAGAGTTTGATCCTCGGCGGGTGTGTCGTCGAGTGGGGAAAAACGGTTAGAAATGTGAACGGGTTGGTGGTGTACACGGGGCTTCTGTTTAGGGCTACGCTTCCTCCTCACAGTCACCCAGTCGGCCTGCTTTCCCGGCTGCTCGGGATCTGCCAAGGGGAACTAACGGCGGCTAAGCTACCTTGGTCCGCACCGACTACAGGGGCCTGGCTAGCTGTAGAATTTTCCACGGTGCGGAGGCTGAGTCTCCAATTCGCCCAGCCTGGCCTCCAAAGCTACGAATAAGCTACACTTATTACAAGTACCGTTACTGCTAAGGAGGCCGAGGAATAACTAACATTCACACCCAGAGCAGAAAAGTGCAGGAGAGACAGGAGAAGCCGCCATGCTAAATCGGCTAAGAGCTAGTAGCTATGCTAACCTAGCGGATTCCTAAAAACACGCAAAGTGAATAATGTGTAAATAATTTACAGGTGATTCAGCAGAAGGAGTGCTTTAGTTAAGGCACGTAAAGATTACACTGGGAAACAAATCGTAATCTAGATAACTAGATCAATCTAACTGCGCAGATTAAACAGCTAACAGATACAGAAAAACACCGCTGTGCTCCGGAACAGGAAGTGATACAATACCGCAGTGAGAGCCAACCACCAGTAGAGGTGAAAAAGAGTTGTAATGACATGATTGAATATGATTGATGTGATTTTGAAGAAATGATTTAAAGAGAATGAATTCTCAGAAAAGCTGAAGTGTTAACAGAAAAGAGGAACTTGAGTTACTGGCAAGGGGCTGCAGATGGCTTCCAGTAAGGGAAGGAGAAGGGAGGAGGTTTTGAGTTACCAACGTCCCCATGGTAACTAAGATCATCTGAAGACAACAAGAGTCATGCACATATATAAACTGTGAATACCAGGAAACGGGGTTATTCTTCAGGGAGAGGTGCTGTTGTCACTTGGCTTAAGTCTGAGTGGGGAAGTTTCAACGTTTCTCTCTCAAGGAAATCGCAGCATACCGGAATGGATTAGATCAACTTTTAGTGATCGAAAGAAGGAATAAACTCTTATGTGGATTATTCCTGAAGGATTACAACATCACACAAGGATCGTGGTCAGCTACAACTAATAGCTGATGAAGAGGAAATCAAGTTCATCGAGCTGGGGATTTAACCTCAAAAACCTCCTTCCCTCACTCCTAGAAAAATTGTTAAGAGTTAATCCAGTCCAGTCAGAGTGAGATCAGACAGCATATTGAATCAAAAACAAAAATCTCGCCAATCATTATCTAATTATACTGGAATTCTGTTGTGAAATTATCATCATATAACCTATTTTGATTATGTTGTCGGCACTTGCAAAACCTGCAATAAATTTCCAAGCATGCAGTTAAAGAGTTACAGCTCGGACATTGGATTTATTGATGCTTCTTAAGGTGTAAAAGTTAAAGTTCATTGGGTGTACAACATCAAAAGTGCCCTAAAAGGTTAGTCTGGTTTTTTAATGAAAATACACATCCTGGGGACTCGCTGTACGAGTCACTGAATTCAGAATCTAGCAACATTCCAAGAGCCCTGATCCATAAGAGGAGAGCTGCCGTTAACGGGCGTGGCCGGTTCGTATCCTGGTTCCTGAGGAGGCTATTCAACCGGGCTGCGAGATCAGCTTCAGCGGGGTGGACGTCCGGACGGAGGCAGTGAGCGGCTAGACGAATCTCATCGCCACCAGCTTGAACAGCCTTTGTGCAGCCCTGCCGGGTAATACCCGTGGAGACACGAAGGTCGGACCCCAGAGACGGAGAGCTGGTTTTTAGTACACAAACACATTCATCGGAGGGTGAGCGTGTGCCGTGTACGTGAAAAAAAGAGGGATCTGACAATATCGAGAAATATGTTTTCAAATTTAGCATATGCTAAAATAGCATCATTCTCCATATAAATAGAATTCCATTCCTGCAAACATCCATCCATCCATCCATTTTCTTCCGCTTTATCCAGAGTCAGGTCGCGGGGGCAGCAGCTCAAGCAAAGCCGCCCAGACCTCCCAATCCACACACACCTCCCCCAGCTCCTCCGGGGGAACCCCAAGACGTTCCCAAGTGTCCTGGGTCTTCCCCGGGGCCTCCTCCCAATGGGACATGCCCGGAACACCTCTCCAGCGAGGCGTCCAGGGGCATCCGGAAAAGATGCCCGAGCCACCTCAACTGACTGCTTTCGACGTGGAGGAGCAGCGGCTCTACACCGAGCTCCTCACCCTATCTCTAAGGGAGCGCCCAGCCACCCTGCGGAGGAAACTTATCTCGGCCGCTTGTACTCGCGATCTCGTTCTTTCGGTCATGAGCCAAATCTCATGACCATAGGTGAGGATCGGAACGTAGATCGATCGGTAAATCGAGAGCTTTGCCCCCCTACTCAGCTCTCTCTTCACTACGACGGTCCGATACAGCGACCACATCACTGCAGATGCTGCACCGAACCGTCTATTGATCTCACGCTCCATCCATCCCTCACTCGTGAACAAGACCCCGAGATACTTAAACTCCTCCACTTCAGGCAAGGACACTCCGCCGACCTGAAGAGGGCAAAGCACATTTTTCAGGTCGAGAACCATGGCCTCAGATTTGTAGGTGCTGATTTTCATCCCGGACGCTTCACACTCGGCTGCAAACCGCCCCAGTGCACGCTGAAGGTCCTGATTTGACGAAGCCAACAGAACCATATCGTCCGCAAACAGCAGAGACGAGATTGTGTGTTTCCCAAACCAGACCCCCTCTACACCCTGGCTGAGCCTAGAAATTCTGTCCATAAAAATAATGAACAGAACCGGTGACAAAGGGCAGCCCTGGCAGAGGCCAACGTGTACTGGAAACAGGTTTGACTTACTACCGGCAATGCGAACCAAGCTCCTGCTGCGGTTGTACAGGGACTGAATAGCCCTTAGCAAAGGACCCCGGACCCCGTACTCCCGGAGCACTCCCCACAGGGTGCCTTCCACAGGAACTCCCATGAACTCTCAAGCACCCGATGGAGCGTGTAAAGCTGGTGCAGTGTGCCGCGACCAGGACGAAAACCACACTGCTCCTCCTGAATCCGAGGTTCGACCATCAGTCGAATTCTCCTCTCCAGCACTCTGGAATAGACCTTACAGGGGAGGCTGAGGAGTGTGATCCCCCTATAGTTGGAACACACCATCCGTGTTCCTGCAAACACAAAGAATTGTTAAGGCAATAATAGCTTCTTCAGACCACTAGGGTCAAGATTAGATTTCTTAAGTAATGGTTTAATCACTGCTGATTTAAAACATTTTGGAACAGATCCAGAGGTTAATGACAGATTAATAATTTCCAGCACAGTCGGCCCAAGAGTGGGCCACAGGTCCTTAAACAATTTTGTTGGTATGGGATCAAATAAACAGGTTGTGCTTTTTGTAGACGCCACAAGTTTCATCAGCACGCCTAATGAAATAGTAGAGAAGCTTGAATCTTCGACTGGACTGGGTTGCTTGACGCGAGGATGTTTCGCTTCAAATTGCAGAAGCTTCCCCAGCTAAAATTCTTGCTCTGGTGGTCTGACTTCTGTCTTGACTCTTGTTGAGAAGAATGAACCGAAGTCACAAAAGCTGGAGTTTTAACCTAACCAGACCCCTCCTACCAAGAGGCAGACTGCTAAGGCTAATGACTAAACAATAGCTCTAATTAGAACCTATTGTGCTCTAGTTGGCACCCTCCTAATGACAGGGCAGCTGTGGCTCCCTTGACGACTCTGCTGATGACGTGAATGACTCATTACCATGAACAAAAGACTGAAACTGCTTTGACCTGAGTACCCCATTGTAAACAGGGGATAAAGCGTGTCTCAGACCCCCTCCCCGGTTAAGGCTGTGTTTCAAACGTTTCACAAAGAATGCCTCCTTGACCCCTCTCTCAAACCATTTCTTCTCTCTGGCTAATGTTTTAACTTCCTTGTCCTCAAACGTGTGGTTAGTGTCTTTAAGGTGGAGATGAACTGCAGACTGAGGTCCACTGGCGCCCTCTCTGTGGTGCTGGTATAGCCTTTAGTGTAAAGGCTGCTTCGTCTCACCTATGTAGTGTTCGTTACAGTTTTCCTGACATCTGATAAAATACACTACATTGCTCTGTTTGTAACTAGGGATCATGTCCTTAGGGTGAACTAATTTCTGTCTCAAGGTGTTAACTGGTTTAAAGTAAACTGGGATTTTGTGCTGTCTGAAGATCCTTTGTAGTTTTCCCCCTACTCCTGCTAAATAAGGGAGAGACACTCCTCTTCTTCTTGTCTCCGTCTCCTGTCTATCTGGTCTCTTTGTTCCCTGGGACTTCTGCACTTTGTCCAGGGACCATCGTGGGTACCCACCTACTGTGAGGGCTTTCCGGACAAGTTGTTGTTTAACAACAACTTGTCCGGCCACACAAGGCGGAACACCTCTAATTTGGAACAACGCCATTTCCGTTCCAAACCTCTAGCCTTCTGCCTGAGGTCATGCAAATAATCATTGAACCAAAGTGACTGTGCCTTATGAGGGCGTGACCTTAAAAGAGGAGGTGCAATCTTATCAAGTGTAGTTTTAAGCACTAAATTTAGGCTTTCCGCAAGGCTGTCCACTGATTTAGCATTCTCCAGACTCAAAGCTAAAATATCAGGTAGTCTGGCCTCAAGTTCAGTAATAGTTGAGGATTTAATAAGATGCCGCAGTTGTAGACAAGGTTGTTGTTCCACTAAACACGGCAACGTAAATGTAAATCTGATAAGTGAATGGTCAGAGACTATAGATGCCAGAGGCAAAATGTCAATATTTTTGACAGTAAACCCATGTACAAGAACCAGATCCAGGGTATTTCCACTAATGTGTGTTGGGTCCTGAATGCATTGCTGGAATCTTAAAGCATCCACAATTTGCAGAAATTATTTGCAAAAGGGATCAGAGGGCTTATTTATATGAATGTTAAAGTCACCAATAATCAAAATGTTATCTGCACTAGTTGACAAACTGGAGATGAACGCACCAAATTCATCTAAGAAATCAGAATGTGGGCCAGGGGGCCTATAAACAGTGACAAAATAACATAGCTGAGCTCGAGTTTTATGACCCTGACAGTACTTAGCATCATGGGCATAACGGAGAGTCAGATGCTCAAAGGAATTATATTTGTGACCCCCAACAGCTAATAAAGAAAACCTAGATTTGTAAACAAAAGCAACACCCCCACCTTGCTTCACACCACAAGACATGTGACTAAATGTGTATGCTGGTGGGCAGGCCTCATGCACAGGAAGGAGAGTTGTGGGTTTGAGCCAGGTTTCACATAAGCCAATCATATCTAAATGATGATCCATGATTAAATCATTAATCAATAATGATTTCGAGGACAGTGATCTGATGTTCAGGAGACCCGGGTAAGGACCTCAGTGGGGATGACAGTCTCACTGTTCGGAACCTGGCGAAGCAAGCCCAGGTTCTGAGAGCGCCACTGGTGCACATCAATCCGGCGAAGACGTGGACAGCCGGGCCAACAGCCCTCAGGTCACCACACAGGTTTTAACCGGATCCACAAGGCGCCAGGGAAACCGACGCTTCTGACAGGAGTGCACACTGTCGCTTGTCGGCAGGCTGACACACAGTCAAAGTTCAATCCAATCCAACTTTCGACACTCTGAGCTGTGACGTACCTTCGCGTTGTTCAATAGGAACGACGCGTCGGGCCAAAACATGGAAAACTAGTGGCAGAAACCACTGATCTCTACAAAACAAATGTGTCACAGGACTGCTCATTTATGGAGCAGTTTTCTGAAGAAAAATCCTTGGAAATATTTTTTGTTGTTTGTTACCTCAGAATTTCTGATTACTGTTAAAAAAAATTGGAACACTTGTAATTAAAATAGCTAAATAAATCAATAAATGGTTCTTTAGAAACATTTCATCTGTATCTGAAAACCACTTGTGATTTCAGATTAGATAATTTCTTGTTTAACATAAGGAACCACAGACATTTATTTTTAGACAAAACAACTTGGAAATTTGTACAGTTTTTAAGTCTGGTAGATTATTTATATCTCATTTCAACCATAAAAACAGACACTGTAAATAAATACAAATGTTTCTTATAAATGCAACAGGAAATAATTTAACAATGACTGCAGTGTGATTGTAAAGTAGGATTTCTGTGACATAAACCTCATGATGAATTTTTTTTTAATGGTCATTTCAACTTGTAATTTCGCCAAAATATGTAATTGCCTTTAATGGTGTTATCAGGACAGTCATTTCTAAAATATGAATTTGAGCGCAATAAGTGGAGAGCTTCTACTTGTGCAAATGTCTTTTGACTTTGATTTCGTGGACATTTTTAATGATCCGTTCATTTATTGTTAAAATATAAAATGAAACAGCTTTTTAAAAAATAATAAAATAGTTGCTGTTGAAAGAGCCTTTTATTTAGAAGCAGGTGATGTTATGCTGGATTCTCTGGACCAGATGAAGGTCTCTTCTGCAGCTTTGAACTCTGGTGGCGTTGCTGAAGACACTTTTGTCCTATTTTGAAGAGCAGAGATGTTTTCTTTCGACTGGACTTCATGGTGTTCAGCTCATAAATGGAAGTTTGGTTGTCTGCACAGCAAATGTTCCTGATTGGGACAAATAAAAATATTTCTTTAAATATAAATAAACACTAAACAGTTTATATATATAAAAAGGAAAAAAAACAATGGGAAAACACGCCCGAAAAAATAAGTTATTTAAAGTTGAGCTTTTTTGGTGTCTGAAAAAAGCTGTAGCTTTATTTGGTAAAAATAAAAAGACTGAACCATTTAGAAATTAAAGCGTTCACTCAGATCAACTGTGCTAAAAGGCTAAGCTAACATTAGCCGATCATTAAACCTTCAAAGCAGTTCAGTAAACGTCACGTTTTATTTTTACATTATTCTCACCTCAATAAAGCTGCAGAACTAAACTCCATTGGCAAACTGGGACTTCGCATATATCCAAAAAGTGGGAGATTTTGGACTGAGTGGGTTTGCTCCATCACCCCGGCTGCCTGCCTTGCTCTGTCCAGTGATGACGCCTGAAGGCCGGCTTCTCCGTGCGGGTCGGCCCGCTGTTGCGGTTCGTTCGATATCCCACCAAGTTGTCAGCCCTCCCTCAGTCAGCGTCACTCCGAAAAGTAGCTGAAAAAAGCTTCTCCCGGCAGGGTGATGGGAGAATCGTTCTACTGCTGTTTTTTAAAGCTTTTTTGTGGTTCAGGCGACGCAAATTCAAGATGGCGATCGCTGAACTTTTTTCAGGTTGTGGAATCGGCCAAAGTGTGACGTGGCAATCTTCGCCGCTTCCGAAGTGACGCACCTGACGTCATGCGTCGGATGCGTAGAATGATTGGGACACGTTGACGGATTGGCCTAAAGTATTCAGTGTGAAAGGCCCTTCAACCTATCAAAACGCTTGAACACAGACACACGCCATATCCGTTTGTTTTAAAATTAATTACTTTAGTTAATTAATTTGGTTTATTTGTTAAGTATGTGATATTATTGAATAATATTTTGCTATATTTTCCAGTATTTCTTTTTCTTTCTTTTTTATTTTTTGATAACGCTCACGTCCGAGGGGGCGGGGTTGATGACGTGAGGGGGCGGGGTTGATGACGTGAGGGGGCGTCGTCCCCAAACGCCCCCTCGTGGCGCCGGGTCCGCTCCCGACTTGCAGTGTGTGTCGACCTGGTTCCTGCACATTCTTGCAATGTGTGAAGGCGGCTTAAGGAAGCTCTTTCAGAAGTGGTGGCAAATATATTACAGGCAGAAAACACTGTATTCCATGTACAATTAATATACCTATCTGGAAGCAGAGCTGGAACCTTTCAGGATGCACCATTTAACCAGTTCAGAACACCTCGAAAGCCATACTTTTCCATTTTTCTTATCATGAATGACTGCTTTCTTCAGATCAAGAAATATTCCAAGTGCCTATTTTTTGCATCAGTACTGTCAGCTATTTTTCTACCAAATCAATCAGCACCAAGGTTGTCCATCTGTTGTTTCTACAACCCCTGGCAAAAATTATGGAATCACCGGCCTCGGAGGATGTTCATTCAGTTCTTTAATTTTGTAGAAAAAAAAGCAGATCACAGACATGACACAAAACTAAAGTCATTTCAAATGGCAACTTTCTGGCTTTAAGAAACACTATAAGAAATCAGGAAAAATAATTGTGGCAGTCAGTAATGGTTACTTTTTTAGACCAAGCAGAGGGAAAAAAAATATGGACTCACTCAATTCTGAGGAATAAATTATGGAATCACCCTGTAAATTTTCATCCCCAAAACTAACACCTGCATCAAATCAGATCTGCTCGTTAGTCTGCATCTAAAAAGGAGTGATCACACCTTGGAGAGCTGTTGCACCAAGTGGACTGACATGAATCATGGCTCCAACACAAGAGATGTCAATTGAAACAAAGGAGAGGATTATCAAACTCTTAAAAGAGGGTAAATCATCACGCAATGTTGCAAAAGATGTTGGTTGTTCACAGTCAGCTGTGTCTAAACTCTGGACCAAATACAACCAAATGGGAAGGTTGTTAAAGGCAAACATACTGGTAGACCAAGGAAGACATCAAAGCGTCAAGACAGAAAACTTAAAGCAGTATGTCTCAAAAATCGAAAATGCACAACAAAACAAATGAGGAATGAATGGGAGGAAACTGGAGTCAACGTCTGTGACCGAACTGTAAGAAACCGCCTAAAGGAAATGGGATTTACATACAGAAAAGCTAAACGAAAGCCATCATTAACACCTAAACATAAAAAAAACAAGGTTACAATGGGCTAAGGAAAAGCAATTGTGGACTGTGGATGACTGGATGAAAGTCATATTCAGTGATGAATCTCAAATCTGCATTGGGCAAGGTGATGATGCTGGAACTTTTGTTTGGTGCCATTCCAAAGAGATTTATAAAGATGACTGCCTGAAGAGAACATGTAAATTCCCACAGTCATTGATGATATGGGGCTGCATGTCAGGTAAAGGCACTGGGGAGATGGCTGTCATTACATCATCAATAAATGCACAAGTTTACGTTGATATTTTGGACACTTTTCTTATCCCATCAATTGAAAGGATGTTTGGGGATGATGAAATAATTTTTCAAGATGATAATGCATCTTGCCATAGAGCAAAAACTGTGAAAACATTCCTTGCAAAAAGACACATAGGGTCAATGTCATGGCCTGCAAATAGTCCGGATCTTAATCCAATTGAAAATCTTTGGTGGAAGTTGAAGAAAATGGTCCATGACAAGGCTCCAACCTGCAAAGCTGATCTGGCAACAGCAATCAGAGAAAGTTGGAGCCAGATTGATGAAGAGTACTGTTTGTCACTCATTAAGTCCATGCCTCAGAGACTGCAAGCTCTTATAAAAGCCAGAGGTGGTGCAACAAAATACTAGTGATGTGTTGGAGCGTTCTTTTGTTTTTCATGATTCCATAATTTTTTCCTCAGAATTGAGTGATTCCATATTTTTTTTCCCTCTGCTTGGTCTAAAAAGTAACCGTTACTGACTGCCACAATTTTTTTCCTGATTTCTTATAGTGTTTCTTAAAGCCAGAAAGTTGCCATTTGAAATGACTTTAGTTTTGTGTCATGTCTGTGATCTGCTTTTTTCTACAAAATTAAACAACTGAATGAACATCCTCCGAGGCCGGTGATTCCATAATTTTTGCCAGGGGTTGTAAATCCATACTGACTTTCAGTCAGCAACCGATGTTTCGCAATAAAATTGTAAACTTGATTTATGAATAGTTTTTCCAAAATTTAAGAGAACTGAGAAAGTACTAAAATGGGCCTGTAATTCGTGTAATAGTACTTATCCCCTGATTTGTAAATGGGAACCACTTTAGCTACTTTCATCCTGCACGGAAAGACTATTTTGAAAAGACAAGTTGAAGACATGCATTGGTGGTTTTACTATACCATCGATCACTTTTTCACGGTTAGCATGTCAATACAATCCAAGTCCATACTGGTTGTGTTCTTGAAGTCATTGACAATGTCATAAATTTCACTTTCTTCCACTGCTTTCTGAAACATGGAGCTATAATTTGTTTCAACATAATCTGGGACATCTATTTCTGCCCCATCAGCCTTTATGACCCCAGGTTTGGTCCAGCATTTACAAAGAAATCATTGAATCCATTGACTACTTCATTCATATCCGTTATACTAACTTCATTATCTATACAATATTTTGGATAAGTGTTTCTCATTTTTAATGATCCCATTTAATATACTCCATGTATCTTTTGTGTTGTTTTATATTGTCAGGGCAGAAAGCACTGAAAGTACTGGGCCAGGGTCATCACCTGCTAGCATTCGTCTTTGTTGATATTACACGTTGTGTTTCTCCAAATTCACTGTTCAACGTCTGATCACGGCCCAGACTAGCCAAAGGCCATGTTTGCATTATGATTTGGTTTTCATTGTGGGAGAGGTCCTTAATGTGGTTCTCTGAATGTGGAAAACCAGAAGGCTCTGTGAGTACATTTGCATGCAGTACTTTGTGGAAACTTCTCCAGGTGCACCTGCTTTGTGCTTCAACCAAAATTACATTTCTCTGCATTGTATATCTGAATCCTGAGTGTTTCTTGCTTCGCCCGTCTCATTTGCTTATGCTGACATCACCAGAGAAATTCCACAACAGTTTACCTTATAATGACAATTGTAAGCCGCAAATACTGGGAGACAATAACTTATATCATTAATTAACATGGTAAACATGGTAATTAAAACGTAGTAAGAAATTATTCTTTACATAGGGCTCCATAGGTTACAAAGACAGAAAAACATGGAAACACACACTGCAGAACAATTATAATAGTCAGCGTATGAAAGATAATGATTGAAATCAGCATCATACAGTTTCAACAATGAGAACCTGTTCAGCAGCTCATGACTAAAACAAGTAAAAAGTAAAGTAACTGGAACAGTAACAGAAAGGAATACGTGACATTGCCTTACAGTTCTGTTCCACAGCCCCAGTCTGTACAATGCATAAATAAAAGCAACTAGGCAAATAAGAACAATTAGTCCCCGCCTCCTCTCTCTCTCTCTCTCGCTCTCTCATAACATTACTTTTCATAAAGTTTTAATCAATCAGTAAAATCAAGTTGCCAAATAAACATAATCAACACCACAGCATTGTAATGTTCAGACTGGATGGACACATGTAACTTGATCAGACCAGATGTTTAACTATCATGTATTCAATGTACAACATCTACTTAAGGTGTACCACCCCCTAGGGATCACAACATACAACATGTACTGCATGACATCCCCCTTCTTCAAGGTTTTTTTTTAGATAACAGTTGTATGTTGTATGATTTCCATGATTTTCCTTTGGTTGTTTGGATCAGCAATTTCAGTTAAATATATCATACAGCAGACAAACACAGTGATATTTGAGAAGTGAAATGAAGTTTAGATCCTCCTTTTGCAGAAATAACAGCCTTAAAACGTTTCCTATAGCTTCCAATGAGAGTCTGGATTGTGGTTGAAGGTATTTTGGACCATTCTTCTTTACAAAACATCTCAGGTTTGTTGGTTTCTGAGCATGGACAGCCCGCTTAAAATCACACCACAGATTTTCAATAATATTCAGGTCTGGGTACTGAGATGGCCATTCCAGAATGTTGCACTTGTTCCTCTGCATGAATGCCTTAGAAGATTTTGAGCAGTGCTTAGGGTCGTTGTCTTGTTGAAAGATCCAGCCCCGGCGCAACTTCAACTTTGTCACTGATTCATGAAGACTGTTCTCAAGAATCTGCTGATATTGACTGGAATCCATGTGACCCTCAACTTTACAACTGTGACCCGCAACATCTCAACTACCTACCTACACTGGCCACACAGCCACATAGCATGATGGAACCACTTCCAAATTTTACTGTAGGTAGCATGTGCTTTTCTTGGAATGCTGTGTTCTTTTTCAGCCATGCATACCGCCGCTTGTTATGTCCAAATAACTCAATTTTAGATTTATCAGCCCACAGCACCTTATTCCAAAATGAAGCTGGCTTGTCCAAATGTGTTTTAGCATACCTCAAGTGACTCTGTTTGTGTCGTGTACGCAGAAAAGGCTTCCTGTGCATTACAGCATCATACAGCATCTCTTTGTGCAAGGTGAGCTGTATAGTTAAATGATGCACTGAGACACTATCTGCAGCAAGATCATGTTGTTGGTCTTTGGTGCAGGTCTGTGGGTTGACTATGACTATCACATCCATCGCTTCAGCTTGTCTGAGATTTTTCTTGGCCTGCGACTTTGGGCCTTAACTAGTACTGTGCCTGTGGTCTTCCATTTCCTCACTATGTTCCTCACAGTGGAAACTAACAGCTGAAATCTCTGAGATAGCTTTTTGTATCCTTCCCTTAAACCATGATGTTGAACAATCTTTGTTTTCATGTCATTTGAGTGTTGTTTAGAGGCTCCCATGTTGCCACTCATTAGAAGAGATGCAAAGAGGGGAAACATTTGCAAATGGCCACCTTAAATACCATTGGATTCACCTGTGTAAGGAGGTCAAGGGTCAGTGAGCTTATCAAACCAATTTTGTGTTCCAATAATTATTGCTAAATGTATTCAAATCAATAAAATGACAAGGGTGCCTAATTTGTTTAAATAATTACTGCACACTTTCTGTAAATACTAGAAACTTCATTTTACTTCTCACATAGTGTGTTTATCTGCTATACGATATATTTAACTGAAATTTTTGATTCAGACAACCAATGATTTATAAAGGAAAATCATGAAAATTATCAGGGGTGCCCAAACTTTTGCATACAACTGTAACTCATCACAACAATAACTCACAATTAAGAGGTTTCATCAAAATCATTCACATTACCAGGGAACTAGAGATAAGCATCAATCAAGTGCAACATATAATACCTACACTCTAAATGTTCAAATTAATTAAAAAGATTAAATAGGGCAAACTCAAAGTTTTAAGAAAACGTTTGACTTACTTAAATATTTCAAGTTTGTATAACATGGTCTTGCTTTCTGCCGTATACGACGGCTAACACCAAGCATTACTACATTATAAATAACTTTTGAATGATAAGACATAGAAACTTCCTTTTTTTTGCTTAAAAATTAACTCCGCTGACTTTCAAGCCAGCCATCGGCCATCTTTGTACTCCTCATAGAAGCTGTGTGATGACGTGCGCAATGTGAGTGTCCAATCGAAACTGATTCACCGTCACATGGTTTTCCAAAATCAAATCATAGGGCAGATTTACCTCACGTGAAAAGTCAAAGACTGTTTTCAGGAGTGATGTGTTACTAGTTGGTCCGTTTGAATAGCCCCCTGGGTGCTCCAATGAGTACATACTATTAGTACATACTCAGTGTGCCCTGCGCCATTACGCACAGCGATCAGTGAAAGCAGGAGCACACCAAGAGCCTCTGATGACAATCTCACGTGCTCAAACAAAGAGTGTGTAACTATCAGGATTGCTCCACTAGTTTGCATGTGAATGTTACTGGATAACTCTGTTGCTTTCTTGCGCAAAGCACTGTTTACCATATCAATGGACAACAAAACGCATAGACCATTTTGTATACAATGTTCAAAATGTGCATTTGTGTTTATTGTTTGAACCTTTCTGTTGTGCAATCTTTCATACAAGACCTCAAATTACCTTTATAAAGTGTCCACCCACGGAGCACAACACCCGCATTGCATTATTGTCCGTATCACACAATATGCACCATGTGGTGCATACTGTGCGATACCGATGCATAACTGGCACCACCTGATATATATTACGCATCCATATCACGCAATATGCACCACCCAAGGCAGCCATTTTGCATTTTGGGATTATGTGGGATCAAATATTTAGCTGTGAAATCTGACTTTATCAAGAAGGCATTTTGAATTTGACCCGGGAAGAGCACAGGCAGCCATGTTGCATTTAATATTATACAATAAATTTGTGTAGATGAGGGTGGTGCAAACAGGAGTGTACTAAATCCTAATTTACACGTCAGTGGTGTACATAGCCTTTGCCGTGTGGATGTCCAGCAAGACACCGCCTTTTTCTGCATTTCCTGGCTTCTTTTCTCAACTTGTGAAAATGTCTGGACTCAGATGGGATATTGTGACCCGAAGAATTTTCTCATCAAACACGAGCTGTCGACCACTCACATTCAAAGCCAGAAAGGGCTTAAAACATAGAGTTGGAACAGGACTGATGAAGGATGACTTTCTTTCCTGGCAGTGATCTCCACTGGGACAGACAGACTTTTAATACTGAAGGAAGATAAGGAAAACTTCTACAAACAAGTCGCTTTTGTTCAGAAGGAGCGACACATGGACTTTATTTATAAGTAAAGGTAAGACCATAACATTTCTTTTTTAATTAAATGTGCTTCTGTGTGATACATGTTGTATATGTAAAGAATGCTGATATTTTAAACATAACCCATTAATTGCTGCCAATGAAATGGTGAATAAGTTACTCTGTGGGGTTTGTATGTTTGTAAATCTGACTGTAATGAAGTCAGTGCCTCACCAGCCATCACCCTACTATATGGATACTCATTTACACTGGTCCACAAAAAAAGGGAAAAAAAAGAAAGAAAAACAGACATACACAAAAATGAAATAGAGAATGGAAAAAGCTCAACAAAATGCGTTGAGGAAATACATGACCAGACATAATATTACTAAAAATAACGAACAAAAAAGTATATAAAACTGAATTCTTGAGCAAGTTACATGCAAACGAAGCTGCTAGTCGTGGGGGAAAACAGCACAAAGAAAGACTTTAGTAATAGTCTTTACGAATATGAAAAGATTCCTTACAATACTGGTTAATCAAGTTTACTTCTAGTTCCAAATATTATTAAGGTGTTTTACTCACTTTTTTGTTTCTCCCACGACGTTATTCAGCAACAAATCTGTTACATCCTATTATGCAAACAAGCCGCAAATTACACGGTGACGTCATTTAGCGACTTGAGCGACTTTTAGGACAGCCAATAGCAACTTTTCTTACTGATGACTTGGCAACACTGCCTCGTGTGGACGCTGAGATCATATGGCGATGATTTATTCTCTAGAAAGGCACCCCTGGTACACATACTGTACATACTATAAAATAACAAATAGAAGCATGCAATCACAGACGGTACAGGCGATTCAGACATACACAATAATAAAATAAAATAGAAAAGAAAAAATAAATAAATAAAAGGAATGAAAAAAATAAATAATAGTAATAATAAAAATTAAGTGGCATCCTGTAAGTGGCAGGAAAATAAAGGCACATTGTGCGCAGTGCGCACTGGCACTCCAGCAAACCGCAACAGAAAAACATGGCAGCGGCTGTCGACAGTGTTGTGAAAGTGGTGAGTTTATCTTTCATTATTATCGGATAAAAAATGCTGTACTACACCGTCACATACAGTGAGATTATCTGTCGTTATGTACACGTTAGATGTAGCAGCTGAAAAGGTTACATTCGTTATCATGAATGTGTCCCATGAGAATAAGCTTGTTAGCCGTGCTAAGGCTATCTTAGCCGTAATCAGGCAGAAATGAAAGTCCTTCTGTGTTGTTGAGTTTCCACCACTGCAATAAGCACAATGTATTTGGAGAGGCCAACACCGAAGGGCAACCAAAACGTACCGAGTCGGTTTCCAACAGAAAATTCGTTTTTTGTTTTTTTTTTTCTGATCTTGGCGGGTGCATTGTGAAGGCGAGAGGCTATTCAACCTTTTGTTCTGATCTCAGAAATGTGTCTGCTTTTATAAAGATCGCATTCCACAGTTCACGGCAAGCAGCACTCTGAACAATCATACAACGGTGCCACGAATTGCTTTGAGAATTGATATTTTGTTATTAATTTTGTAAATTAATATATGTGAGCTTAAAAAACAGCGAAAATTTTATTTCAGGTAATACAGACCTACTTTGCTATGGGAATAAGTTGGAACAACTTTTGGATGCAGTAACGGAGGAATTGAAGAAGTTGAAATGATGCTTTCATTCAAATAACACTAAATTTGGGTTACCTCTATTACAGACTAAATAGGACATCTGTGACAGTTCCTGCCCTGAGGTTCTGTACGTGAAATGTTTCTGACAGTGGTTCTCACTTAAAATAAGCCTTTTGCACACTCTGGGAATGCGCATGCATGACTAGGTTGGTTCAAAGGTCGAAAGGTGTAAAAAACGTCACAGTCGGTCAGTGACAACGTCGGTCAAGCACCTGTGTAAATCCATAATAAACATAATTTTACAGATGTTTATATAAGAAGTAGTGAAAATGCAACTGTTTTACCAAGCTGTTACAACATAAATACTCACTCACACACTCATCTTCAACCACTTAGTCCCAATTAGGGGTCGAGTGTGCGGTGAGACAGGGTACACCCAGGACAGGACGCCAGTCTGTCACAGGGCCACAAACAGACAAACAAACACATTCACACCTACGGGCAATTTAAAGATTCCAGTCCACCTAACCCACATGTCTTTGGATGTGGAAACCCACGCAAACACGGGAGAACATGCAAACTCCACACAGAAAGGCCACAGGCGGGAATTGAACCCATGACCTTCTAGCTGTGAGGCAGCAGTGCTAACCAATAAGCCACCGTGCCCCCACAACATAAATATTCAAAAAATTACCTATGAGATTATCCCAAACACTTTCTCCACCCCATGAAATGCACAAGAAAAGCTGCTGGAGAAAATTCCTCTGTGCTTCCGGAGTGAATAGAGATGGTTTTATCAGCCAATCTTTGAGAGCAAATGATAATCCGCTACAAAATAATTATTTTATTTAATGCAGCACACAGCGCGGCATCCAGTGCCATCGAGTCTTATCGGACTCAAGCTTGGATATCGGGTCGGGCAGTGATTTTCCGTCGTCATCATTTAAAAGAACAGCGTAATCTCTCAGCTTGCTCTGTTGTGATACAAATCAGTGTGTTTGATCCCACCTGTGTTCATTATTCATTGATCCAAATCACAGCCACATGTGCCTATAAGCATAATAAATGACACAGAACATGCAGGGAATGGACCAGGCAGTTCTCCATGATTATTACCTACAGACACCAATTCAACTGCATCACCAACCAATCCACGATTAATTTTATTTATTCTTCATGAATAATTTATTTCACACTAGGGTTGCGTATTGAGAAACGGTGTCTTTTCGAGTATCGTTAAACAATTGATTCAATCCACCACAGCAATGGCCTTTTTTTGCTTAATGATTCCCTTATTGGTCCTTTAGAGCGTCTGTTGTTTTGAGGGTGTTTGTCAGGAAAATGATCATTTCTCTACGTTGATTACAGACCCGGCACTGGGTCTGTAATCAACTACTTCTGCAACGCGACTCTTTGAAGCGTGAACCCATGAAGGAGTGCTTTGGTCCACTGGCTCATTGGTTCTTTGATTCCCTGCTCTTCAGAAGCGGGAAGTCCGCTTCTTAACCCCTCTCAAAGCCATTAAAATATGTCAATCGTGAGTCACTTTTATGTGGCTTAAAGTCACTAACTGGGACTCTTGTCTTGTTGCAGTCAAGAAACGAGAATGTGATTGCGTCAGACAAGCTTGAACCCTCGTGCGTATGCGTGAGTTTTTCCACGCCTGTCGGTTGCGTCATTCGGCTGTGAGCAGGCTTTGAGTGAGCAGTGGTCCAGCCCCCTCGTCGGATTTTCATTGTCAGGAAATGGCGGAATGATTTGGGCTTTTTTTCCATCAGAATTTTTCAGAAACTGTTAGAGACTGGCAGCTGGAAACCATTAGAAAAATTTATATGGCTTTCGGTGAAAATGTTACGGGCTTGGTAGAGAATAAGGAGTGTTACTGTCACTTTAAGGATGGCCCCCAGCGGCTGTGGGGCGCGCCGCGCTCCGAAGCCGCCATCAACAGGCTGAACGACCATTTCATTTCTAAACGGATGGCTGTCTGGATCCGTGACCATCGTGTGCCATTTCTCTGGTTATCACAAGAGCTGGACATCAACCATTTTCCGGCAGATTTCACTTTTAACAAGAGATTTTGTCATGGAAAGCCGAGCGGAGGCTTCGCGCGTCACGATGGATTTGCTACTGGAGCGAGACAAAACCACCTCCGTTTTGGTCTCACAGGACGGTTTTGAGATGGAGTTCAGACAGCTGTCAGTGGTTTTTCCATCGAGTGATTATCCGAGAAATTGTGGATGTGCCTGGACATGCCAGAACATGTCCCGTGAGGCTTCATCACGGCGTTGCTTTGCGCCATGCAGCACCGCAGTGGTCGACCAGTATGGATTTTTAAGTGCTTATGCAGATTATCGACAAGGTTTGGAGGCCATTACTGATATTTCAGGTCGATATTTGCCTGCCGTAAACAATGACAAAATTTAGTATAGCACACTCTTAGCACACAGTTTTCTTTAAATGTTTACAGCATATGCTTAATTCACAGAACCTTTCAGCATGACCTTCCCACAAAAAGTGCAAGGAGCTACAATAACATTATTATGAAGTTGAACAAATAAATAAATGCAGCCAAGATGGTTCCAGTCTGCACACTGTTACCTTCTTGAATGCCAGTCTGTCGGACAGCAGCCTTCAACACTGACAGACTGAACTTGTGACGTCTAACAAATCAAGTAGTGCTGTGTGCAGGACTTTGTTACAAACCAGAAAGCAGGGATTCATAATTTAAGAGTGGTATGGGCTAATGGCCCCTCAGTGCCTGAAGTCAGGGGTCAGTTGCTCCATAGGATTGGCCCTTCTCACACATCAATAGGCCTGTGTGAAGCAGAATAAATTAAAGTAATTCCAGATTTGTTATGTTTGCAATCAACTGTACAAGCCCAACTTGAGGCAGTTTAGTTGAATATGAGTGCGTATTTCAACTTTGTTATATTTCATGTCATTTTATGTTCTACGTAGTTCTGAATAACATTTAAAAGGTTAAAAATACGTATTTGTGTGACGTATAATTTGCTCCCTTGTTCAAACTGACACACGTACATTAATCCAGTGAAGGCAAGACTGCCTCAGATGATTTAATACAGGTGAGACAGAGTGTAAATGTAAATTTACACACAGTAGATCTAATTCAGTGAGGCAGGGAGGTGTGACAGCCACTTTTATGTCATCTTGACAAGTTTTGTTTTTCTTTCAACATTTTTTGTGTGGGATTGCATTACCTTTTTTTTTTTTTTACATATACCCCTTTAATAATTATCTTATTGAAAAAGAGCGAACCTGGACCTGATTTCATTGTCCGACCTACTCTTTAAAGTATAAACCTGTGTCAAGACTTTCTGAATCATTGTTTTCCACCTTTGCTGTTTCACAAAATGAGGCTGTGCGCTGAAGATGATCTTTTATGATTACTGACAGCTGCAGACTCTTGTCCTGCCAAATAATGCCATACATCCACTGTTCCTGCTGTAAATTACATTAAGGCATGATGAGAACTTTAAAACAGTCACGCCCACGTCAGCATCATTGCATGGCCACAAGATGGAGAGCATAAATCAGCGGCTTTAGTATTTTAAGGTTCCACTCTGCAACAGACTAGAAAAAAGATTCTCTGTCAAATGTTATCGTTTAAAAATGCACATGAGGTCTCAAGCTTTTTTTTTTTTTTCTTCTTTTCAAGGCATTTTTTTTTTTTTCCCCCATATTAGTTTGACCGGTCATTCAATGAGACAGGGCCCCTATTCAAGGTCGGGCATTTATCAAGAAATACATAGAGCCTAATTGGTGCTGGTATTCCCCGTAGACGGGTCTGCGCCTCCTGACTGTAAGTATCCCAACATACATATAACGAATTTTGTCTGTTTTATACATATAGTGGAGTTTGTCCGTTTTATGCATAGTAGAGGATTATCAGTTATAACGGATTAAAATTCGCTGAGTCCAGCTGAATCCATTATATGTGGTGTTTACTGTACTTACATGGAACTTAATAAATAAGAAATCACATACACAGAACACTACTTCAGTTTAATTATAGATTATTTGCCGCCCCTGCTGTAAGATATAGAGATATATATATATAGATATATAGATATATGATAATATATAGATATATATAATAATAAATATATAGATTACAGTAAGAGTCCCTTCGGCTGCTCCCTTGTTTGCACTCAGGGTGTCGCCCAGCAGCAAATCCAAGGTGTATCCTGCATGGTGAATTGGTCACAAATGGTTTTAACGGCGGAAAAGATAGTCCAACAGTTTAAGAACAATGTAGTTTGCAAGTGTTCAGTTGCAAGGAATGTTAGGGATTCAGCATCTAACAGTCCCATAATATAATCAGATAGTCAGAGAATATGGAGAACTTTCTACAGACAGCGGCAAGGTCCGAAAAAAACCAACATTGAATGCCTGTACCTTTGATACCTCAGGCGGCACTGCATTAAAAACCGACATCATTGGATAAAGGATCTTACCGTGTGGGGTCAGAACACTTCAGAAAACCATTGTCATTTAACCAGTTCGTCGCTACATCTACAGTGCAGAGTTAAAACTCTACCATGCAAAACAAGCCATACATCAACAACATCCAGAACGCTGTCGCCTTCTCTGGTTCCGAGCTAATTGAAATGGACAGACGCAAAGTGGAAAAGTGTGCTGTTGTCTGATGAGTCCACATTTCAAATTGTTTTGGTAAATTATGGACTCGTGTCCTCTGGACAAAAGAGGAAACTGACCATCCAGATTGTGTACCAGTCGCAAAAGTTCAAAAGCCAGCATCTGTGATGGTATGGGGTAGGGATGAGGCGAGTACACCACTATCTGTATCTGTTCAACCATCTAAATTATCTGTATCTGTACTCAGAGTGGGCAGGGCCTAAACCAGAAGTGGGGTATTGTTTTAACCAGAAATTGTGTGGGGCTTACATATGTACATTAAGTCTGAAATTGATATTGATTGATCAGAAGTTGCGATATTTATTGTTGAAAATTATTTACAGAACAGCCTCACATTGGGATTCAAAGCAATTATTTTGATCACAAAAGTAAGAGACTATTACAGAACAAGTTTTTTTTTATAACTCAGAACATGATATTCTTAATTGTATGAATGAATTTTACAGAACAGCATCAGAAGTGAGATTCAGTATTGTTGATCACAATAGTAAAGGGAACTATTTTACAGAACAAGTTTTTTTATAAACTCAGAACATGAATATTTTTAAGGGTATGAATGAGTAACAGAACAACCTCAGATTGACATTCATGTAGTAGAACTACATGAACTCCGAAGTATGCATGAACAAGAGTTGTCATGCTCAACACAACTTTCTTTTTTATTATTATTTTTTTTAATTTTATGATCAAACTGTGATTCCCCCCCAGTTATTTATTTTTACGACCTAATGTTCTTGGCATTTTGATTAAGTGTCTAAGGTGTCTGTGCATGTGTGTTTGTGTGCATGTGTGTCTGACTGAGTGAGAGGGAGAGAGAGAGAGATGTTGTTCTAAGACTCTTTATTTTTTAGTGATCTGTGTGAATTTGATGATTTATGCAAACATCCAGTGATGGCAAACAGGGAAAAAATATGTCAGCCTTGTTCACTGTATTCTTCTCAAAAGCTTTAGACTTTATATCACCAACCAGCAAACAAATGGTTAAAAAAAACCCCGACCGGAGTGGAGGCAGTGACCAACACAACACGAGCCATTTTCAGCTCTGTCTTGTCAATTGTGCCACATACGTTACGAAACAAGTTCACCAAGTAACTTTAAATACCATACAAACCAAAACGGAGGCAAATTGAAGAAAAATTAAGGAGTACTGACACAGCAATGTGAGCTAGACTCAAGCCAAGCACAGAGACAGAGCAGATCCTGTCTGTGTGTGTATGCCAGAAGCTGCAGAGATGTGTCTGTGTAGGGAGGGGCAGGTGCTGTGTGTGACTGGCCAGTCGCGGTGTGAAGACAGTCAGTTAGCCAATCAAGATTTTCCTTCAGCACGAGCACAGATATTGACGAGTTTTACTCAGATCATGCTTATGCTTGTCAAAAATGCTTTATCCGTACCAGATACTCGTATGAAACAGTTATCCAGCTCAACCCTAGTATGCAGGTGTGTTAGTGCCCATGGCATGGGCAGCTTACACATCTGTGATGGCACCATCAATGCTGAAAGGTACATCCAGGTTTTGGAGCAACACATGCTGCCATCTGGCAACATCTTTTTCAAGGACGTCACTGCTTATTTCAACAAGACAATGCCAAGCCACATTCTGCACGTTACAACAGCGTGGCTTCGTAGTAAAAGAGTGCGGGTACTAGACTGACCTCCCTGCAGTCTGGACCTGTCGCCCATTGAAAACGTGTTGCGCATGATGAAGAGTAAAATACACCAACGGAGACCCCGGACTGTTGAACAACTGAAGTCGTACATCAAGCAAGAATGGGAAAGAATTCCACCTACAAAGCGTCAACAGTTAGTGTCCTCAGTTCACAAACTCTTATTGAGTGTTGTTAGAAGGAAAGGTGATGTAACACAGTGGCAAACATACCACTGTCTCAGCTTTTCTGAAATGTGTTGCAGGCATCAATTTCAAAATGAGCAAATATTTGCACAAAACAATAAAGTCTGTCAGTTTGAACATTAAATATCTTTGTGGTGTATTCAATTGAATATAGGTTGAAGAGGATTTACGCATCATTGTATTCTGTTTTTATTTACATTTTACACAACGTCCAAACTTCATTGGAATTGGGGTTGTACATACACACGACTTTGAATAAATGAATGTTAATATGTACATCGTTATTTCAGGCTGGGAGAGCAGTATTACAGAGATGCGATGGAGCAGTGTCACAGTTACAATGCTCGCCTGTGTGCCGAACGCAGCATCCTCATGCCTTTCCTGGACTCTCAGACTGGTGTGGCTCAGTCCAACTGTTACATCTGGATGGAAAAGAGACATCGAAGTGCAGGTGTGATCCTACACAACAGACTTTTTTTTTTTTTTTTTTTTTTCTCAGGGGTAGTGGCCAAGTGGTTAGTGAGCTTGCTTTCAGTGTGGAAGGTTCCTGGTTCAAACCCCACCCCTGCTACATTTCTCCATGTAATGTGGAGTTACGTCAGGAAGGGCATCCGGTGTAATATTTGTGCCAAATCAACATGCAGATCCAGCTTGGACAACAAGGGAGCATCTGAAGGGATTTACTTTATTATTATTTGTGTATTTTAAATTGTATGGTAAATTATTAGTGTTACAAGGATTGCCCATATTAAACTTGTACTGATGCAAAGTTATTTAACTGTGACTAGTTGTGTGTTGCCTGTATTGAACACACACACAACACAAGATTGCTATTTATTTACATTAAGAATTACAGCTGCTTTCTGTGTCTCAATAGGCATAGCTCCAGGGCAGCTGTATACCTACCCAGCCCGTCGCTGGAGGAAGAAACGGCGTTCACATCCACCTGAAGACCCTCGATTGGCCTTTCCACCTCTCAAACCAGGTACTACAAATAGCTGTACTGGTTTAACCTTTTGGAAATTTTGAGGGGTGGTTTGTAGTTTGTAAACGTATGTGACAATAATTGTAATCATCTAGAAATTGCTTGTTTTCATTGTAAAAGCAAAAACAAAAAAACAAAAACACTGTACTTAAGTTCTGTTAATCCTTTGTTATGCAGGATATTGTTGTATGCTGCATATGCTGCTTTCCTCCCCTGAAATGAAGCCAGTCTTCCATTGGCATTTAATTTATTTATTTATTGCACCGTTTGTACATTTTTGGCACAAAAACACTCAATGCCATTTGGGGCATGAAAAATGTGTCTAATCTGGTAACAGGAGCGCTGTGGAACCTTGTGACCAATCAGGAAGCTTTTGAACATATTCAAAAGAAGTGTGAGTTGGGATGAATTGTGATCCAGAAAAGTGAAAAATTGGATGCATTTTTTTACTGTAATTTACAGGTGCTTTGTTCTTATTTCATTAGTGCATCTCAAAGTAAATAATTATTGTTTGAATGTGAACTTGACTGTTCACATTATTTAGATGCCAGCCTATAATTAAAATATAATGCAGTTTGTTGTAAGCAGTGAGAGATTTCATTGACAAGAGCGGGCAGTGGATTGGTTTTGCAGAAAGAAGTGGTGGGATATTACTGGTCAGCGGAGCATAGTCGTCAGTGTGTGTGTTTTGGGCAGTAAATAGTGAAAGAGACTGCATTTGTATCACGCTTTTCCATCTGCATCAGACGCTCAAAGCGCTTTACACATCAAATGCCTCACATTGACCCCAATGTCAGGCTGCTGCCATGCAAGTCGCCCACTACACACCGGGAGCAACTAGGGGATTAAGTTCAAAGGCGTACTATTTACTGACCTCTTTAAATCTCCTTTGGAAATATAATGTACATTCATAATCCCATCAACGGCATACCACCGTCTTCAGCACAAGACCGTTTACAGATGTTAATAAACACATTTTAGGTTTGTGGAAAGGTTTTGTTGTAAACAGACATTAGCAAAAAACAGTTGTCCTCAAAAATGAGTGGTGGATGGGGAAGCATTCATATCTCTGATGAAGCAGCAGGACCCTGTAAGGGGACCAGGGGCATGGTCCAGTGCAAAGTTTGGGATTTTTAGGTGTAAAATCGTACATTCAAAGGTTATTTCCCTAACAATAAAAATATGCAGTGGGGCCGGACGTTTTTTGTCCGATATGAGCAAAAAATATGGTGTTTATTACATGGAAAACCATACAAAAGCTTTGGAGCTTTAGCTTTGTCCAGTGAGTATTCAGTTTATACAATGACGGTTTAGGTGAGTTTTATTTATTTCACACAATAATGTTCTAACGTTGCACTTTTTACGGATGCGATCATTGTGTCATGGAGGCAAATTAAGCCACTTGTTGTCCACGTTTTTTGTTTTTTATCAAAGTTGTAAGTGCGACTCTTAAACTGGTTAGTGGATTTCAGTGAAACGTCATACATAGGAAGCACATCAAATGATGATTTGCATGAAGGAAAATAATATAATAACAATAATTACATCTTCAAGTAGAGATTGACTTTTTATTTTATCACAATTTTAATATTTCACAGCTATGTGTGTTAGGGATGTGAATCGTACAACAACTCACGATTCAATTCGATTCAGATTCTTGGGGTGACGATTCGATTCAAAGATCTCTGAGAAATACTTATATTACTTAAAAAATGTTTATGTTTAAGAAAATGCAGCTTTACAAGGTTAATCAAGTGATTGTAGATGTAAATTTACTTATCTGCTTTGCTTGTTTGGAGTTGGCTGGCAGTTTAGCGAAGCTCTGGTCAGTAGTCGGCAGAGACTGCTGCTCCGCTCTTTTAGCTCCGGGTGATAGCGTAGCATATGGGCTTGCGGATGTGAAGTGCTTCCGAAGTACTTGACTTTCATTTTGCAGATTCTGCACACTACATAAGTCATGTCAAACTCCTTCTTACAGCAAATAATAAAATCCAAAATGCGCCCAAACATTTGCCTTCAGCAAAGACGGTGCTGGCTGAAATAGCTCTTCGTCCGCCATGCTAAGCTACAGCCACTGAACTCTGCAGCGCACGAGTGTTTGAAGCACGCCAGACCCCCACACCACCCACCCACCCCCCCCTCGCGGGGACGCTGTAGTACGGAAGCCGTTGCCTGACAAACAGTACACGCAGCGAGTAAGCAAGATTATGTTTAAGAAATGCTTTTAAAAAATCGATTCTTGGACATTTTGGATCGATTCAGAATCGTAATAAATAAGAATCGAGATTCGGATGTGAATCGATTTTTTCCGACACTCCTAATGTGTGTAATGGTGAGGAATATCATTTGAAGAGCTTGTTCACAGGTTTCTAGTTTGTATCTATTTTTCTGTGCATTTTTCTATGAATGTGTTGTGATGTCCCTGCATTACAGTTTTTCTTGTTATATGTAGCAGATCTGGAGTTGGGTCTGAAGCGTGATACTTTAGGGGCAGTGGATGGCAGCAGCCTCGAGGCTCTCCTTAAAGGGGAGCCACTCGACAGGAGGCCTGGAGTGTCTGATGTCCGTGGACCTGAGGATGAGCAAACTACTGTGGAGCCTGCTGCCACTTCGACTTCCACCCACACATCCTCTGGAAGAGTCCGCAAGGTGATGCTCAAATTCACAGACCTTTTATACAGCTCAGCTCTGCCAAACAGGAAAACACCAATGGGGCCGAGACCTCTGTATACATTCAGGAATACACAGGGAAACAGAGACCTTTGTATGTGTTTCACACAAATCGCCCACGCATGGACAGAGACAAGAAGCATCAATATGTGAGACTGTTTGTTGTATGCATACATAGCAGGGATACACATTGTCAAGACAGGAACAAACATCAAAGGTGCCGAGAGGCTTTATGTGCATAGAATACATATTGCAAAGACAGGAAACTCAGTATGCACGCCTCGCCGTGTTAACACATGCAGGACATGGGACACATTGTTTGTGCTGCGCATATTTGGGCGTGTTTCCACATACGAGGGGATATCAAAACGTTTTGAGCCTCAAACAGAAAGAGCAAGACATTTGGATTTATAATGCTTTATTTTTCAACATAGTCCCCTTCCAACTCCATACACTTGTTCCATCTAGTTTGCCAGTCATCGATACCCGATCAGTAGAACTCAATATCTTGGTCCCCTAACCAGCCTTCCCCTGCAGCAGTCACCTCATCATCATCCTCAAATCTCTGGCACCAAAGGTATTTTTTCACCCTGGGAAAGAGGTGGAAGACGCTAGAGGCTAGGTCTGGAGAATAGGGTGGGTGAGGAAGACGTTCATAGCCACACTCCCGCACACCGTCCATGGCAACCCAGCTGGTGTGGACTGGTGTGTTGTCCTGGTGAAGCAGAATGACACGACAGATTTTTCCATTTCAGTGGAGTGTATGTCTCTTCCACACAGTGTTATGACTCAACAATTGAAGCGAGCAATATGATCCTACATGAAATAAGTAGCTGAAGCATTGATGTAGATCGGTTGTGATGGATTGTAAAATCCGACTGGGAAAAATGTGTGAGGCTCAAAACGTTTTGACATCCCCTCGTACCAAGCAGGAAATGCAGTCGTTATGGTGAATTATGTCCATTGCGTGTTGAATGTCCACTACAAGGTCCACTTTTGAAGACATTTTAAAGACTTTTTGGAGGGGCGTGCAAATAATCGTGGTGATGATGATGAATAAAATTTTAAGAAAACAGTTAATATTACTCTTAGTGTCCTAGTTTTACTACTACAACATGTTGCTAGGAAAATACAAGTGTCAGATCAGGACATGATATTAAATGATTCTGATCGGGATTGGAGACAAAAAAAAACCCCAATCGGTACATCCCTACCACAAATGAAATCTTACTTAATGATTTGGTTTTTCTTAGGATATTGGCCAGTATCAGTTTGTCACAGTTTGTTTTTAAACAGCTGTTTAAAATTGGTATACTTCACTTCCAGTCATTCATTCATTTTCAACCGCTTATCCAGGTCATGGTGGCAGCAGATCATTGCAACTCCACATTCCTCTATCCTCGGCCAAGTCCTGTAACTCTTCCCAGGGGATCCCAAGCCAGCTGGGAAATATAATCTCTCTAGCATGTCCTTGGTCTTCCTCTGGCAGGGTCCAAAATCCACCAGAAACAGATCTGATGTGATGCTGAGAATGCGGACACAGCTCCTACTTTGGTCATGTACAGACCTGATCACGCTTTGCGGATAATCCAGTGCACATATTCCCACAGGATACCCCGAGGGACCCAGTCATACTCCTTTTCCAAGTCCACAAAGCACATGTAGACTGGTTGGCCATACTCCCAAGACCCCTCTAATATCCTTGCAAGGGTAAAGAGCTGATCCACTGTTCCATGACCAGGACGGAACCCGCATTGCTCTTCCTATACTTCAGTTTGTGGATCTGAATGTATTTCTTCTTGAGTGTTTGCCTTTTTATACATGCAGTACTGTGAAAAATATATTGGAAAAGCAAAGATACTGAAACAATAACACACACACACACTCATCTTCAACCGCTTTGTCCAGTTAAGGATTGCGGGGGGCTGGAGCCTATCCCAACAGTCATAGAGCGCAAAGCGGGGCACACCCTGGACAGGATGCCAGTCTGTCGCAGGGCCACATATAAACAAACAAACACATTCACACACACCTATGGACAATTTAAAGTTTCCAATTCACCTAACCTGCATGTCTTTGGATGTGGGAGGAATCTGGAGCACCTGGAGGGAACCCACGAAAACATGGGGAGAACATGCAAACTCCACACAGAAAGGCCACAGGTGGGAATTGAACCCATGACCTTCTCGCTGTGAGGCAACAGTGCTAACCACTAAATATGAAATAATTTAGTAGAGATAAATGTGTAAAACTAATCAAAGTAGTTTGTGTAACTACTGTAATAGTGATGTTATTGAGGATTATGTAATCATGACGATGTGACTGATGAATATGGAGAGTGGTACATAGAGATGGGAATTGATAAGATTTTATTGATATCGAAGTGTCATCAATCAGATAAATCAATTTCTCATTAGTTGTCCTTGTAGAAAATATTTAAGCCTACACAGGTTTTTACCGTGAATACAACTGTTTTCCTTGCTGACACAGAGGTGACATTATGAATAGAGAGGGGTGTTATTTCAAGAAATTTGGAAATCTATAAATGTTTGCATGGAATATGGAAATATACACGGAATAAACCATAGCAGGATAAATTTTGGGTCATTTGGTTCCAAAAACCCATATGGACCAAGCCAGTGAAGATACCGGGTTCAAAAATCACCAAATATATCGATGAAAATGTCATATCTTGAGAACTGCTGCACCTAGAGACTTGAAATTTGGCTCCAAATGTTGCTTGACCCCAAGTTTATAATCAACTTCTACTGTAACAATAAGCCTATCTGGTGTTTTTTAAGAGTAATTGACAAAAAAACTAATTTCAGTACATATGTTACGATCAGTTGTAATGCCGCGTTCAGACCGGGCGCGACCAGATGCCACAAATTTGCTTTGGTCGCGTGGCGACAGACGCGCCACCATCGCCTAGTGTGTCGCTCTGCTTTCGCTGCAAAAATTCGCCCCATTGCGGCATCAAATAGGAGGAGCTTCCATTCTGCTCACCGGCTCCGGTTGTCAGTCAAGTTAACATGACAGACCTTGATCACACGGAGCGAGTTGTTGTGGAAAGCTGACAAACGTCATGAGATGTTCCCAATTTGGGGAGTATCATTATTTGCTGCAGGAGCTGCATCTGGATGACGGCCGCTTTCAGCGGTCCTTCCGCCTCTGCAGGACCCAGTTTGAGGACCTCCTGTCCCGTTCACGCACGCACATGTAAGCAATTAAAAAAAAAACCTCCGTTCCCCTGCTGTGGGGCTGCTGCTCGCTCCAAAAACTATCGTAATTGTGTTTAGAAACCAGTCACCATTTGTTTTATTATACATGTGTGTAGTTAATTAATAAAATAATCTCCACGGACGATTTGCTCGCGCACGAAAAAAAAAAGAGAAAGAAACTCCGCTCTCCCTCCTGCGGGGCTGCTGCTCGCTCTTTCCCAAAAAACTCTGTCATAATTGTGTTTAGAAACCAGTCACCATTTGTTTTATTATACATCCCCCTGCTGTGGGGCTGCTGCTCACTCCAAAAACTCTGTCATAATTGTGAAATAAAGGACAAAAGAGACATAAGTCCTGCTCACAGGCTGCTACCAGAGATAGGACATGTTCACATCTTGAGTCAAACTCCAGCCATCTCCACATCACTACATATTCAGTCCCTGATTGGTCATTGTGGCGCGACAAGACGAAAAAGTTCAGATTTTTCAACTTGGGAGGAGGACGACGTGACGCGACGCAATATCGCGCCACAAACGCGCCAATCGCTCAAAATCGCTTCACACGCATCGCTTCATTCGTGTCCATCGCGTCGCGCTGCGTGACTTGGCACCAAAACGCATCCTTCCATAGGGATTACATGGCAACCTGTCGCTCACGTCGCGCCCGTTGTGAACGCGGCATTACAAACAAAATCTGTGTAGTTTTTATTTCAGGAACATCAGTTGAGTATAATCATCACATGTAAAGAATGACATGGCCACAATGAACTAATTATAAGCAACTGAGTGGTTTTCTACGTCAACAGCACATATACGACACACGCGTTACATGAAATGTTCAAGCGCTCCATCCATATGGGTTTTTGGAACCAATTGACCCAAAAATTATACTGTTATGGTTTAGTCCATGTATATTTCCATATTCCTTGCAAAAATTTCTAGATTTCAAAAATTTTTGAAATAACACCCCTCCCTATTATGAAATAACATGTGATGTCACAACTCTTGAGTTTTTGTAATGTGGAACTGTCAGAAAAGTATGCTGACTTCAATAAGTGGAGTTGATCAAATCTGAGGAATACAGTTCCAATGGATTGAAAAATTTATAACAGATTTTCAACTGGAATCGGTTCTTGATTCCCATATCAAGTAGCAGTTGTGTAATTATTTTTTGTATGATAGAGCGTGTGCAGGATGGAATGTATTTTTGTGGACTGCTGCCATTGCTGTTAACGCTGTGATTAACTACTTGAAATAAATAATTCTTTGTCATGTAGCAAAAAACTAAAACCTGATTTTTAAGTTAGACAGTAAGGCTTACCTGCTTGACATTGGCAGGTGAATGGTGCTATCAGACTCGTGAACCTTGCCACTGTCTTGCCTGATATGGCAAGTTGAGCATGTAAGCAGAACTTTGAGAAGAAGAATAGCATAAAACCGCTATGTCATGTACTAATATTGAGATACACCTTAACGTTGGTACTTTTCTTTATTTGTCACTATCATTTGGAGGGAAAAGGGAATTCTTGGAGAGCATGGTGAAATCATGTGGTCTTCCTCTCATCCATCTTCTTTTACCCAAAGTGCAATTAGAACCTTGAAAAGAAAATAGGTTGCTTAATACTTTGATCAGTACTGTATCTCAACATAGTTATCAGCACCTGCTGTTCTGGCTGTTCAGACAGTGGGATATATTGTGAGTAATTCATACCCATGACTCACTTCAGAGAGTCCTGGATCACGATGATTACTTGGACGACCTGGATGATGAAGACTTTGAGGATGAGACTCCGAAGAGAAGAGGCAAGAGCAAGTCCAAAGTGAGTGTCATGTATTGACGAGCAGTAATATGTAATGCAGTTTTTGTTGCGGCAACAAAACTCTGTATACCGTCAATGGCTCTCCTTGGGTCCATAGGGCCGCAGTGACAAGAATGGCAAGAAGAAAACCGAGGCTGCAGCCGCAGCGCTAGAGGAGAGAGACAAACCATATGCGTGTGACAGTGAGTAAAAACTTCTTCTGTAACATCATTCTGTAACCAGCAAGAGTGCCTGTTCCTTTTACCTCTGGACGATGAGACTGCTGGTGTGCGTGGAACTTGATTTTAAAATGTAAAAAATATTAAAAATATTTTTAAAAATATAAAAATATATATCTATATATCCCCCCTAACAAATCTTGTGTTAGATGGTACTTTGTGTGTGAGAGCAGCTTATTGCAGGACACTGCATATCACACATACCTGCTGTGTTATTTTATTTTGATGCATGTCAGCCAAATATTGTCCAAAAGATAAGTCATTGTTGGGTTGTGATGGTGCCATGTTGTGGTTCCACCTTTGGCCTTTTTGGATGGTGCTCATAGGAAGTAGCCACCATTACTATAACACAATCCTTATGTGTGTGTCTGTCAGTCTGTGGGAAACGCTACAAGAACCGTCCTGGCCTAAGCTACCACTATACACACTCTCACCTGGCCGAGGAGGAGGGCGAGGACCACGAGGAGATTGAGGCGCCACCCACTCCCCGCCAGCCTGAGGAGCAAAAGAGTGAGTCACCTTAGTACAATGGGCAGTGTTTATTTATTTATAATTTTCTCTCACTCTCTCTCCCTCACACTGTTATTCATATATATTTTTGTTTTTTTGCATATCATCCATCCTTTCCCCCCATGAGCATAACCATTGCATTAGTTATCTTTAGCGCATGTGGTATATTTTACCGTCAGTGAATGCATTAATAAAAATCTGGTTGCTATTGCGATTATAGATAATGTGAAGGTGACACCACGGCTCACATGATATGTGCTTACCCAGCCATAAATGTTAATAAACCATGGATTACAAAGGAGCTTCAGAAAGCATGTAAAAAGAAAAATTATTGTACAAGCAGTTTATAAAATTTAGAAACAATGAAGCTGAAAGAAAAACAAATTGACTAACATTATGAGAACTTGTAAGAAACAGTGCTATAGTGATTTATTGGGAAAAAATAAAACTAACATTAAAGGTACTTGGAAGTAGGGCTGAAATGATTAATCGAATAATTCCAATAATTCTATTACAAAAAATGTTCAAGGCAAATTCTTTGCCTCGAAGCTTCGTTTAAAGCTGTAGTACATATGCCAGGCCTGTAGGTGGCACTGTGACGCTCCCACAAAAAACCGAGAAGAACGTAGAGCATGCCCATTACTAATGTAAGCGCTAATCAATGTAGCAGGCAATGCTACAAGTTTACAAAGCCACATGCTGAGTAAAATAAAGCCTTTTAAGAGAAAGGGTGTGTGCTGATCGCCCGAAACAGACTTATTATGCATTTAAAGTGAAGCAGTGTGTTTATATATATATTTTTTTTTTAAAACGTGGTTTGCTCCACTGGCTGCTCTCCCCCTCCGCAGATGAAGCAAAAGGAAGCGCACTTTAAATTAATCATGTTTAACTATTTTAAAAAAATGCCTATATTCAGATTTGATTAGAGTTTTTATCAACAGGCTGTAGAGTTAATTTATCAGTGCGGCTGTTGTGGAAATGTACTCCACAGCCATTTTTTCAAAGGCTTTGTTATTCGCCAAGTTTCCACACAAAACAAGGAATTTGAGCTGCTCTGTACGGCATGTAGAAATATACACTAAACACTGAATAAATCACAGTAATAAAAAGTGCAAATGAAATGTGCAATATGAAACAAAAAAAGAATGTCCTATCCGCAGACTGAAGATTTCACAGACCGCCTGGGCTTATGGTTTGGCAAAGCTCCAAAACTCTTAATAATGTGAAAAAATAATTACCTGGGAAAACAGAGAGAGGGAACATCCTAAACTTAAAAATCTGCATGATGGCACAGCGACATTATGCCATTACTTTGGGAGAGCTCTGCCACTACTGATATTGTTTAAAAATACAAAAGTACTTTTTTTTTATCCGATTACTCGATTAATTGATAAAATAATCGGTAGAATACTCGATTCCAAAAATATTCGATAGCTGCAGCCCTACTTGGAAGCTTTTAAATGAAATCATCAAAAAGGAAAAAAAATTGTTAGACTATCCATCTTATTTTTATACAAATACTGACAAAATTGTTAAAGACACTAATGCTATAGCAAATAATTTCAATGATTATTTTGTCACTGTGGGTAACAATTTAGTAAATTCAATTGTATTCCCAAAAATGTGTTCCTTGGACAACAGCAAAACAACCTATTACAATTCTGGAGTGAATGTTTATTAAAGAAACAGAGGAAATGAAATAATTGACATAGTTCATACATTAAAAGGGGGAAAAAATCAACTGATAGTTTAAATTTTGATATTTTTGATTAAAAAAAATAGCATTGATTGTATTGTTAAACCTTTAACCTATATTTGTCATTGATGGGAAATTTCTTTCTAAAATGAAATTACATAGTGATACGGTTGTTTACATCTGGTGATAAATGTCTTTTCAAACTATAGGCCAATCTCACTGTTACCACAATTTTCTAAAGTTCTAGAAAAGGTATTTGCAAGGGGATTGAATGATTTCTTCGCGAAGCATCGTATACTTAGTGAGCAGCAATATGGATTTCAAAAAAATCGTACAGCTTCATTGGCTTTAATTGACTTTGTTGAACAAATTGCAAATGCAATTGAGAATATGAAATATTTTTATTTTTTATCTTTTATTCTAATTTTTTTTTTTTTGATTTACAGAAAGCATTTGACACCATAGATCATGCCTTATTACTGGACAAATTGCAGAAGTATGGTATCGAGATTGGCATGTGAGTGGATAGCGAGTTATTTATACAATAGGTATCAGTATGTTCTTTTATGTGGGATGAGTGTTGTTATCAGTAAAATCTAAAAAAAAATACATCTGCCGGGGGAGAACGCACGTCTCAATAGCTGCACAACACGTGCGCGCACGCACACACACACACAGCGAGCTTCGCAGCACACATACACAGCTCCAAATTTACACTCAAAGTATAAAAAAAAAGAAGAAAAAAAAGAAAGAAATTTAGCTACAAAACACAAAAGGGGTAAAATCCTGAACATGCCAGACTCACCATCGTGTTATGGATTAATTTCCAAATGTAAGCTTTAGGCAATCAAAGCAGTGCGCGTACGTGCGTGTGAAATTACCAGCTGTAGCTCAGCCTCTCTCTTGATCGTGGCACATAAAAGAACGTCCATGAACTCCTGGAAATAATGTATTCTGACTTTTTCCAATGTAACAAATCCATCTCTGTGTCCAGGCAGTCTGTTACAAACAGTGTCAGATGTCCAGAGCTTCAGTAGCCAACAGTGCTTCACTACACTTTAGGCTCCAAAATCCAACACTTTGAAAAAGTTAAGAGTTTTGGGGTGAAGCGGGTCATCTCTTCTCAGTAAATCTGAGCCATCACTTTTGAACAGCAGCTCAGAAGCTTCGTTTTTGGATGGAGCAGGTTTGTTTCCCTCTGTTTGTGAATAGACCTGAAAATGCACCAGAATGTACCCAAGATTTGAAATTCTTCAGGGGGAGGACCCCCCGCCAGGGGCTTTGGACCTTTGGCCCTTGCCAAAAACTTTTTTTCCCCCATGGCCCACTTTCATCACCGAATATATTTGTCTATAAATTGCACAGATCTGCAAGAAATTTGGTCTTTCGAATGCTGAAACAACACACAGGGATGCTCAAGGATACTTGGGCGTCCTGTCAAAACTTTTTGGGACACACAACAAACTGTTTGAACTTTGTGATCTGATGATGGATGTTAGGAGGTGCAACAAGACAAGACAGCAGTGGATGCTGCTGAACCTCTGGAATGTGAGTGACAACTGCTTTTACACATGCACAGATGGAAAATAATGAAATATATCTGATTAATGGCATACATGTACCGAAGAAATCGGGTCATTATTGGATAAAGCATATCGGATTTTGCAGTTTACATAATCACTCAATAATCAGATAACGGCCAATAATCAGATAGCAACCGGATTTTTAGCTGCATGTAAACTGTGATTCCAGTTTAATCTCAAGTTGATAGTTCTACGTAACCAGGGTAGCTTTCATGTTTTGTTTACACATTTTTCTGCTCAGCAACTAAGAAAGGTCCAAATGGACTGGCACTGCCCAATGATTACTGTGACTTCTGTCTGGGTGACTCCACCTTAAACCAGAAGACTGGACAGTCGGAAGAGCTAGTGTCCTGTTCCGATTGTGGACGCTCAGGTATAGGCCTTTTCATGAAGTTTATCATGATTTTACACTTCCACATAGTAACAGTTACGTATATTTGTGGTATATGAATGGGTTTCTCCCATATGTTCTCCTTTCTGCAGGACACCCAACATGCCTGCAGTTCACACCAGTGATGATGGCAGCAGTGAAGACTTACCGCTGGCAGTGCATCGAGTGCAAATGCTGCAATGTTTGCGGCACCTCCGAGAATGATGTGAGCTCTCTGTTAGGGCCCCTTCACACACAGTATGAATGTGGTCGAATTGCGCATGAAGCAGGAATTGTATACAGAATCGTAGCTGCCTACAACACCTTGTACACCTGTTGCTACAACTGCTTGAGCAAATCAGCGGCTGAAAGACAGAGTGTGTGCTGTGAGAGCCCATCGAACTCTCTTGCAGCAGCTGGGGCCAAATTCCAGCTGACACACAAGAACATCCAACACCGCTCAGTTGGCACTTAGAAAATGTGTGGCCATTTGCACTATTAGCACGACAGCAGTCTGCAAACTATCATTTTCGAGCACTGTGTTCCTGCGTGCACAAAACCTTTGCAGCAGCATCGTTCACGCCTGCCCATCAGCTCAATGTTTTCGTAGTTCACTCATACGAGCTGATTCACCATGATTCGCCCTGATTTGTACTTATTCGTACTGTGTGAAGGGGCCCTTATATTTGATATGTAGCTGCTTCCTCACAGGTTTTTTAAGAAAATCCAGTTTTACTGTTGACACTGCTGCAAAGTAAACTATAATTGGTGGGACAGAACAAATACCTAGTGTATATCAGTATGCATTCTTGCATTCTTGTCCTTCTTGTCTTTAAAGCTAATGTTTTAAACTGTTACATTAAACAAACAGCCTCCTTAGTCACTGTTGAGGTGGACATCTGGTAAAGATATATGTTGGTGTTAACAAAGGGCTTATACGTCCATTGTTGCTCTGACTTTTAGTTACCAGTCGCCCAGTATTATCTTCCACTAAATAAATGAGTTCAGGTGTTGAATGAATGATGTCTGATGTTTCTCACCTTCTCCAGTTACCATGTTAGCGGCTGGAGGATATATGAGCCCCATGTTTGTTTGTTTAACAACATTCTGAAAAAGTAATGGAAGGATTTCAACTAAATTTTGCAGAGATGGTTCTTGGGTCAGGGAAGAGTTGATAAGATGGCCTGACAATTTCTTGATCTTTCTCCTCCTGGTGCTAGTGGAACTATTGTTTGTGTTCTTTCTGTATGGTTTCGGTGTCACGTCCAATTAAACCCATTGTGTTTTTGTAGGACCAGCTGTTGTTCTGTGATGACTGTGACAGAGGATATCACATGTACTGTCTAACCCCACCCATGACTGAACCTCCTGAGGGTAAGCTGATACTTTAACTTGAAAGAATACACAAAATGTATATTAGAACAAATATTCCGCTTGGATTTTTTTTCCACAATCACAGTGGTTAATATTTCTTCTTCTTTCTCCCATGAAAACCTGTTTGATGTCAAACTGAAAACAGTTCTCAAGCATGTAATGATCTAAATTAATGAAAATGGTAAATGGACTGTATTTAATATTGTGCTTTTCCATCTGCATCAGATGCTCAAAGTGCTTTACAAATAATGCCTCACATTTCACCCCGATGAAAACTATAAAAATAAGAGTGAATTTTGAATATTTAAATTTAACATAACACAATCCTATTAGAGCTAACTGACTTTAGAAGTCACATAATTAGCAAAATGAAGAGCTCATGTTCTTTGAAGAAATTTCAGTTGATTGTACTATAAAATAAGGCTGGAACAATACACAATACATTCCCAATATAATGTGTATCACGATGCATGAGTGCCCCCCCGTTGTTGTTGTGTTTCTTGTTTTTGTTTTTTGAGGATCCATGTATTTTCCCAGAAAATAGACATCAGTGCTCCATTTCTGTTAGTGGCATAATGGATCAGAGTTGATCCATGATTCGTACAGACTCCTCCCCACGGTTTGCCATGCTGGCAAACATGGATTAGTTGCAAAGCTGATATGAGTGTGATTTTGTGTCATGGTGACTGGTTTTGTTTTTAATTTGGTAGCTTTGATGCAGTCGGCAGTAATTCACACTGAGTTGAGTCATGAATGCAGCCTGTGAAAAACAGTCTCATGATCTGCTTCAGGGATGTTCCTGCTGCGGCATGCGGCTTTCCGCTTCGATTTCCTCAAAAGCTGCACTGGAAAATGTGCTGTGCGTCCTGTTGACAACAGAAACTCTGATCAAATCTAATATGATTCAGCCAGATAAAGGCGTTTTTGATTAGTCAGTTAATCTTGGTTCACGAAAAACAAAGCAGTCAGTGTTTGATCAGCACACATCGTTGTGTGTTTTAAAAAATACATGAACACGATGCTGTGCATTATATACACTGTTTGATAGCACAGACTTACAAAGCCGATAACGGCAATTAAAAACAGGCATTGTATACGTAATTTAGTATGTAGACTAGGTTTTTGCAATGATGCGTCTAGAACATCCCAACCCTGATAAAATAGACGGGTTTTAAATAGATCTGAACCAAATATAAACTGGTTTCATACTTTAAACAAGTTCTACCTGCATGTTCGCTGTTTCAGTTGGATCTAACATAATGGAACTGATTGAATATCTTTAGATTGAAAACAAGAAGTTTCATGCTGTGTATTTGTAGTCTGGGCTTTTGATGTGATTTTTATTTATGCATTTATTTTTAAATATTTTTGACTTTTTTAGGCTAAATGTTGAAAGGATTATTTTAAAAAATCCATTTTTTTCCCCAAAAAGTTTCTCTGGTATGTCTTTGTGCTTGTTTTTATATGATTATTGTTATTGTTTTCAGGGAGCTGGAGCTGCCACCTGTGTCTGGCTCTGCTCAAAGATAAAGCTTCCATATACCAGCAGAACCAGAGCTCCACTCCTGAGTGATGCTCTCAGCCAAGTGCTGCCCCATCAGCAAAAGGGCCCCAACCCCGAGCATGACGTCAGACCTCTTCTCAGTCCAGAGCTCAAGGCTCTGTTCAGATGTAGCCGGGCCACGCCGCAAATCAGCTTCAGAGAAATGTTTGTAATTCCAGTGTGAACGGGGGCCTCAAAACCAAAACAGACCTCAGATCCGACCATCACAACCAACCTGCTGCAAAGTCCCTGAAACTTGCTGTCAAACACACTCATGCACATACACACGTAAACAATATTGGCACGAACATTCTTGGACTGTTACACTTGATAAAGATGTAGTGTGCAGCAACCACAGCATCCAACAGAGCATCACAGCTAATTGTCTGCTCCCTGTCACTGAGGCACAGCGTGGACTCTTTTCAACCACAGGTTATTTTGTTTTTGCCAAATTCTCTATTTTTTACTCCCTTGATGGGGGGAAAGAAAACATCACATAAGTGTTTTTAAAAATGAATGCTGTTGTTGAGAAATATGATTATTTTTCTGGTTACTAGTAAATTTTGTAGCATCATCTGTCTGTGTACTTTTGTTTGGTCGTTTTAAGGCGTGCCTTCGAGGCCCGCCACTCCACTCAGTATCAAAGATCTCATAATCTCCTATACTGTCATTTCATTTGTTCATTCATTCATCAGTGAGGAAAAACAGTCTGGTGGCCTTTGGAAAAGCAGTGTCGTAATTTTCAGCCAGAAATGATTTGGACTCGCTAACGCAGGAATGAACCGCTACGTGTCGTGTCGGACGAACACATTGCAGGTTGACATCCCATAATTTGTTTCATCGTTGAACGAGTGTAAATCTCTTCAGAATATCTGGAGTTTTTCATTGGTTGTTGACCCTTTATGCCACATGCTTGTATCCCTACACAAAGGTAAACAAACGTAAACTTTTTCTTTGCTGTCACTTAAACACTATACAACTGTTGGCACACTATGAGACAAAATTTCTACTTTATTTCTTCATTAGAGCTGATGTGGAGGAAGACAGAAAATCCAGTTTAATTTTGTTTATGTCAGCTTTTCTTTCGAGATGTTTCATATTACAGTTCCAGTACAAGGTACCAATTACCATAAAGGTGTGTACTTTTTCCAAGAATGAAGCGTGTAGTTTTTAGTAGTGACATCATTTATAAACAAGTGGTACCAGTTTTCAGCTGTCATTGCTACTTTGATTATTTTTCACACTGAGGGTGATTTGCATGCACATTGCACCTGTTTGAATGCACACAGTTTTCACGTTTTGTATACAACAGTACATTATCTGATATTCCGGTGGTATTGGGAGCTTTTTCTAGTAGAATGTTGTAGTCTCTCGTATAGCAGACACTTCAACTATAGCTCCTAACACATTCTATGTACTGTATTGACTTTTTCTATTTTGTTATGACTAACTGAATTGGATTATTGTGATGTCAGATCTCCATTATGAGTATTTGTAAAATGTTCTCTGTTGTATGAATTTTTTTTTTATTTTTACATATTTTTTGTTAATGAAACCAATTAGATTGACTGAAATAAAACTATTATGAATTTGATTCATATGCCATTGCTATTATTTATTTTTGTAATTTATTTAGATTTAAGGAATATTTTGAAGACTATATACTTTCCTCAATAGAAACCCAAATTGGTGTCTGAATAATTTGAGCCTGAAACCTGCTGTCGAGCATCAGTGGTTACTGAAATACAGTTGAGGGATTTTTTTTTTTTTCTTTTCCTCTGGAGGGATCAAAGGTCCAAACTGTCATGCAGCCATAAGTGATGGTTTATTTTTTGGTGTTTGTTCAGGTCTGTTTCCCTTTTTAGCCTGTTAAGTTATATTTCTTTGTGTTTTATTACTGTGTTAACAGTCCTTCGGGTCTCGCTTGATTTTTGCAGTTCCTTTCTCTGGTGTGTTCAGGTTGTATGACTTGGGGTCAAGTGTTGCATTGCTCTTCACATGGAAGTCAATTCTCTGCTGCACCCTTGTGGTTTGTTTTAGTATTTCATGTCCCAGTCACATGGAAGTCAATTCTCTGCTGCACCCTTGTGGTTTGTTTTAGTATTTCATGTCCCAGTCACTTTTGCTTATGAAGTTCTCTGCTGCACTCTTCTTCTCCTTTTGTCAGTAAATGTTCTTGTGTAATCAGTTCAGGTGTGCCTCATTAGTTCAGCTGGTTATTTAAGGTCACATTTTGAGTCAAGTCTTGGCTGGTTCATTATTTGTTGTTCATGCTTCTCGTGTTGAGGTGGTATGTGTAATACTGATCGTTGAAATTCTTTAAGTTATACACTTAATCTGTAAATTGTAGTCTTAATATGTTTAGGTAAATCCCAGGGGCTCTAAGCATTTTTGCCTTTTGTTTGTACTTTCTGCTTTACTGGTTTTTCCCTCACCCTGTGTTCAGGGTTAGTTTGTATTTTAGTTGTAACCTTCCCCACTCTCGCTGTTTTTGATACCTCAGCCCTACTTGGATAAAGACTATTTTTGTTGAATTGTTTCACTCTCTTGCTGTGTTTTTGATACTATACTCTTAATGGGATAAAGACTGTATTTTTGTTGAATCATCTCGTTCACCTGCCGTGTGTTAGAGTCCACACCCTTTTTGTATGAAGACCATATTGTTGTTGAAGCCTTACCCACTCCAGTTTCTGTATGTTTGGCTCACTGACTGTGTATTAAAATTTACTACTTGTGTTTTGGCTGTCTCGCATTTGGGTTCTAGTTTGCTAAATACCTGGCCCTGAATCTTGACACAGGCATTTCTGGCATTTTGTAGACTCAAAACTAGTCATTTCCAGGGAGAAAAAATGTTCAATTGAAGCAAATGGAAAATTGGACTGTGAGCTAATTAAACTCTAAATAAGGGTTTTAGCTTCAGTGGTTACAGCGGTCTGAGTGAACCTCATTTTTGATTGTAATTACAGTAATATGTTTTTTTTTGCGACAAAGGGCCCTATCTTTATGGTGCATATTGCATCAAGAAAATCCATTTGTGGCATGTCTTACTCATTTTTGCTTTTTTGAGCAGTATGTAATCGCCACAAAATATAGCTTAATTGGCTTGATTAAAAGCCTCTTAATAGGCATGTTTTGGGAACAACATGAAATTAGCAATCCACATTATCATCTGACAATTAACATCCTGGACTCTGCACACACTGCGATTTACAAAGTGGACTGGATTGAGAGGTTTTCTGGTGAATTAACAGATTGCATCAACATGTCAGACCACACTGGTACACAACAGCCATCAAGGCTTCTGGAGGTGATGCAGTTTGGAAAATTTTATTTTTGTCATTTTGTTGATGTACTTTTGGCAGCAATTAGAGCCTCAAGACTTCTTGCATATGATGCCACAAGATCAGAGACTGAGCTGAGTGACTGAAGAGCTGTGATTTTATTGAAAGGTGAGTGCGTGTGTGTGAGAGAGTGAGTAGTGATGAGGAAGGAACATGGAGGAGCCAGTTTCAAAAAGAGCACGATCAATTGCTTGGGAGCACTTTGATCTAATAAGCCCCAAAAAGGTCAAGTGCTGGATTTGTGCTCAAGAGTTGAGGTACAGTAACAATACGTCTTCAATGCTGCGACACCTGAGATCCAAACATCCCGAGACATCAATAGCTGCTGCTTCTGTTGCTGCTCCTGGAGCAGGAATCAGGCCATGTAACCTATATTTTACTCCTTAAGATTAAAACATACTCATAAACAAAAATAGCTAAGCATGTCATACTGTATTTCCATTAAAGGCAGACAAGCTGATTTGGATGAGGCACTAGTGGACTATGTTGTGCAAGATGCACAACCGTTCAAAATAGTGGAGAGCAAAGCCTTCAGGGCTTTACTACAAAGGTTTGACCCAACATATGCCTACCTCCAGAGGAGAAGACCGGCTCAAATACTGGGCGACACGAGCCGCAGTCTATCCCAATTTACAGAGAATGACAAAAAAATATTTGTCAATGCCAGCAACATCATTGCCTTGCGAGCAGGTCTTCTCCAAAGCTGGAGAGGTGGTGAGGCAGAGGAGGAGCCGATTAAAGTCCAGCACCGTTGAAATTATTATTTTTTTTTAATAAAAATTGTTGAAAGTTGCACAATCACCGTCTCCTATCCCCTCTATTCTAATTTACAAATTACAGCAACATACGAGGTCTGTGAGAAAAGTATCCGACATTATTTTTTTCAAAAACCATATGGATTTGAATCACGTGTGATTGCGTCAGCCAAGCTTGAACCTTCGTGGGCATGCTTGAGTTTTTTCACGCCTGTTGGTTGCGTCATTCGCCTGTGAGCAGGCCTTGTGTGAGCAGGCCTTGTGTGAGCACTGGTCCACCCCTCTCGTCGGTTTTTTATTGCGAATAAATGTCTGAACGATTTGGAGCTTTGCTGCATCAATTTTTTTCCAGAAACTGTGATAGACCTCCAGGTGGACACCATTCGAAAAATGAATATGGCTTTCAGGGACGATTTTATGGGGATTAAACAGATTACGGAGTGTTACTGCCGCTTTAAGGACGGCCCACAACTGCTGAGAGCGTGGCGCGCTCCCAGCGCCGGTCGACATGCTCAGAGCCCGCTGAAACAACCAGATCATTTCCAACGTGAAGGCTTTGTTGATCCGGGAGGTCGTCTGACTTTCACAAAAAGGCAGGAGACGTGGACATCAGCACTTTTTCGGCACATTCCACTGTTACAGGAGTTTTTTTCATGGAAAGAAAAGCGGAGGGACGCGCCACGGAGCCGTTCATTAGGCGGCACAAAACCACCTATTTAACAGTCTAATGGCTGTGGGAAAGAAGGAGTTCTTGAACCTGGTGGTTCTGCATCTCACAGTCCTGAACCTGCGGCCTGAGGGGAGGAGTGTGAATAGTCCATGTTGGGGGTGAGTGGGGTCTTTGATGATGGACACAGCTCTCCTGTGGACTCTGCGGTGGTAGATGCTCTGCAGAGAGGGTTGTGGGGTGCTGGTGATCTTAGACGCAGTCCTTATCACTCTCTGCAGGCGTTTGTGGTCCCACACAGTAGAGCTGCCGTACCACGCAGTGATGCAGGTGGTCAGGACTGACTCAATGATGCAGCTGTAGAAGTTGCTGAGGATCTTGGGTACCATCTCAAATTTCCTCAGTCTCCTCAGGAAATACAGCCGCTGCTCAACCTTCTTCACCACCTGTGTGGTGTTGAATGTCCAGGTGAGGTCATCGCTGATGTGGACCCCCAGGTACTTGAAGTTCCTCACCCTCTCCACCTCAAGACCTCGGATGCACAGTGGCTGGTGAGGCCTCCTCTCCTTCCTCATGTCCACTATCATCTCCTTGGTCTTGTCTGTGTTGAGGGTGAAGTTGTTGTCTCCACACCACATCACCAGACTGTCCACCTCCCTCCTATAGGCCGCCTCGTCTCCGCCAGTGATGCGTCCTATCACGGCGGTGTCGTCGGCAAACTTGATGATGGTGTTGTTGGGTGGGAAGCGACACAGTCGTGGGTGAACAGGGTGTAGAGGATGGGGCTCAGGACACAGCCCTGTGGGGTCCCCATGTTGGTAGTGATGGTGGCTGATGTCCTCCTCCCGATCCTGACAGACTGTGGTCTGCCAGTCAGGAAGTTGAGAAGCCAGTCACAGAGGGAGGGGTGAAATCCAAGGGCTAACAGTTTGTGGGTGAGTTTGTGGGGGACGACCGTGTTGAAGGCGGAGCTGTAGTCGATAAAGAGCATCCTAATGTAGAAGTCTTTATTCTCCAGATGAGAGAGGGAGATGTGAAGGGCAGCGGTGATGGCGCCTGACGTAGACCGGTTGTGCCTGTAGGCGTACTGCAGTGGGTCGGTGGTGTCCGGGATGCTGTTATGAATGTGAGACAGTATCACTCTCTCGAAGTACTTCATAATGATTGATGTGAGTGCTACTGGCCGGAAGTCATTCAGACAGGATGGGGGATTCTTCTTGGGGAGGGGGACGATGGTGGTGGTCTTGTAGCATCTCGGGACGATGCATTGCCTGAGGGAAATGTTGAAGATGGAGGTGAGAACATCCACCAGCTCATTAGCACATACTTTGAGGGCGCGTCCTGGTACATTGTCTGGCCCGGTAGCCTTCCGGGGGCAGACGCTCCTCAAGGCTTTGTGTGCCTGGGCTGATGTGACGAGTGGCGGGGGGGAGGGGGGTTGAGTGGCTGCGGTGTGTCTGCATTCTGTAGAGGTGGGGCTCTCAAAGCAGATGTAGAAGGCATTGAGGTCGTCTGGCAGGCTGTCCGATGAGCTGATGGTGGTGGTTCTGGAGCTGGTCCTGAAGTCTGTGATGTGATCCAAACATTGCCACATTCTCCTGGGGTCAGCGTTAGAGTTGAAGTCCTCCGTCCTGTGCTGTCTCTTGGCCGCTCTTATAGCCTTCTCCAGTCTGTACTGTGCAGCCTTGTACTCGGCTTCATTGCCAGATCTAAAAGCAGCAGTGCGAGCACGCAGCAAGTGCAGCACCTCTCTGTTTACCCAGGGCTTCTGGTTGGGGAACTTCCTCACTTGTATGGTGGGTACGATGTTCTCAACACAAGTGCTGATATACAGTAGTGTTCAGAATAATAGTAGTGCTATGTGACTAAAAAGATTCATCCAGGTTTTGAGTGTATTTCTTATTGTTACATGGGAAACAAGGTACCAGTAGATTCAGTAGATTCTCACAAATCCAAGACCAAGCGTTCATGATATGCACACTCTTAAGGCTATGAAATTGGGCTATTAGTAAAAAAAAAAAAAGTAGAAAAGGGGTGTTCACAATAATAGTAGTTTGGCATGCAGTCAGTGAGTTATTTAAGTTTGAAGCCAGCACCTGTTGAACATGCTTTTCTCTTTGAAAGCCTGAGGAAAATGGGACATTCAAGACATTGTTCAGAAGTTCAGTAGTTTGATTAAAAACGTTGATTGGAGAGGGAAAAGCTTATACACAGGTGCAAAAAAATTATAGGCTGCTCATCTACAATGATCCCCAATGCTTTAAAATGGACCAAAAAAAAAAACAGAGACGCGTGGAAGAAAACGGAAAACAACCATCAAAATGGATAGAAGAGTAACCAGAATGGCAAAGGCTCACCCATTGATCAGCTCCAGGATGATCAAAGACAGTCTAGAGTTACCTGTAAGTGCTGTGACAGTTAGAAGACGCCTGTGTGAAGCTAATTTATTTGCAAGAATCCCCCGCCAAGTCCCTCTGTTAAATAAAAGACATGCAGAAGAGGTTACAATTTGCCAAAGAACACATCAACTGGCCTAAAGAGAAATGGAGGAATATTTTGTGGACTGATCAGAGTAAAACTGTGCTTTTTGGGTCCAAGGGCCGCAGACAGTTTGTGAGACGACCCCCAAACTCTGAATTCAAGCCACAGTTCACAGTGAAGACAGTGAAGCATGGTGGTGCAAGCATCATGATATGGGCATGTTTCTCCTACTATGGTGTTGGGCCTATATATCGCATACCAGGTATCATGGATCAGTTTGGATATGTCAAAATACTTGCCTTATGCTGAAGAGGACATGCCCTTGAAATGGGCATTTCAACAAGACAATGACCCCAAGCACACTAGTAAACGAGCAAAATCTTGGTTCCAAACCAACAAAATTAACGCCTCGCAGATGTGAAGAAATCATGAAAAACTGTGGTTATACAACTAAATACTAGTTTAGTGATTCACAGGATTGCTAAAAAAGCAGTTTGAACATAATAGTTTTGAGTTTGTAGCGACAACAGCAGATGCTACTATTATTGTAAACACCCCCTTTTCTACTTTTTTTACTAATAGCCCAATTTCATAGCCTTAAGAGTGTGCGTATCATGAATGCTTGGTCTTGTTGGATTTGTGAGAATCTACTTAATCTACTGGTACCTTGATCCCATGTAACAATAAGAAATATACTCAAAACGTGGATTAATCATTTTAGTCACATAGCACTACTATTATTCTGAACACTACTGTACCCAGTCACATACTCAGCATAGTCTTCTACGCTGATGGAGGAGTCCTCTCGGGTGCCTGCAGCTCTAAAAACATCCCAGTCAGTTGTGGATGATCAGTAAAAACAGGATGCACCTGAGCTCAATTTTGAGCTTCATGACAAATGCTGTGAATACTTGTGATTTATTTATTTATTTTAATAAAAATGAAAATTGCATATAAGACAATTTTTTTTAAGCCATTTATATTTTACCATTTATGGGCAGCAATTGTAGACTTCTCTGCCTTACTCTCTGATCCACATACCTAGCCAGCCTGCTTGGTGTTTCGCTGTTAGGTCGGCGAGGGGACCATCAAAATGAATGTTACGCGACTGCAGAATCTGT